>NC_081407.1:917465675-917814425 GCF_030272615.1 Cryptomeria japonica
TTGTTGAGATGTCTTACAAGACAACATGGTGAGAAGTGGGATTCGATCTTACCTTAGGCTAAGTTTGCCTACATTGACATTGTAAACATAAGCATAGGGAAGTCACCATTTTAGATTGTATATGGGTTGCATCCAAGAGGGGTATTGGATTTGATAAAACTTACCCATTTGGATCCCATAAGTGCAGATTGTGAGAGGTTTGTTGAAGCCATAAAGGAAGTTCATGAGCAAGTTGAAATACAACTTCAAAAGTCATCAGAAAGATACAAAGAACATGCAAATCATAAAAGGAGAGAAGTGCAATTTTAGATTGGAGATTTGGTTTGGGAAAATTTGAAGAAAGAAAGGTTTCCCAAGGGAAAACATAGTAAGCTCATCGAAAGGAAAGTAGGACCATGTCAAATCTTGAAGAAGTTTGGCACCAATTCTTATGAAATTAAATTACCATCAGACCTTGGCATACACGAATTCTTATGAAATTAAATTACCATAAGACCTTGGCATATCTCCTATTTTTAATGTTTATGATCTAGCTCCTTTTAGAGGTGATTCTAATGCATGTAACTCACAATAGGTCCTAGAAGATGCAGTAGATATAGACCTTCCCAAATATTGTGAGATTCTGTGAGAAGCGAGAACTGAGCCAAGATCTGATGTCGGTCGTAGATCACATGCAATGCTCACACAATGGATAATTGAAGATCAAAATAGCTGAATGAAGATTATTTTGATATGAGAGAGAAATAGAGACAAAGAAGAGAATTTGGAGAAGACTCTCACTAAGCTATCCCTTAACTTGTGAAGGTGAGAGTATAGTGCTTATTATATAGAAAAATATAAGCATATACATCCAAGGGGTGCAGTAACTCCTATTCCCCATAAAAAGTGGGAGGTTTTACCTTCTTGGTAAATGCCAAAACATGTGGCATAACCTCCTTATATGAAGACAAAAAAGGAGTTTAGAAAGTTGGCACATAAGGCCATAACCCACTTAGGAAATGACAAAATAGTGGTTATGAGAAGTGGCACAACAAGCCAAAAGAGGGTGTGTAACTCAACTACCCATGTGAGGTGGAGAGTTACACATGTAGATGAAGTATTTCACTACATGTCCTCATATAAACAATTCCTATTAACCTAAGCAAGCTTAAAGAATATATATGTAGGAAAAATAAATACCGCCTAACATAAAGAAAATAAAAAACCTATACTAACACCTCCACTTAAGCGTAGCTTAGGTGGGTAAAAATATAGGTCCTGGCAAATGCAACCATCTTAGGTACCCATGTACATAAATAGCCCCCCCAAAAGAAGAAGTCCCCCATAAGATGAATAGCCCCTCCCCCTTAAATAAGGAGAGAAAGAAAGAAGGACTAAGAAGCCCCTCTTAAAGTAGACACATGTCGTATCCCAAGCAGAGATCGCAAATGAAGGAACTTTCTATTGGTGAAGGGTTTGGTGAAGATGTATGCAGTTTGCTCCATTGTAGAACAATACTTAAGATCAATGATGCCTTCCTAAATGAGCTCTCAAATATAGTGCATATGTATCTCAATGTGTTTCATCCTCTGGTGATGAACTAGATTTCTTGAGATTTGTATAGCACTTTGATTATCACAAAAGATGATAGTAGGCTTCTTAACTAAAATACCAAACTTAGTGAGAATATTCTAAAGCCAAATAGCCTCAGTGGTGGCATTAATTGCCCCTTGATACTTAGCCTCTATTGATGAAAGAGCAATAGTAGACTATTTCTTACTCGACCAACAAACTGAACTAGAACCAAGTGAGAAGCAATACCCTAAAGTGGACTTGTGATCCTAAGAATCACCCAACCAATTCGAATCTGTATATCTCACCAATTTAATATCCATGTCTACTGCATACTGAATTCCATAATTGTGAGTACCCTAAATGTAGTGGAGAATCTGCTTAGCTGCTTTCCAATGCAACTCATGTGGCTCTTGCATGAATCTAGAGACCATACCCACTGCATATGAAATGTCAAGTCTCATATGAGTCAAGTAGATGAGGCTCCCAACAATTTGTTGATATAAAGTGCTATCAACCAAGGATGAAGAGCACTTAGCCTCAAGTCTGACCCCAGACAAAAAGGAGTAGGTGTAGGCTTACAATCAGCATGCAAAATCTAGAGAGCATATCAAGTGCATACTTGGGTTGTCCAAGGAAGATCCCTGAAGAAGACTGGGTGATCTCAATTCCCAATAAATAATGTAGAAAACCCAAGTTTGACATTAGAAATATATCATTTAGAGTGGTTTTCACTACCTTGATGGTGGATGAGTGACTCCCTGTGATCAACAAGTCATCAACATAGAGAACTAGAAATGTGAGAGTATCATTCTGTTGTAGAATGTAGATGTTTGGATCAGAATGGCATTGAGTAAGACCAACTGTTAGAAGGAAGGAGTCCATCTTGGCATACCAAGCTCAAGGATCTTGTTTGAGGCCATAGAGAGACTTTTGAAGTCAACACACAAGTGAAGGATCTTGAACAAACCCTTGTGGCTTCTCCATGTAGATTTCCTCTGGAAGGTTACCATGAAGAAATACACTCTTCACATCCATCTAATGAAATTCTCAAAGATGGGTTGCAACAATAGAAAGGACAAACTGGATGGAATTCATCTTAGCAACTAGAGCAAAAGTATCAGAGTAATCAACCCTTGGAACTTGGGAAAATCCTTTTGCTACCAAGCGAGCCTTATACTTATCAACTGACCCATTTGCTACAAATTTTGTTTGATAGATCCACTTACATCGAACAAGTTTCCATCCCTTAGGAAGAGGAACTAAATCCCATGTGTGATTCCTTTCCAAGGAATTAAACACTTCTTTCATTTTAGCATCCCATTCGGGAACACCTAAAGCTTCTCAAAAAGGCTGTGGATCAGAAGCTGAAGAAATGAAGAGATGTGGAGCTTGCTGAAATTGTGACCTAGTTCTTCTAGTATCTAATGGATCACCAAGCTAGTCTTCTGCTAACTCAAAATTTTGTCGAGCCCAAAGAGGCACTAAAGCTGGAGAGTCTGGGGGAGAATCATCAACCTCTGAATGATGAGTATGAGAAGAATATGAATCCTCACCATCACTTTCACCATCTAAAGTGGAGGAAGAAGACTCCTCATTAGGATTAGGAGGATTAAGATACTCAGAAGAACTGTCATCATCATGCAATGTATCCAATGTGATAGTGGATGGAGAAGTGGTATGAGAAGAAATAGAATAACTCTCCTCAAAACAAACACTCCTCTCAATGAACAACTCATGTGTAGAGGGATGGAGAAGTCTATACACTTTGACATCATCTGGAGACCCAACAAATATGCAAGGATTTCTTTGCGGATCCATATCCTTGCATTTCTATACTAGAATGTGGGCCCATGCAAGAGAACCAAACACTTTGAAATGCTTAACTGTAGGTTTTCGACCGGTCCAAGCTTGAAAAGGAGTTAACCCCTTCACAGCTTTACGAGGAACTCAGTTTTGGATGTAACATGCACAATTGATGGCCTCTACCTAATACTGAGGTGCCAAAGACTTGGAGTGAATCATACAATTTTCCATCTCCTTCAAAGACCTATTCTTGCATTCTATGACACCATTCTACTAAGAACTATATGGAACTATGTGTTGCACGTTGATACCTTCTGAAGCACAAAATTGTTCAAACTGATTATCAACATATTCACCCCCATTATCTGTATGCAGAATCTTGATGAACTTCCCAGATTGTCTCTCTGCAAAAGCTTTGAAATCTAGAAAATTCTCAAATACCTTAGACTTTTTTTTGAGAAAATAAACCCATGTAAATCTAGAAAAGTCATCAATAAATGTTAAGACATATCTAGTCCTGCTGAAAGATGGTTGTGGAAATGGTCTTGCCAAGTCACTATGTACCAACTCCAATAGTTGTGTAGCTCTCCATGATTTTCCTTTATCATTCTTCTCCTCAAGATGCTTACCAAGAATACATCCCTGGCAAACTCCATCAAAAAATTGAATAGAAGGCAACCCTGAAACCATGTCCTTTTGACTAAGTTGTTGCAAGTAACGATAGTTCAAGTGGCCAAATCGTTGATGCCACAAAAAACTAATCTCATCTGCACGAGGGAGGAAAACTGTCGAAGGAGAGTCAGGAACAAAGTGAGAAAATTGATATAATCTAGATTGATGATCTTCTTTTCCCACAGCAATAGTAGACCAATTATGAATTTAACTGATTACCATTGTATCTGGTGTGAACTCAACTCACTTTTTTGATAAACAAATAAGAGATTAGTTGATAAAGATGGAACACAAAGGACATCCTTAAATGTTCCTTTGCCCAAATAAACAAACCCTCTCCCATGCGCTTCAACGGGAGTGTCATCACCTATTAGTATGGAAGGCATAGAGCATAGCTCTAGAGAGGTGAAATCATCTTTTGAAGAAGCCATGTGGTGCAAAGCACCTGAGTCAATTATCCAAGAATTGGGTTGTGAAGCAACAACAACTAGGGCCTTACCCTTTCCTTTTCCTTTACTCTTATATGTATCCTTAGAAGATCCTTCTGATGAACTCTGTTTTATTGAATCAGGCACCTCGATATTATTCTTTTCAAGAAGATTTGAAAGGTGATCAATTTGTTTCTTTAAACACTTATGTTCATCATGACCAGGCCTCTTACAATAAGAACACTTAACCTTCTCCTTCTTAGGTTGTTCACCTTTTGATGAAGACATTTGATTATCTGCTTTTGAAGTAGTAGATTTTTGATCTTTTTTCTTCACTCCTTGGTTCTTTTGTTTCTTATCTTGCTTACTAGACCGTTTTTGTTCTTTTGTGCCTTGATTTACAGCTAAGGCATGTGACTTAGAGGGTTTAATTATACCCATTTGAACCAATTTGTCTTGCTCCCTAGTGATTTCTACAACAAATTCATATAGAGAAGGCATTTTGAATGTGGTACCTAGGGCACATTTTGTAGCATAGAATGTAGAAATAAACACTGAATAGTTAGGACGAAGCTTAGAAAGAATACTCAAGATCAGTTTCTTATCATCTTTCTTGGTTCTATACAGTTCCAACTGCAATCTTACAAAATTAAGTTTAGTGAAGAAGTCTTGTATAGTATCAAAATTGGTTGGATTCAACCCTATGAGTTCATTCTCTAACTGATGACCTCTTAGCCCATCCTGCTTACCAAAGAGGTTTTCCAAAGTGGTCCACACTACATTTGGTGTAGTGGCAGATTCAATGTGGAAAAGATGGTCAGGAGAGACTAACATACATAGAGTATCGAAAGCTTCATCACATTTATTAAACCATTTAATCTTTTTTGCAGCATCTTGAGGTTTTGTTTCAAGTCCCATAGTAACACGATGATATCCATGTCTTTTCAAATATATTATCATCTTAGATTTCCATTTAAAGTAATTATATGGTGTTAAAAGTGGAACTATAGATGCATCCATGATAGTAGAAAATAAGATTGCAAATAATCATGAAAAGTGCAAGAAATAAGACACAAGAGACCCCCCCCTTTCACTAGTCTCAGAAATCACCCCCCCCCCCCAAATATTACAAGGTTGGCACTTTATAATTAGTGCATTTACAAGAATTTTTATCAGATTACAATTATTTTAAGGAACCAATAGAGATTTTCAACACAAATAATTTGAGACAAGATCTTAAAAAAACTAGCCTTATAACTTCTTAATTTATTTCAATACCTTTCCAACAACTATTAGTTTTTGAAAAACAAAGTTGTGAGGAGAAAGATATGACTAGTTGAAGAGAAAAAGAAGCAACTGATACAACCTTTAATATCTAATAGAAAAAGGAAAAAAAATTCAATGAGACGTACAATAATGGAGAGTTCTCATTTCCATCTTTCTGTCAAGTATTTGTTTGCAAAAATCTGACACCCTAGGCAAAAGTTGTGCAACTTTTAAGAAAGGTTGTTGAATTTGCTTGATAGGAAAATGGCTTAAGCTCTATTCAAGTTCCATTTCTGAAAAATATATTAATTTTATGGAAATACCATCCGAAACCCAAAAAATTTTCAATGCTAGAAAGAAAACCCATAAATCGTTTTTCCTGAAAATGAACAAAAGTTTGAACACTAAAGCCAAAACAAAAACAACTCCAGTAAAATGATTTTACTCTAATTGTTTTACTGTGTCCTCCAAAATATGATTTTGGTGAAGTAAAAGTCACTTTTGAGTTTTTCAAGCCTTTTGGAAACTCTAGAAATTCTTATTAAACTTCCAATATTACCACAAAGCTACAATCATCCAGATCTTACAAGAACACATACATGTAAACCAGATTTAACTAGAAGCTATTTTCATTTAAACTGTTTTGATTCTCTAGATCACATGAGAATGCAAGAGAAGAGCATACTTATTTTTTAAGGAAAATATTAGCTATATAAAAGTCTCAAATCCCTCAAATAAATCAGAAAAAGGAATGAGCTATACCAGACAATAAGCTTTGATACCATGTGAGATTCTACGAGAATTGAGAACCGAGAATCGAGCCAAGATTTGATGTCAATCGTAGATCACATGCAACTCCTCACGCAATGGATGATCAAAGATCAAAATAGTTGAATGAAGATAATTTCAATATGAGAGAGAAATAGAGACAAAGAAGAGAATTTGGAGAAGACTCTCACCGAGCTATCCCTTAACTTGTGAAGGTGAGAGTATAGTGCTTATTATATAGAAAAACATAAGCATAAACATCCAAGGGGTGCATTAACTCCTATTCCCATAAAAAGTGGGAGGTTTTAGCTTCTTGGTAAATTCCAAAACATGTGGCATAACCTCCTTACATGAAGACAAAAAGGGAGTTGAGAAAGTTGGTACATAAGGCCAAAAGAGGGTGTGTAAACCAACTACCCCATAACCCTCTTAGGAAATGACAAAATAGTGGTTATGAGAAGTGGAACAAGAAGCCAAAAGAGGGTGTGTAACTCAACTACCCATGTGAGGTGGAGAGTTACACATATACTTGAAGTATTTCACCATGTGTCCTCATATAAACAACTCCTATTAACCTAAGCAAGCCTAAAGAATACATGTGTAGGAAATAAATATCCCCTAACATAAGGAAAATAAAAAACCTACACTAACAAATATGAGCCACCTAGACTTGAGAAATTCTTGGACACCAAGATTGTAAAGATGACCAGGAACAATGAGTACAAACAATACTTGGTCAAATGGAAAGGAAAACCATACGCTAAAGGCATTTGGTTGGATGAAGATTAGATCAAGAGGCATGGTACTACCTTACATGACCTCATCTCAAGTGGACTTGAGATTCATTTGTTAGGATTCCCATAGATACTGAGAGGGGGGGGGGTTGAATCAGTGTCTAACTGGTTATAAGATTTTGTTAACTTAAAACATGTAAAGCATATCAATACTGTATACTGGTAAACATAAATTAATGTAATAAACAAAGATAGCAACAACCACATGAAAACACACCATAACACAGTAGTTTAATGAGAAAACCCGATGTGGGAAAAACCTCAATGGGATTTGTGACCCACAATATTCACTTACTGGCCAATAAGAGAATATTACTACTACAAGAGGGGCCTGTACATGCAGGAATGCCAAGTGCCTAGAGCTCACTGCTTAATTACAAAATGGGAAGTCTCACTGACTTACAAAATGGATTATATAAATCCAATGTCTTCTACTGCTTCAAAATAGCATCTACTATGCTAGATCGAGTACCGATTTATAGCTTTACTTTATACATAAACCCTTAACCTATAATTTGCATAATAGGTCTGCCTTATTTCACCTAATAATCTCCTTCCATCTATCACTAAAATATTCTATAATCATCTCTTATATATATGAGTCATTTTACAACTTGCCAAGTCGGCCTACAATGATTTTACAATAATTAACAAAATACATTACAAACAAAATTCCCGTCGGCTTCTATGCCGGTATACTTCCTTTCACTGTCAGTAGTCTATGTGCTGGTGTAGAGTCTGACCTTGCTAGTGCTGATAAATTGTCTTGCCGGTGTCATAGGATTGTAAGGTTGCCATCAATGACAAAATCTTCAATCACCTACAATATCTCATTAGAGTGTGCATTTTCCAACAATCTCCCCCTTTGCCATTGATGGCAACACTCATGAAAAATATCCAAAAATTGTCATCCAAAAAGAATCTGCCAGAATTGTCTTACCAAAAATTGTGTACCAAAAGAATATGTGCTCCCCCTGAGCTGATGAGTCCTTTGCTGATTATTTTTCTCATATCCACTACTCCCCCTTTGGCATCAATGACAAAGGTTGTCAAAGTGTCAATTGAGTGTGGTTTCCTGTTTCATCCTTGTAACCTGTTCGTTACAATCTGAAAAAGATCTGCCAAAACCAGATTTAGGCTCTCAATGAACTATTTGCTATCTTTTAATGTGGCCTCCATCCTCTGAATTGTATCGGTGAGGTGTTGCATTTTCTCTACCAGTGTTTTCTGTCCTTGAATCAAAGCATCAAATATTTCTTTTCTTAAGGAAGCTAGGTAGTCCAATTTTGGACTAAGTATCCATTTTAGATCTTTAGCCTTTCCTTTTATTCTTTCCTTTTCTCTTTCGAACTTTAGAAGTTCCTCCTCAAAACCTGTTATTTTCTGCTCAAAAACTGATAATGGTTCAAATGAATTAATGAAATTATCAGCTAGTTGATTTATCTATTCCTGTATCTTGTTGATCTTCATGTCTATATCAACTATCAAAAAGTTAGTTTTACATGTATCCCTATATAAAGTTTTAAATTCCTTCAGTGTACTACATAGTTTTGGTAGAAGTGTGTCTCTCCTTGAATGCTTCCTCTTTTATTTGTTCAACTATCACAGTGTTGTCAATAATATACTTAGACAAAGTGTCAAGTTGACCTAAAGAATATTTATTATCTATATTACACTTGGGTGCTATCAATTTTAAAATTGGAATGGTATCATCTATTTCTTTGTATGCTTGTGAGCTACACTCTGTTATCTTCTTTATAGAATCCAAAAGAACTTCTGTCACATTTGTCGGTTTGAATTCTACATTTGACAAACCAACAATCTATATCACATCACTGGGAGCAATTTCTTTTCTTGTGGTGACCTTTGGTAGGTCAGTTTGTGTTTCCATTTCTTTAAGAAAAGGTTTGGATTGCTCAGTTGATGTCTGTGGCACTGTCTCTGCATGAACCTATTGTTGTGATGGAGCCTGTTGCTTTGCCTATCTCTCAGTGTTATCATCTGTCGGTTTACCTTCAGTACTATCTATTACCAGTGGCTCATTAGCCATATATGTTTTCCTTGTTGTATCCTATTCTACCACAATATTGACTTTTTGAGTGTCAATGTTCATTATGTATAACACTTCAAAATTGGGATTTGTGTCCTCTTGTGGTATGTCCATACTCTCACTAGCCGATTGATTGTTAGTGGTAACTACCGGTGGACTATCTAGAGGTGGTAGGGATAAGTTATCTATTATTTTTATGCTAGGTGGTCCACCAACCTTGCCTTTTCCCTTATCCTTATCTTTTGATAAACTTTGATGGGTTTAGGGTTTCTATATTCTTCCTTCTTTTCTTTCTCTACAAGGAAGATGTCCCATGCATTAGCTGTTTCCTCTGCAACCTCATTCACTCTACTAGCCATAAGTGCTATATGTCGGTGTGTAGTTGAAAAAATTGATCAGTTAGCCTCAAAGATCAGATCATCTCTCTTTAGGTGAGTTGACTGGATATACAACAAGTAGTTTTTCAACTTTTATTTTCTTATCAAGATCTACAACAACTTTCCTTATAGCTTCAAGTCTTTTGAATAGTTTTGCTAGTAATTCATCCACAACTTGCATCAAAAATTTCTTGTAAATATCCAAGTGTAGGATTACACTATTTTCAACCTTTTCCTTGTCATTAGCTGATAATGAATCATATATTTTGTTGATGTTTTTCAGCTTTCCATCCTCTGTTATTTAATTTAGAAGTTTGTCAGTTGGAGCTATAGTTTATTGAGTGTTCTTCTTGGGTGTTAACTTCTTCTTTGGAGTTACTTTCCTATCTGGGGGCCTTACTGCCTGTTGTTTCTATCTGGTTCTTCTAGGAGAAGGTGTAGATACCAGTGACGGTTCTCTTTTTCTTACAACTCTTTTAAATCCAGCTGACATATCACTTTCTGAAGAAGTTCCAACTGGTGAAAGGTGAGTTTCTGGTTGAAGTGCTTCTAACTCATCTTCAGTAATACCAGTTTGTTTCAGTACATCATCCTTGATAGATTTTGCTTGCCTGGATCCTCTTCTAATTCTTTCTTTCACCTTCTTAACCCTTTTCTTTGATTGAATTTGGTTTTCAATAGTCTCAGCACTGCCAAATACCTCTTCTTTAGGTTCCTTAGGTGCTTCGAGGAGGGCTTTTGCATATGTTTCAATTATGTGGTCATCAGTTCCATACCCCATTTCTAACCCAAATAGTTCTTGGGATAACTACCTCCATCCAAATTGCATCCTTCTTGATGACAAAACAGATTTCATCCTTATACTTGTTTACAATTTCTTGTGACAATCTGACTCTTATCTTCATCCGGGCCTTCAATGCCTAAAAGTACTCATCTATGTTCTTTTCTCTATTCTCTCCCATGTTGTTTAGTAAATCAGACAACGGTTTGCCTACCGATATATCAAAACCAAGATTTTTGTTACTGATATTGGGTACTTGTTTTTTTTTTTGTAGCATTAAATAGACAAGTAGGTTTCCAAATATGAATGTCCCCTTTTTGTCTTTCTTTATCTTTCCCAAGTTGTCAATTAGTTCATCTTTCAGCCATTCACACACATCTATTTTTGCATTATCATTAATCATGTCATAAGCACTCTTTATGCATAGGCTAGAGACTGAGTTTAACCTATTTGCATGTGTGTTTTTGTAGCCTAAAATCATACTAATGAATCTGACATTGATATCAGTTACATCATTTACTCTTAAGGATCTCTTATCAGATGTTGCGCCTATTAGGTTAATCACTAGGTCATTTGAGACCTTCTTTGTCTTATCAGGTCTTTTACCAGTGGAGGGTAACCCTGTCATAGCCTTTACTACTTCTTTAGTGATTTTGTGAGCCAAGTCCAACTAGAAGAATGCACCATGTACCCTTCTTAGAACTATCCTTATAACATCCTTAGGAAAATCTAGAATACTGAGAATTTCAGTGAAACCTAGGGTTTCTACTATCTTGTGTTCAGCTTTAACTTTATCAGAATCATCACAGATTACTGATTTATACATGCTCTTGATTTCCTCATCACCTAATTCCTCTATGTGACAATGTATGTACATCCTAGCATCTTCAACAAAAACTACTCCTTTAGGGATTTGAGAAAAAGCACCAACATTATCATCTTTCTTGGCAATTTTGGGAACTAATTGAAATACAGGTCTAGGGCATTTAATTACTTAAACTATAGTAGGGTTTGCTATGAATTCAGGAATAGATGAAGAAGCCATGATTATAAATACCTTTATCTACCTTAGGAATGATTGCTTGCTGAATTGCTTCACTTCTTTGCTTGAAATGCCTTTGTTTAGGATTTTTACACTCTCAAAGGTTTGAATGCTAGGTGAAATGAAATTGGAGCCAAAACACTTTATTTATAATGTTAATTTTGCCAACCACCACATTTAATGCTTGCCAGTTAAGTAATGACTTAACTTATCTGCCGGTATAGAAGTAATTTCAACTTCTCACCATCAACTGAGAGAATTAAAGCATGTTTCACATTTGATTGCCAAACCCTCAAGGAATTTTCTTCAGTTAGATGAAGAGTCTCCTGCCGTTGGAGTGTTATTCTATTCTGTCAATGGAGGAGTATTCCTATCACCATTTAGTTCTAATTTCTTGATCCATTATTTTGAGAATTCCTGTTTTACTTCTTCAACCTTTTCTTTACCTTTCAAACTAGGATGTTTATTATTTTCCAGTGAGGACTTGCTTCTACAAAATTTTGCAATATGACCAATCTTGTTACAAGCATAACAAGTCACATTATTTTTTTGAATAGCTTTCCCATATCTTATGCCGGTTTGTGTTTTGCATTGATTAGATAGATGTCCAAATCTTCCACAAACATAATATCTTACATTTATTCTGCAATTTTCTAAATTATGACCAACTTTGTTGCATTTAGAACATTGACCAGTGGGTGTATTGGTATTCTAATAATTTCTAGATCTACATTGATTTGCTCTATGACCATACTTGTTACAATTAAAGCATTTGCCATTAAATTTATAAGCAGTAGGTTGTCTTATCGGTTTGCCATGATCCTATGTGTTTGCAGTACTAGAGCTTTCACCAACTTCAAAGCTAAGGCCACAAGTGTCACCATTAGGTTTTTGATTCTTCAACATGTCACCAAGTTCTTCTGAGATTTTCTTGAATTTTTCTTTGTGCTGATTTGTAGTATCTAGTTCTCTTACCAATATTTCTTTCTATCTCATAAGTTCATTTGAGTCATTCTGTGTATGCATCAGATCTGTCTTCAACATTTCATTTTCATAGCTAAGTCTTGTGCTCTCATTTGTAGCATCACCTAGTCTTCTAGTCAAATCTTCTTCATTCTTCTACCTATCTTCAATTTCCTTACAAAATCTCATAGTCATTTCCTGCATCTCATTCTTTGTTGTCATGTTTTCTTGTTTCAGCTTGTTTATTAGATCATTAAGAGTTTCCTTTTCATCGTTCTCATTTTTTGTCTTTTCACAAAGTTCTCTTCTCTTATTTCTTGCAATGGTAAGATTTTCTTGAAGTGCTTGAATAATATCCTATGCAGCCTTTAGATCATCTTCAAGTTTGATATTTTTCAACTTTTTTGCATCATAGTATGAGAAAGTTGTTTCTAATTGCCTCATCAATTTTTCCATCTCTACTAGTGTCAACATCTTCCTCAACCTATTGGGCTTCTAAAAATAGAGGACCAAGCTCTGATACCAATTTTTAGGATTCCCACAGATACTGAGAGGGGGGGGGGGGGTGAATCAATATCTAATCGGTTATAAGATTTTCTTAACTTAAAACATGTAAATCATATCAATACTATAGACTGGTAAATAGAAACACAGTAGTTTAACAAGGAAACCCAGTGTGGGAAAAAACTCGGTGGGATTTGTGACCCACAATATTCACTTACTAGCCAATAAGAGAATATTACTACTACAAGAGGGGCCTGCACATGCAGGAAGGCCAAGTTCCTAGAGCTCACTGCTCAGTTACAAAATGGGAATTCTCACTGACTTACAAAAATGGATTATATAAATCCAATGTCTTGTACTGCTTCAAAATAGCATCTACTATGCTAGATCTAGTACCAGTTTATAGCTCTACTTTATATATAAACCCTTAACCTATAATTCACATAATAGGTCTGCCTTATTTCACCTAATAATCTCCTTCCATCTATCACTAAAATGTTGTATAATGATCTCTTATATATATGAGTCATTTTACAACTTGCCAAGTCAACTTACAATGATTTTACAATAATTAACAAAATATATTACAAACAAAATTCCTGTCAGCTTCTATGCTAGTATACTTCCTTTCACTATCGGTGGTCTGTGTGTTGGTGTAGAGTCCGACCTTGCTGGTGCCGGTGTCATGGGATTGTAAGGTTGCCATCAATGACAAAATCTTCAATCACCTACAATATCTCATTGGAGTGTGCATTTGCCATCATTCACCCCAAGAGTAAGGTGAAGGAGCCCCTCATGACTAAGATGATAAGAGAAATAAAGGCTAAAGGTCACACATGGGAATGTGACCTTTCAATCTATGTAATAGGGTAGTCTTGTTTGTTTGATTTTTGTAATAAACCCCACCTTGTCACCCAATGACATGGATTTGGCAAATTGATAAGCCAACATGGGCATATGGGCCTAGGGGTATTTAGTTGAGTATTTAATAGGTTTTTATGTGTTGGAGATATCTTAGGAAAACTTAAGACATGTTGAAACCACTCTAGGTAGGTGGATTTAACATGTGTCAAAAGTTGCTCAAACATGACAACTTTTCATAACAACTTTGGTTACAAACAGCAACTTCTTTCCAATGGTCACCTTAGTTCAAAAGATGGTTAATAACCATTGAAAAAGGTATAAAATTTCATTCCCAATAGTCATTGAGGGGTGTGGAATATTTTGTAAGCAATTGGCATTATTGAAGCAATAGAATTTTGATAATTTCCTGCAATTTTGTTGTCCTGATCGGGGTACCCTACTGTACGATCATTTTGGAATTAGGAAACCTAGTAGGATATGTTAGAGTGGCCAATCACCATTTAGATGCATCAATTATAAGGTCCTAATTTTCCAAGACAAGGGAGAAACTTTCAATTTTCTGGAAGTCGTCTAGATTAGACAGTTTTGCCTAGGGTTTTGCAAAGAAATGGCCTCATCTTGCTGATCCTTCATTGGTGACTCATGGATTTGGACAAGATGCAAGTATGGCCAATGTATTTTAGGATTTTGAAGGCCTTTTTCAGGTTAAGACCAGTTAGAGGTGAGGGTTTGATGCATTAAGGTGGGCAACTCCATGTGGCCACCATGCAAGTGTAAGCAAATAGGTTTCACATCAGGGGTTAGAGGTCTGATCATGGCCTAAAACTTAGGAATTGGTGGATTTACCATGACCTAAGGGTGAGCCTTGAATTGATTTGGTAAGTTAAGGTTTGTGTCTACACACTACTTTGTAAAATAGCCCTAACTAGGGCTAGTAGGTCTCCTAACCAAGATAGGGTTTGGATTCTTATGTTCCCAACCAGTCAAAAACCTTGGGATATGTTTTGCAACTCTCAAAAGGGTATCCAAATCTGAAATTTTAGCTATGGAAAACTAGTCTAGTAGGGTTACTAGGATTAGTAGGCCTTATTACAACAATTACGCCAAACTGGTAGAGGGATATAAATAAATTCATAGAAGGGGGTCTCTCTGACCTAAGGGACTTCAAACCAAACCTTAAATAGTCATTGATGCATTGGTGAAGGGACCAACCCATTGTTGGCTATAAGGTCCATAAGAGCCTCTAGAAAACCTTATGAGACACTCAATAGAAGTGACCTTGTGAGGAAACCTTTTTTGGAAGAAAGGGATGTGGGACTTGTCAAACTGATATTCCTTGACCCCTTGTAGTGTTTTGTGATTGCTAGGGTCCTTGGTGTTCTCTTGGATTAGGGGAACTTATCCTATGTCTATACTAGGGCTCTGCATCATTTTCTATCAATCAAATGAGTTCAATCAAACTCTGTTATGCTCTTCATCAGACACTAAATCAGTTTCTTAGAGATAATCTATCAATCAAATCAAATCAAATCAACCTATCATTTATCCTATCAATCAACATTATCAAATTTTTTATAATGAAGACATCAATCAAATACCTATCAATCACAATTGCACATCAAAATGCATCAATCACATCATCAAAATAAATTTTAACATTAACAACATCAAACAAATTCATTTGAAACAAAAATGCTAATCTTTTTAACAAAAGTGCTATTTTATTGAACAAAGGCCTTGAAACATACATATGTGTGAACCTTTTTTGTAAAAGCGATAACCCTTGGAACAAAAGTGTGAAACAGTCATATGCGCTACCCTTTTTAACATATGTGCGAACACTCAAAGCATAAGCACTGACTTAACAAAGGCACTAACATAAATCATAAAAGAGTGAACAAAATAAACAAATACACTAAAACAATCAAAAGTGTTAACATCCAATGCAAAAATGCTAACATGAAAAATGAAAGCATTAAAACAGAAAGCCAAAAATAAAATAAAATAAAAATAGCCTCACACGCATCGAGAAACAAGGAAAACCATACAACAAGTTGCAAAACAGCTTGGGATAAGGTACATACTGGATAACCATATTCAGGAGGTCATTGATATCATTGAACATGCTCAAATCGACTAATCTCAAATGGGATCACCATTTCCACAATTTTCTTCACAAGCTGACAAGGATGAAAATGAGATTAAAATTAACTTTGGTTAATTTTATATTTACCATTTGAGAGGTTAATTAATGCTTTTAAATGGGGCAATTTTATTTATTTTTCATAAATGAATTTAATTGAAGGATCTTTTCAATTATCATGGGATCAATCGCTTATCCAAATTTTTCAACAAACTCACAATCAATCTCCCGAGGGGGCACACAATCAGGATTTTTTATCTCCATCAGGCGCACTATCAAGACTTAATTTAATCTTTGAAATAATGTTGTCTTGACATCATTTCAAAAAGGGGCAAAATGTATACATAGAAAAATAGCTATGAGCAATTAAATAAATATTTTATATTTATTTAATAATTATTCTTCTATTAAATAGTTAATTTGAAAAGATTAATTTATTTAATTCATTTCATGTCCTTCTATTAATTAATTTAATTGAAACATTTTATTAATTAATTCATTTATCCTTTTCCTCTAATCAATCAATTAAATATCTAATATTTAATAGTTATTCTTCTATCCTATAGTCTCAAATATTAAATGATTTCTTAATTATTTAATCTATTTTCCAACTCATCCTTCCATCTCCACTTCATCTTTCCTTTGCCAACTCATCCATCATGTGGCTAAATTAATTAAACAAAATTAAATAATTAAAACATTTATTAGCCACTTATCTCCAACTTCCAAAATAAATGAAGTATTGTGTACGTACACATATTTCTTAACCTTCTTCTATATTCTCTCCAACATCCCCAAATCTTAGGAAGGACTTGAGTTCACTTGTCCTCTCATGCCTAAATCTTCTCCAACCATCCCTAGATTTCCTTAGTCAGCAACCCAGTCAAGGTGAGATGAGTGACACTTTTCTTCTCCTTCCCTCTTTCTCTCAACCTACAACTTTGCTCACAACCATCAAAATCTACAGATCTGATCATGACTGTTGATCTAGGCCACATCATCTTACCCTCTCAAAGTCTATAAATGTAGGATTTTTAGCTGAGAAAGAGTTAATCTTCAAGTCTGTTCTCAAGTTAACAATTTGTGAAAACTTATGCATCCATGAGTTTTAATCTTGAGGAATTTTAGCATAATCATTTGCATTGCATATCATAGTATCAGTTAACTATCAATTATAAGTCCATTCTTCATATGCCATCTTGGAAGCTACCTATACTTGTCTGAGAGCGCATCATCTACAACCAAGAATAGTGGAGTTAGGACACAATGAGACTTAAATCATGAAGGTAAAAATAATATTTTTATTTTAATATCTATTTCATGTAGTTTCATTGGTTGAATTTAGATTTCTTGTAGCATTTCCTTTGTATTTTGTGAAACTAACATATTGCAGGTAGTATTCTGATGATGAAATTCAAGTCAACGCAATATCTAGTATCAAAGCCCATGTTCATACACTAGGTACTTTGTTTTCATTTGGGCCCATTGTGTTTGTTAGCACTTTAGCAAGGGGTAGCCTAGCGGTGTATCTCTACTTGTTATTTTCTTGCATTAGCTGCCCTAGCTTTTAGTTTATAGTCTCTTTTGTATCTTGGTTGGATAAGATGATTGATAGAGGTAGAGGTTGTGGACATGGTCATGGTGATCACATGGGTACTCAACAAAATCCTTGCCCTAAGGTTTCTAAAGAGTCCTGCCATGAGGAGCAGTAGCAGCATGATCAATAGGGTGGTGATGTGATTCCATAATTGTTTAATGTACTTTAGAATCATCTTGATTGTGTTAGGTCCTGGAGACAAATGAGAGGGGGGGTGAATCAATTGTCTAACAAATTCAAACCAAAAACAACTTAACTAACCTTAATGCTTAATACTGATAAATTAGACTTTATGCTGGTAGACAGTTTATTAGTTAATTATAGTATTGATAAAGATTAATGCATGCAATAGAAAGACAATAACTTCCACAACACATAACACCAATATTTGCACGTGGAAATCTTGTAAGGGGAAAAATTACAATGGGAAACCTTACCTACAATTAGATGATACTACTACAGATAGTATATGTATACAAATGGGGTCTGCACATGCAGAAAGACCAAGCGCCTAGATCTCACTACTCAAACACAAATAGGAGTCACATTGACTACAATTGGATGGTTAAATCCAATAATGATGTACTGCTCAAAATAGCATCTTCATATGTTGGATTCAATATTGGTGTAGTTCTAATTGCCTTCACAAAAACCTTGTTTCACCTTCAAATGATGTCTACATGTATAGCTCTGCTTATTCTCACATATACCTTCTTATAATTCTTTTTCCCAATCGCTTATCGATCTTACAAATGAGATCTTACATATATACCATAACCTAAGACCAATTTTAGTAGGTCAACTCTAAAAGATATTAAAATAAAATTATTACAAGTAAATCAATAACCGATGCAATAGCCAATTCAACATGTCAGCTTAATGCATTTACAATAACAACGAAATCATCTCCAAAGTGTGTCGTGTTGATCTGGAATGAATAAGCCTATTGGTGCATAACCTAGACCTATTTGCCAGTAACAACAAATATTCAAATACGAATATTCCTATGAGAAATTCTCCAAGACAAAGTGTCCAAAGAATGTCTTCGACATAACCAGATGTTTTCCATGTTAGTCCAAGTGCTAGTGAACAATATATGCCTATGGTGAACCAGATACCAGTGACTGTGCATAAAGTCACTTTCTTGCTGATGAACATAACCATTTCTCGAAAGTACTAGAGTTGATAAGTGTTGATAGGTGTTGACATCAATGAAAAAACCATACTAAAATACCAACAATATCCCCCTTTGGCATTGATGGCAACACAAGATGGAAAAACCATCAAAGTGCCAAAACAAAAATGTCAATTACCAAAAACCAACAATCTCCCAAAAGAGATCATAACCAGAAATCAAAATATAGATACAAAGAGTAGCAGTCTCTCCCAAAATAGCAATCTCTCCCAAGTAACAATCTCTCCCCCTGAGAGTAACATGTGATTTCCTTGTGTTTTTCCATATCAATCTCTCCCCCTTTGACATCAAATGCCAAAGCAATACAAAAACCAGATTCAAATACAAAATACCAACTACTCCCCTTGAGAAGTAGCTCTCCTCATCAAAGCCGGAATAAAAGATTTCTCCATTATTTCTACCAATTGATGACAAACGTCAACTATCTAAGTCTCTACTAGTGGGGGTATGACCCCAAGATGGTCTCTGAGATATTCAAAAGTCTCCTTAGGCAAAGGCTTAGTGAAAATATCTGCAATCTGCTCTTTAGTATTCACATAAACCAGTTTTACTTCTTTTGCTTCAGCATTATGTTTTAGAAAATTTAGTTTGATAGAAACATGTTTAGTTTTAGAATATAATACTAGATCCTTAGATATATCAATTGCTGCAGTGTTATCACAATAGATAGTTATAGGTTCCTTGCATTTTACCTTTATTTCCTTCAACATTTGCTTAATCCATAATACATGTGTATCGTTTGTTGCTGCTGCAACATATTTTGATTTTGTTGTTGATAAAGATGTACAACTTTGTTTCTTACTCAACCAAGAAATTAATCTATTTCCAAGAAAAAATGCTCTGTCGGTGGTGCTTTTTTTGTCATCCACATCTCCTGCCCAATTTGCATCTATATATGCACATAATTCAAAGTTTTCATCTCTAGGATACCATAAACCAATATTTGTAGTGCCTTATAAGTACCAGAAAATCCTTTTTACTGTTGATTCATGATTTTCTTTAGGATTACTCTAAAATCTTGGAATAATACATACTGCATTCATAATATCAGGTCCTGTTTGTGTCAAATACAGTAGGCCTCCTATCATAGACTTGTAGCTAGTTAGATGATAATTTGTCATTTGTAGTCATAAGGGTGCTTACTAGTTTAGAGTTTTCCATACCAAATTTCTTAAGTAGCTCCTTCAAGTACTTGGATTGACTTAAGAATATACCTTTATTAATCTGTGAAATCTACAGTCCTAAAAAGAATTTTATCTTTCCAGTCATAAACATTTTAAATTCATGTTGTATTTCAATAGAAAAGTCTTTACATAATCCATTTTATCCTCCAAAGATTATATCATCAACAAAGACTTCTATAACCAAGATGTCATCACTAGTCACTTTATAGTATAAGTTGCTGTCAGCATTACCTTTAGAAAATCCAATCTTCAAAAGATATTTATTCAATCTAGCATACCAAACTCTTGGAGCTTGCTTCAACCTATACTTCTTCAAGATCTCGATTCAAAAATGCACATTTAATATCCATTTGATATACTTTGTAGTTCTTGTGTGCTACAAAATCCAAGAATAATCTGACTACCTCAATTCTAGCTACCAGTGCAAAGATTTCATTATAATCAATTCCTTATTTCTGAGAATATCCCTTACACACTAGTCTTTCTTTATTTATGATTACCTTCCCATCTTCATTAAGTTTGTTTCTGAATACCCATTTTGTTCCTATCACATTTTTGTCTTTAGGCTAGGGAACTAATGTCCATGTGTTGTTATTCTCAATTTGTTTTAGTTCCTCTTCCATAGCTTTAATCTAGTGCTCATCTTCACATGCCTCATTAATTGATGATGGTTCAATTTGAGAAATAAGACATACCTCTTCATTTTTCAGTCTTCTTCTTATTATAACTCCTTGATACTTGTTCTCAATTATCTGATTTTTAGAGTGATTCAGTCTTACATACCGGGGTGTCTTCATTTGCTGCTATTCCTTAGTTACAATGGAATTTTCAGATGATACCAGTGTAACTAGATCTTCATTCTATACTGGTGGATTCAATGTAGGTTCATTTGTCAGTATCTCTGTTGCCGGTTTAGAGTCTATATACCTTGAAGTTACTCTAAACTATTCATCAATCTTCACATTTGTACTCTCAACAATTTTTTGTAGTCTTTTATTAAAACATCTATATGCCTTTCTCTTAGATGAATAACCAAGAAATATTTCTTCATCACTTCTAAGATCAAATTTTCCAATATACTCATCTCTTCTAATATAGCATTTACTTCCAAATATTATGAAATATGAGTAGGAGTAATACCAAACCATTGTTCATGAGGGGTCTTACCAGTTTCTCCTTTGATGTGAATATTATTGAATGTATAGACCACTATTCTTACTCCCTCTCTCCAATATACATGTGGTAGATTTTCTTCTGATAACATACTTCTAGTTGCATCCAAGATAGTTTTGTTCTTTCTTTCTACAACTCCATTTTGTTGTGGTGTTCGGGGTATTGATAACTGTCTTATGATTCCATTGACTTCACGGAATGTATTAAATTCCTTAGATGTGAATTCACCTCCTTGATATGATCTCAAACATTTGATTTTCTTACCGGTTTCATTTTCTACCATTGTCTTGAATAGTTTGAATTTCCCAAGTGCTTCTGATTTTTCTATGAGAAAAGTAACCCAACACATTCTAGAATAGTCATCAATGATTAGCATGAAATATCTATCACCTTGTAAAATTTTAGTTCTAGCTGGACCACATAAATTAGTGTGTATTAAGTCAAGAGCATTATTGGATTTTTCTAGAATACTTTTAAAAGATGCTCTAACTTGTTTTCCAAATTGACATTCCTTACATACTAGATTGTGAGGCTTAACAATCTTAGGTAAATCTCTAATTGCCTTAGTAGTATTGATTTTTAGCATGCAATCAAAGTTACATGACAGAGTCTCTTATGCCATAGCCAACTTTCATCAATATGTGCAATCAAGCATGTCTTTTCACTATTATTCAAATGAAAGATATTTCCTCTAGTTTGATTACCGGTTGCAATTTCCAAACTAGTTCTATTCATAATTATGCATTTTCCATTCTTGAATTGTAACTGAAACCCTTTTTCAACTAATTGACCAACACTCAAAAGAGTATGCTTTAAACCTTCTACATAGTAGACATTGTTAGTATTATGCTTACCATCAAGAGATATAGTACCTTTTCCTTCTATCAAACATGCTTTATCATCTCCAAATCTTACTAGACCTCCATTATATTCCTGAAAGTTCAAGAATTTTTCTTTATCACCAATCATGTGATGTGAACATCCTAAATCAATGATCCATTCATCTTTAACTTCAACTTAGCTGTCAGGGCCTACTCTACCAGTTGAACAGTAGGTGTTAGTTGATCTTCTATTATAGCAACAAAAACCCATCCATTGTTTGCTAGATCTTCATCAGAATCATCAGTGACTCCTTCATCAACAAGATAACAAGATTTATCTTTATTCTTCTTAAATTTGTATCTCTGATATTCAGGGTTAGGCTTATATGTTCTTGTAGCTTCTTCTCTTAGTTTAGCATGTCTATCAGGGCATCTTGAAGCCATATGACCAATCTTATTATAGTTAAAACATTTAAAGGGTGTTTTATCTTCATACTTACTTCCAACTGGATCTTTAGGCATTTTCCTTGCAAATAGTGCTTCAAGTTCTTCATTTTCTCTCCTTCTTTCCTTAAGTTCTCTTGCATAAAAGGTTTTCCAATCAGATTTGTCAAATGATGGTGTAGATGATGTTGATGCCTTAAAAGCTAAATCTGTCTTTATAGTAACAATAGGACCAAATTCCTCAATTTCAAAAGCTAAAAGTTTTCCAATCAATGTATCCCCAGTTACTGATGTATTAGCCATTGTTCTCAACTCATTTATAGTAGTAACTTTCATTTTATATGCTGGTGGCAATCCTCTTAAAACTTTTGAAACAACTTCATCTTCACTTAAGGTTTCTCCACAACATTTAATACCCAAAACAATTTCATTTACTCTTTCCATAAAAGCAGAAATCCTTTCATCTACTTCCATTTTCAGATTTTCATACTTGACCCAAAAGCTTTCAAGTTTTACAATTTTGACTATGGAATCTCCTTCATTCAATATTTTCAAATGATCCCAAATAGCTTTAGGACTAGACCTATCTAATAATCCCATGATTTGTTGATTTGATAATGCACTCAAAACTGCTTCTCTTGCTTTGTATTCATTTTCTTTATCTTTTCCTAAGGTAGATGGATTAGGCTGACCGGATGTAGGAGCAGTATAGCCATTCTTTGTAACATACCAGATGTCCTTTCCAATGCAATTCAAATGTGTCTCCATTATGATCTTCCATATACCATAGTTGGTTCCATCAAGTTTAGGTTTGTCCTTCCTGAAATAGTTAGTAGACATTGGATCTCCTCAAGCTGTTAAGCTTCTACAAAAAGAGCACTCATCTCTAATACCAATTTTTAGGTCCCGGAGACAACTAAGAGGGGGGGTGAATTAGTTGTCTAACAAATTCAAACCCAAAACAACTTAACCAACCTTAATGCTTAATACTAGTAAATCAAACTTTATGCTGGTAGAAAGTTTATCAGTTAATTATAGTACCAGTAAAGATTAATGCATGAAATAGAAAGACAATAAGATCCACAACACATACCACTAATATTTATATGTGGAAACCCTGTAACGGGAAAAACCATGGTGGGAAACCTTACCCACAATAAGATGATACTATTGCAGATAGTATATGTATACAAATGGGGTCTGTACATGCAGAAAGACCAAGCGCCTAGAGCTCACTGCTCAAACACAAATAGGAGTCACACTCACTACAATTGAATGGTTAAATCCAATAATGATGTACTGGTTAAAATAGCATCTTCATATGCTAGATTCAGTATAAGTGTAGATCTGATTGCCCTCACAAAAACCTTGTTTCACCTTCAAATGATGTCTGTATGTATAGCTTTGCTTATTCTCGCATATACCTTCTTATAATTCTTTTTCCCAATTGCTTATTGATCTTACATATATACCATAACCTAAGACCAATTTTTAGTAGGTCAGCTCTAAAAGATATTATAATAAAATGATTACAAGTAAATCAATAACTAATGCAATGTCTGATTCAACATGTAAGCTTAATGCATTTACAATAACAACAAAATCATCTCCAAAGCATGTCATGTTGATCTAGAATGGATAAGCCTGTCAGTGCATAACTTGGACCTATTTGCCGGTAACAACAAATATGCAAATATGAATATACCAATGAGAAATTCTCCAAGACAAAGTGTCCAAACAATTTCTTTGATATAACTAGATGTTTTCCATGTTATTCCAAGTGTCGATGAACAAGATATCCTATCAGTGTACCAGATACCGGTGACTGTGCATAAAGTCACTTGCTTGCCAGTGAACATAACCATTTCTCCAAAGTGCTAGAGTTGATAGTGTTGATAGGTGTTGACATTAATGACAAAACCATACCAAAATACCAATAGATTGCTTAGGACCAGAACAAGAGGAGAATCAAAAAGAGTCTCACCATTCTAGTCATCATGAGAGAGAGAGCCTTCATGTTCCCCTAGGAAGAGAGTTGAGGTGGATCTAGATGCGAGTACAACTAGTAACATGTGAGATATTTTGTAGACTCATCCTATTTTTAATGGTTTTAGAGGGGATATAAAGGTAGAGACTTGGTTGTTGGATTGAGGTAGGTGTTTTTATATGCACCCATATTGAAATAACACCAAGGCAAGGTGTGCAATTATGCATCTTTGTGACTTTGCATCTACCTAGTGGCATATAGAGGAGTAGAAGTTGTGTCTTGATATTGTGATAGTTTCACGGGATTTGTTCCTTAAGCGGTTTCGTGCTCGTATTCTATCAAATCATTGGAGGTAGAGGAAAGTTGGAAATTTTCATGATATGAGGAAGCATAGTATATTGTTTGAGTAGTATGAGCGTAAGTTCTTTGAACTTAAGAAATATGTTGGGATAGTCGATGATGACTCAATGTTGATTCAATATTTTGTTAGAGGTCTCAATGATCAAATCAATGGTGGGGTTAGGATGCACAAGCCTAAGATATTAGAGGAAACCATAGAGAAGGCATGTTTAGTAGAGGAGAGCCTAACTTTGGGTTTTGGAGGTGTTCTAGGTGTGCAGACAGCTAGTGTTCTAGTTTCAGGATCAGTTGTGAGGGATGCACAACCACAATCTTCAAAAGTTGCCAAGAGTTATCCCTCTTCTTTTCGGAGTGGTCTGCAGTATCAAAAGAAGTATCCTTAAAGACAAAGTTTTGTGCATGGTTCTAGATTTTAGTAGGATAGATATCGTGGTAGGCAGAATGATAGGTGATCAGTCCCCTCTAAGCCAACTCATATTTTATAGCAATCAAGTAGAGGTAGTGTTTAGTAGTCCAGTGCACCTCTAGACAACCAGGGATTTAGTAGAGGGAGTTTCTTTACTTGTGGAGATTAGGGCCACTATGCATCCCATTTCCCTTAGAGATTCACATGGATGTCAAAACAGAGAATACTATCTTTTGAGCCTATAATAGGTGATATAGGGAGGTCACATCATGTATTTGCAGTGGTTGATAACTATTAGGCTGAGCATTAGGGTATAGTTGTTGAGATTGTAGGTGAGATAGGTGGTATCTCTTGCTCAACTTTATTTGATTCAAGTGCTTCTAATTCTTTAATTTCTCCTTCAATAGTAGAGCAATGTGGGCTTGTTGTGGCAAATCAAGGTGATAGGTGCAAGGTCGAGTTGTCCATGGGGTCCAAGGTGGCATTGGATTCCATGGTGCATGGTTGTGAGTTGGATTTGGGATTTTGTACCACCTTAGTTTATCTCCATGTTCTCTCTTTAGGTTCTTGTAGTATTGTGTTGCATGGATTGTCTTGAGTCTCATCAAGCTAGTATTAACTATTGTGGAAAGAGGGTGCAGTGTATAGATGATAGTGGGAAAAGTGTGGAGATAGTGGGAGTTCAGAGACCTATTTCTCTTCACATGATCTCCACTATGCAGTTGAAGGGGTGTACACAATAAGGTTGTCAATTTTTTGTGGTGAGAGTAGATGATTTGGATGAAGGATGGAATTGTGATGATCGATTCTAGGTATACCACCGAAGTACGACATTGATTTTTGGATAGCTTTGGTTCCCAATACAAAGCATATATCTAAGGATCCTTATCACATGACCACTCAAAAGTTGAGTGAGTTGAGATTATAGTTGAAGGAGTTGTTATATAAGGGATTCATTCGCCCTAGTGTCTCTCCATGGGGTATGCTGGTATTGTTTGAAGAAGGATGGATCTCTTAGGTTGTGTATTGATTAAAGATTACTTAATAAGGTGATGGTTAAGAACAAATATCCTTTGTCAAGGATTGATGACATGTTTGATCAGATTAAGGATGTGAAGGTCTTGTCCAAGATAGACCTTAAGCTAGTGTATCATCAGTAATAGATTCATGATGCAGATATTCATTGTACTGCATTCCGCACTAGATATGGACAATATGAGTTCATAGTGGTACATTTTGGTATCACTAATGCTCCATCATGTTTTATGAGCTTGATGAATGGAGTTTTTAGGACGTATCTTGATAGGTTTTTTCTTGTATTCTTTGATTATATATTGGTTTTTGTGAGGATAGTGGAGGAGCATGTGGAGCATGAGGCAGGTTTTGTGGTGTCTTCAGGATAATCATTTGTACACCAATATGGAAAAGTGTGAGTTATTCCAGTTAGAGGTGAGATATCTTGGTCATGTCATATTAGGAGAGGGTGTTGTAGTGGAACCCTCTAAGATTTAGGCTATAGTGGATTGGCTAGAACCCACTAATGTGGGTGAGGTTCATAGCTTCAAGGGTCTTGTAGGTTATTATCACAAATTTGTTCAGGATTTCTCAAGGATTTCTCACCCTTTCACTTTGCTTTAGAGGAAAGGGAAGAAGTTTGTGTGGTCAAAATAGTGTGAGATAGCTTTCTAGATCCTTAAGGAGTGTTACACTAGTGAACCTATTCTATCAATGCTAGATCCTGATAACTCAATGATGAAAAGTGAGTACCAAACTGGTATTGAGAGGGGGGGTAAATTAGTATAGGCAAAAAAAAAATTCCTTAACCGGTTTGACTGGAAATAGTGAACTTGACTAGCAATCACTAACACTAGTCATAAATCAGATTACTACCAGTTAAGCACAATTAGATAGTGAAAAATATAAACTGGAAACACTTATCTTTCCACACAACCTACACCCTCATTCCCACATTATCCTTGTGCATAAATAGGTAATCTATCATCAAAAATATAATAACATGCTAGATCAACATGATTCACCGCTTGACAGAAAACAACAAAGAATCACATGAAAAATACATCACATATGACACACATATTTTTCACGTGGAAACCCAACTAGGAAAAACCATAGTGTGGATGAATACCCACAAGCTATTCTTGAACTCTTTAGAAGTCCGCTCTGTTAGGAGCCTAGTCCAGTTAAAGACTGTTACAATAGATTTTGTTAGGAATTGATCCTGTTAGGGATCACCTGGTTAAGGGATGGCTAGAATACCTGGTTAAGGGTTAAACCCTATTAGAGGTTACCTTGTTAGAGGATTTCATGAACCCAATGGCTTTGAGTCACCCTGTTAAAGGATTTACAACAAGCTAGTTAAAGATACCCTATTAAGGGATTTTCCAATGATTGAAGTGGTTAGAGATCAATCGGTATTACAATGATCTAGTAATAGCACTCAATGCCAATGCAGATCTCCTCTAGTTCCTTCCTTTTGCATACACACTCTGTAGGTATCAATCCTCTTATCTAGTCTGGCAAGAATCATGTATCTTTGCACTTATATATATACACAAAATTTTCCAACAACTCAATATGAAATACAACATCGACCTTATAGGAAATAGATAGGTCGGTAACACAAACCCTAAACCCTAAACATTTATTTGGTTAAATACTGACCATTAAACACTTTGCCTTTGACTACAACAGTCTTGAACAGATCTCAAGACATTCTCCATTGTTCATTCTTCACCACTTCATGGAGGCGATAACCCATCATGCATTCTCCACTGTTTGCAGAGGCTTCACACATTCTTGAGGTAGATAGGATCAATCTCCTTCATACAAGATCCTTCATGTGCATGAGGTTGATGTAGCAACATGATCTGATCTCCATTACACTACTAACTTATCACACAATGCCATCGATTGAATAACACAGGCTCGAAACATTTCAACTAAAAACCCCGAGGCTAGGACTATCAACTAGTAGTCATACCACATTAAACCTTGATAGAAAACATTCCATATACTAGTTCATTTGGACAAGCATACCGCTTTGCCTTTTGCACATATATCGGTTCACAGCATATTATCGGTTCACTTTTCCAGTTGCTTAACTTCAATATACCAATTCACTCTTCAACATATTAACATCAATGACAACACAATATCATCATGTCAACATACTCAGCACATATGCCAACAATCTCCCCTTTTGGCATTGATGGCAATATACAAAGATATCACTCTTTCTGGATCGCATCTTCTCCTTAATATTGTAGATATCTTCTCCACTTCACATCTTCTCCCCCTTTGACAACAATGCCAAAGTGGAGGTACGAGTTTCCCTGTTCCACTATGTTGTTCCCCCTAAGGAGTAACATTCTTAAACACATCAATCCTAAAAAGATATAGCAAAGTAAGATCTGACTGATGCAGAGCACAAAATGTTAGTTTACCTCTTGAAGGGGTAGGACCCCTAATTCACCTCTCAAATAGGTAAATGTAGCCTTCAGTAGAGGCTTGGTGAATATTTCTACAAACTACTCCTTACTGGAAACATGTTCTAATACCACCTCTTTGTTTTGAACCTTTTCCCTCAAGAAATGATACTTGAGTTCAAAGTGCTTAGTTATAGCATGTAAAACCGGATTCTTGGAGATGTTAATTACACTTGTATTGTCACAAAATATACTTACCAGTTTAGATACAGGAACTTTGAAGCCTTTAAATACATGCTTCACCCAAATAGTCTAGGTGCAGTTCATAAAAGCTACAACATCTGCTTTTGCTATAGACTGAGAGATACAACTCTACTTTTACTCATCCATGAGATCAGTCTACCATTGAGAAAGAATGCACCACCAATTGTGCTCTTTTGATCATCCACATTACTAGCCCAATCAGCATCTGTGAACACTCTTTGATTGAAATCATCATTGTATGGATACCATAATCCATAGTCAATAGTTCCCTTCAAATATCTAAGAATCCACTTGACTGCTACCAAATGGGATTCTCTTGGGCTTTTCTGGAACTGAGCGGTAATCCCCACTACATGTGCAATGTTCGGTCTGATATGCACTACATAATGCAACTTACCAATAATTGATCAGTAATCCTTCTCATTTACCAATGTTGAGTCATCCTCTTTTCATAATTTGCAACCGGTCACCATTGGTGTACCAACTGATTTGGTATCTTCCATGCCAAAGGTCTTAAACACCTCTTTGACATACTTGGACTGAGTAATAAAGATTCCATCTTTCATTTGTTGAATCTGCAGTCCAATAAAGAACTTAATCTCCCCTATGAGTGACATCTCAAACTCCTTTTTCATCCCATCTACAAAGTCATGACTCATCTTGTCATCTCCACCAAATATTATGTCATCAACAAATACTTCATAGATTAGGATTTGATCTCCTTCTGATTTCAAGTAGATATTGCTATCTTCATTTGTTCTTTCAAATCCAATCTTTATAAGATGGGAGTGCAAGCATTCATACCATGCCCTAGGTGTCTGCTTTAGTCCATATAAGGCTTTATGTAGCCTACACACCATGCGACTTTCTTCTGATAGGGCAAACCCATCTGGTTTCTCTATATATACCTCCTCTTCAAGTATTCCATTTAGGAATGCAGATTTTACATCCATTTGGTATACCTTAAATCCTTTACAAGCTTCATATGCAAGAAACATACAAACTCCTTCCAATCTTTCTACTAGAGCAAAGGTTTCTCCATAGTCTTCCCCTTCTTCTTGGGCATATCCTTTACACACTAGTCTAGCCTTATTCCTTACCACTGCGCCATCCTCATTCATCTTATTTTTGAAGACCCATTTGGTTCCAATGACATTTTTATGCTCCGGTCTGGGTACCAAAGACCATGTACCATTCTTCTCTATCTAGTCAAGTTCCTCTTCCATTGCCTTGATCCAGTCTTCATCTTTATGTACCTCTTTGAATGATTTAGGCTCAAATTCAGAGATCATACATGAGCTTTCTCTAACCTTTCTTCTTATAAGAATTCCTGCATCTTTGTCTCCTATGATCTACTTTGGATCATGATTGAGTTTGACATAACTAGGTATATTATTAACATATTCCTCTTTCTTTTCTTCTTCATCCTCACCTTCATCAACATCAACATCTACCGGTGTAGGAGCACAATTACTGGTACTAGGCAGATTTGCAACTGGTTCCTAAAAGGTTACTATCGGTTCATCTCCTACATGCTCACTACCAATTTCCTTAGGTTTCTCATAGTTTTCATCAATCATAACATTGATGCTTTCAATGATTACTTGAGTCCTACTATTTAAACATTTAAGAGCTTTACTCTTGGTGGAGTATCCTAGGAATATTCCCTCATCACATTTTGCATCGAACTTACTCAGATGTTCACTTCTCTTGATAATACATTTGCTACCAAATACTCTAAAGTATCTTACCACTAGTGTCTTACCGGTCCAGTACTCATAAGGAGTCTTATCCTTTCCTTTCTTGATGAGTACCCAGTTCATTGTGTAGACTGCAGTGCTCGCCACTTCAACCATAGTCTTATTGTTTCTTTCTGCTAAGACATTCTATTGTGGAGTTTGGGGGGTAGACAGTTGCCTCTTGATGCCATTCTCTTCACAATATTTGTTAAATTCACTAGAAGTGAATTCCCCTCCTTGATCAGTTCTTAGGCATTTGATTCTTCTACCACTTTCCTTTTCTACCAGTGCTCTAAAATCTTTGAACTTTCCAAAGGCTTCAAACTTATCCTTCAAGAATGTGACACACATCATTCTTGAGCAATCATCTTTAAGAATCATAAAATACCTATCTCCCTACACACTCCTAGTTTTCATAGGACCACACAAATCAGTATGCACAAGATCAAGTAAATTGTCTCCATTGAAAGATTTACCTTTGAAGGTTGAGGAAGACATTTTCCCCAGTTGACACTCTCTGCACAAAGGATTTTCTAGTTTGCTCAGCAATGGTAGTCCTCTAACTACCTTAATCTTAATGGCCTTCACTATTTTATCAAAGTTTACATGGCAGAGTCTCCTATGCCATATCCAGCTATCATCAAATTTAGCCATAAGACATGTACTTATATTAGCATTCAGTTAAAATAGGTTACCTTTGGTCTGCATACTGGTGGTCATCAGTTCACCATTCTTTCCTTTGATTTTACACACTCCATTTTTTAATTCCAGAGTGAGTCCACTATCATTCATCTAGGCAATAGTTAATAGGTTTTTTCTAAGACCTTCCACCCAATACACATTGTTAGCACTGCTCTTTCCATTCAAAGAGATGGACCCTTTGCCTTTGACCATACATGGTGCATCATTACCAAAATGAACCACACCACCATCATACTCTTCCAGAGATAGAAACTTGCTCCGGTCACCAGTCATATGGTGAGAACAGTCGTTGTCAATAATCTACTCATTGGAATTATCAAAGTGGGAGACAAGAGCCTTCTTGTCTAACACATCTTCTTTGACTGCAACAAACACAATATCTTCATTTTCTTCATCTTCAGATTCCTCATCAGTGACACCTTCATCAACTACTACAAAACAATTTCTCTAGTTTCCTCCTTTGAACTTCTTGAACCTTTCCGGTTTGTCCTTGTTATCACCATTAGGACAGTTTACAACAATGTGTCCTATCTGGTTATAAGAAAATCATTTCAAAGGGAGCTTACCTCTATATTTACCAATTCCCTTAGGAAGTCTCTTAGCAAGAAGAGCTTCAAATTCCATTAGGATATCCTCATCATCCATTTCTCTTCTCCACCTTGGTTCACCACTGGTGCTTGCTTCTTTAACTTTTCTGGATGGTGCAACAGATGCTCTAAAAGATGATTCAGTCTTCTGAATACTACCATCAAAACTATTTAGCTCATAGGCTATCAAATTTGCAAAGATGGAGTCTAGGGATACCTTAATCTTGTCTATTGACCTCAACTCCTGAATAGCAGCAACCCTTATTGCATAGATAGGTAATAAGAATATCAAGACTTTGCTGACAACAGTAGAATCATCAATTTTTCCTTCTGCACTCTTGATATCTCCAACAATAGTTTTGATTCTTATTCCATATTGTTGAATGGTCTCTCCTTCAACCATTCACATGTCTTCAAACTTTTCCCTAAGGCTTTCTTCCTTAGATTGTTTTACATGCTCATCACCACCATAGATATTCTTAGGAGTATCCCATACTTCTTTGGGATTTTCTTTATCCTAGACATCAATAAACTCAATGTTAGATAAGCTGTTGATTAGGGCTTCCATGACTTGCCCATTTTCCTAGATCTCTCTCTTTTGGTCATCAGTGAGAGTACCAGTAGCAATAACATAAGCATTCTCAACATAGCTCCAGTGTTGAGAACCCATGCTTTTGATGTATATCTTCATTCTGTCCTTCCACATTTTGAAATTATCTCTGTTGAACTTTGGACCTTCCCTCTTCATCATTACAATAGGATCTTTCCCTCAAGCAGTTAATCTTACAACATAGAGGACCTAGAGCATGCTCTGATACCAATTGATAACTCAATGATGAATAGTGAGTACCAAACTAGTACTGAGAGGGGGGAGGTGAATCTGTATAGGCACAAAAACTTTTTCTTAACTAGTTTGACTACAAATAGTGAACTTGACTGGGAATCACTAACACCTGTCATAAATCAGATTACTACCAGTTAAGAACAATGAGATTGTGAAAAATATAAACTGCAAACACTTATCTTTCCACACAACCTACACCCTCATCCTTGAGCATAAACACGTAATCTATCATCAGAAATATAATAACATGCTAGATCAACATGATTCACCACTTGACAGAAAACAACAAAGCATCACATGAAAAAGACATTACATATGACACACATATTTTTCACGTGGAAACCCAACTAGGAAATGATATTTCTGATACTAAATGTTTAGTACAGATGCCAATGTAACAAGACAAGAGGGGGGGTGAATCATACAAAGTTAATCTTCTATATAAACAATAGATTCAACCTTAGTAACCTTAACAGAAAAACTATAAAGCATGCAAACTCATAAACAGATAGGATCACAAAACATATAACACCAGGTTTAACATGGAAACCCAAATAGGGAAAAACCACTGTGAGATTTTAGACCCACTAAGAAATATATTCTTCTAGATTATGCTCAGTTAAAAGAAAATCTTGTTAAAGATTTCAAACACAGTGCTAGATGTGACTCGGTTAAGGGATCTCCCTCAAATCTGTTAGGATCTTCACTTTGTAAGAAGTGACCTTGTCAAAGGATTTCAAACACTTAATAAGAATGTCACCTTGCTAGAGGATTTACAAATAAGACTATTAAGTCCACTTGGTTAAGAGATCTTCTATCACTTTACAAAATAACAGTAATAAAAATATATCTGCAACTTCACATCTAAAAATGCTAAAGCAGATTCTTATTTGCTCAATACAATTTAATCATAGGACTTATCTTGTCCTTCTGCTAGGCTCTATACTCTGTTATCAAAATAGGTCTTAAAGCTTCTATGCTCGGTAATCACTATGTAGCATCCCTCTGCTTACATTTGCCCGCATACATTGTTTATCAACGGTTCCTTATTTATAAACAATTTGCCAACCACTTAATCTCCTTGATCACATTTCCCATGATCAATCATAGCCATCAGATCTTCAAACTTGACCATGTTCAATATATCCTTCGATTTGAAAATGTTTTACACTACCTTGGAACTTGAATACATTTCTTGGAACTTGTGCTAGGGTATTGCAGTTTAATCTGAGCTATAAATCTTCCTGCCGATCTTTCATTGCCATAGATCCTTTAACAAACTTCATGCACGACATACCAATCATTTAATCAGTTCTAGCTCATCAGCTTCCTTCATTAAATAATACTTTTATTCATTCAATGCATTCTGTTATTACTCGGTTGCAACTTGGTGAATACTAAACTTCACTCTTTAGACATTTTACCTTCATTAACTGATAGCGATAACCTTAGGGTTTACTGACTAGGTTCCTTAGGGTTTAACGACTAGGTTTTTTGCTCAATAACATAGTATAGTAGTAACCTTATAAATAACAACATATGTAGGATATCAAAACAATCTAAACATCATGATCTCATCATTGTCTAACTTGGTAATAGTTGCCCATTGAATAACTTATTCCTCCCCTTATTCATCATATTCTTTTTGTGTCTTTTATCGACATCTTAATTCTCTTCAAAACACACTTCTTAAGATATGGCAACATCATACTAAATTAGAAAATCAATTTCTTGACATCAATGACAAAATAATAATATTAAGACAGTAAACATCCTTACTTAGTTATATTCATAACCATCAACAACCTTCTCAATATCCTTATTGAAAAGCCAACAATCTCCCATTGTCTGCTATAATGCCAACAATCTCCCCCTTTGGCATTGATGGCAAAACCAATTGATTTGACCTAATTGATTCAGATTACTGTGAAATGTTGAAATGGTCTCCCCTATTATTAGATTTCTCCCCCATACATTAGTCTTCTCCTCTTTTCATCAGAATTCTCCTTTTTGTCATCAGTCTTTTCCTTTTTGTCATCAGTCTTCTCCCCCTTTAACAACAATGCCGAAAAGTAAAGAGCTAAAACATGATTTCTTCCACTGAGAAGTGAATTCATTTCTGTTATGCATCTACTCAGTCTCATTTAGAGCATTTTATCTTCAATTCCTGTTCCCTGTATTGTTTCCTACACACCTTTAGAAAACCTCCTAAAGTGTGTAAATCAACATCAACTCCTAAAAGATATTCTATAGAGTCATCGAATTGATGCTTTCACCGAACTTGGTCAGTGAATGGAAGATAGGGGTAGGACCCCTAACTGACTTCTAAGATACTCAAAAGTGTCCCTTGGCAATGGCTTGGTGAAGATATCTACTATTTGTTCCTTTGTGCTAATATACTCCAACACCACTTTCTTCTCTTGAACTTCTTCTCTAAGATAATGATATTTGACAGAGATGTGCTTTGTCTTAGAGTACATAACAGGATTTTTTGAGATGTTTATGGCATGAGTATTGTCATAGAATATAGTTACTAGCTCAGTAACTTGCTCATTTATGCCTTCCAATAGTTGTTTGATCCATGCTATATTGGTGCAATTCAATGCTATAGCAACATATTCAACTTCTACTATTGACTGTTAAACACATCCTTGTTTCTTGCTAAGCCAACTTACTAGTCTTTCTCCTAAAAAGAAAGCTCCTCCACTTGTGCTTTTCCTATCATCAATGTTTCCTGCCCAATCAGCATCAATATAAACTTTTAAATCAAAATCATTTCCTTTCTGATATACTAATCCATAATCTTTAGTGCCTTTCAGGTATCTGAAAATTCTCTTGATTGTTGTCATATGTGTTTCCTTTGGATCTGCAAAGAATCTTGCAACTATACCTACTGCATGTGCTATATCTGGCCTGTTATGAACAACATATTGCAACTTTCCAATCATAGATCGGTAAAGTGTCTCATCAATAGATGAAGATTCATCATTCTTTGATAATTTACAGTTGGTAGTCATAGGAGTACTTACTAGTTTTGAATCCTCCATTCCAAATTTCTTCAAGATTTCCTTTATGTACTTGGATTGAGTAATGAAAATCTCATTTTTCATTTGTAGTATCTGTAAACCTATAAAATACTTTATCTCATCGATTAGTGACATCTCAAATTCTTTTCTCATTTTATTTCCAAAATTCTTGCATAAAGAGTCATTTCCACAAAAGATAATATCATCAACAAATATGACTGAGATCAGTATTCCATTGTCTTCATCATTATTCATGTACAAGAGTGCAATCTCTCATACCATGCTCTAGGTGCTTGTTTCAAACCATATAATGCTTTGTTCAATTTACATACCTGATCTTTATTCTTGTTTTCAACAAATCCTTTAGGTTGTTCAATAAAAACTTCTTCTTCTAATATACCATTCAGAAATGCAGATTTGACATCCATTCGATATACCTTGAAATTATTGTAAGAAGCATATGCCAACAATGTTCTTACTCCTTCAAGTCTTGCCACAGGTGCAAAAGTCTCACCATAATCAATTCCTTCTTCTTGAGCATAACCTTTGCAAACTAGTCTTTCTTTATTTCGAATGACCTCACCTTTTTCATTCAGCTTGTTTCTAAAAATCCACTTTGTACTGATTACATTTTTGTCCTTTGGTCTTGGAACCAGTGTCCATGTGTCATTCTTCTTGATTTCACCAATCTCTTCTATCAGAGCATTTATCCAATCTTCACTGTTAAATGCCTCTTTCACTATCCTCGGTTCAAATTCAGATATCAGACATGTGTTCTATCTTAGTTTGTTCCTTGTCATCACTCGATCATTCTTATCTCCTATAATCTGACTTGATGCATGATTCCTTCTAACATACTTGGCTAATACATGCTCAGTAGGCTCTATATGATCTTCTTCATCACTCGATGACTGGAGATTCTCTTCATTTCCTTCAATAGTCTTCTCGGTAAGACTTGTTGGTTGAACATAGAAAAATTCATCATAATCTTCTACTTCCTTGGAATTTCCTTCATCATTTCTTTTTGCAAATTCATCAAATTTCACATTTGCACTTTCTACTATTTTGTTAGATGATTTGATCAAACATTTAAATGCTTTGCTTCTAGAAGAATAACCTAGAAATGTTCCTTCTTCACTTTTCTGATCAAACTTGCCATTTCTATCATCTTTGTGAACACAACATCTACTTCCAAGGATTTTAAAATAACTTACATTAGGTTCCTTATCATACCAGATTTCATAAGGTGTCTTCAAAGTTCCTTTCTTCAGTTGTACTCGGTTCAGGGTGTAAACTGCTATGCTTATTGCTTCTCTCCAAAATGTTTGTGACACTTTCTTTTCAATCATCAGGGTTCTGGCACAATCCACAATAGATCTATTTCTTCTCTCAGCAATTCCATTTTGTTGTGGAGTTCTTGGTGCATAGATTTGTCTTTTAATACCATGACCATTGAAAAATAAGTTGAACTCATCAGATGTGAACTCTCCTCCTCTATCTGATCTAAGACATTTCATTTGTCTTCCTGTTTCATTTTCAACTCTTGCATTGTACCATTTAAACATTTGAAAAGCTTATGACTTTTCTTATAAAAACATAACTGACATCATCCTTGACTAATCATCCACAAATAATATGAAATATTTATCACCATAATAACTCTGAACTTTCATAGGACCACAAAGATCAGTGTGCACAAGATCTAAAATTCCCTTAGAAGTGTAGGACTTACTTTTAAAGCTTGATCTTGTCATCTTACCCATCTGGCATCCTCGGCACATAGCATTCTCAGGTTTCTCAAGACTCGGTAGACCTCTTACTTGGTGCTTCTTACTTATTTTGATCAGATTATCAAAATTTACATGACAAAACCTTTTATGCCATAACCAGGTATCATCTATATTTGCATATAAACACTTATTTTGAGTTGAGTCAAGGTGAAATGTGTTACCTTTTGTTTATGTCCCAGTAGTAGCTAACTTTCCATTCTTGTCATGAAATTTGACAATTCCTTTCTGAAATTCTATTCGGTAACCTATGTTGTTTAGGTGTGCTACACTCAACAAATTGTATTTCCAACCTTCAACCCAATAAACATCATTCTATTTTGCATTGTCAAGAAGTGTTATAGATCCTTTACCTCTTACTGGACATGGTGCATCATTACCAAATCTGACATAGCCTCCATCATAATCTTCTAATATAACAAACTTGTGTTTATCACCTGTCATGTGATGTGAGCACCCACTATCTATGATCCAAGAATCATTTTTACTTATTTGAGATAGTAGGGATTTTTCTTCATACTTTTATTCATCTGATCCATCTTTGATAGCCACATAAACAACTTCCTTTGTATCAATTTCATCTGATTTATCATCATTAGATGCCTAATCAGCTATTAGGCATGTCTTTTTATCTCTTCTCCTAAAGTCTCGGTGTCCTTTGTAATGATTATCTTTCTGTCTATCATCTCGATAATCTCTCTTTTCACTAGATTCTTTGTCAGGATAGTTAGAAGCCATATGTCCTATCTTATCACAATTGAAACATTTCAAAGGTAGTTTCCCTTTATACTTACCTTTGCCTCTTAGTAACCTTCTGGCTAATAGTGCTTCAAACTCTTCTTGCTTTCTGATTTCCTCATATAGTTTGTGCACTTTTTCCATGTTCTTTTGAAATCTCTCACTTGCTCCACTATGATCCCCTTCAGAGTATTTACTCATTCTATCATTGTAGTAATCAGATTTACCAATATGAAAATAACTGAAAGCAGATTCTACTTTATTTACTGAAGACCCACTATTATCAAAATTACTTAACTCAAATGCATGTAGCTTACTGATAGTAGCATCTAAAGAAATTGGCATATTGGGTACAGACCTCAATTCATTCATTGCAGACACTTGGATTGCATAAGCTGGTAGAAGGGTTCTTAACAACTTACTTGTTATATCCTTTTCTTCAATAGTTCCACCTACTCCTTTGATTTGATTGACAATCTCCTTTAGTCTTGTACTGTACTGGGTTATGTTCTCATCTTCATTCATCCTCATAGATTCAAGTTGTCCTCTTAGACTATCCACTTTTTCTCTTTGAACATGTTCATCACCACCATACACAGATATGAGCTTGTCCCACATTGCCTTGGCATCATTGCAGCCTTCTAGATCATTAAACTCTGAGTCAGTCAATGCAGATGTTATTTCAATCATTCCTTGGATATGTTCTTGTTTTGCCTTTATCTCTTCCATTGTCAATGGATATGTGCTCATTGTGATGAAATCATTCTCCTGATAATATACAACATATTCTCCAACTCCTGATAGGTACAACTTCATCCTTTTCTACCATGTAGAGAAACTTGACTTGTTCAGCTTCGGTGCATCCCTCTTATACATCTTTGGATCTTTGCCTCAAGTACCTTTAAACTTTTCTTCCGGAGTCCAATGCTCTGATACCAATTGATAGTTCTGATACTAAATGTTTAGTATAGATGCCAAGCTAACAAGATGAGAGGGGGGGGGTGAATCATACAAACTTAATCTTCCATAAAAACAACAAATTCAACCTCAGTAACCTTATTAGAAAAATTGTAAAGCATGAAAACTCATAAATAGATAAGATCACAAAACATATAACACCATATTTAACATGGAAACCCAAATAGGGAAAAAACACTGTGGGATTTTGGACCCACTAAGAAATATACTCTTCTAGAGTATGCTCAGTTAAAAGCAAATCTTGTTAAAGATTACAAACACATTGCTAGATGTGACCCAGTTAAGGGATTTCCCTCAGATCTGTTAGGATCTTCACTTTGTTAGAAGTGACCTTGTCAAAGGATTTCAAACACTTAATAAGAATGTCACCTTGCTAGAGGATATACAAATAAGACTGTTAAGTCCACTCGGTTAAGAGATCTTCTGTCACTTTACAAAATAACATTAATTAAAATATATCTGCAACTTCACATCTAAAAATGCTAAAGTAGATTCTTATTTGCTTAATACAATCTAATAATAGGACTTATCTTGTCCTTCTATTGGGCTCTATGCTCTATTATCAAAATAGGTCTTCAAGCTTCTGTGCTTAGTAATCACTATGTAGCATCCCTGTGCTTACATTTACCTGCATACATTGTTTATCAATAGTTCCTTATTTATAAAAAATTGCCAACCACTTAATCTCCTTGATCACATTTTCCATGATCAATCATAGCTATTAGATCTTCAAACTTGACCAGGTTCAATGTATCCTTTGATCTGAAAATGTTTTACCCCACCTTGGAACTTGCATACATTTCTTGGAACTTGTGCTAGGGTATTGCGGTTTAATTTGAGCTGTAGATCTTCTTGCTGATCTTTCATTGCCATAGATCCTTTAACAAACTTCATGCATGGCATGCCAATCATTTAATCAGTTCCAGCTCATTAGCTTCCTTCATTAAATAATGCTTTTATTCATTCAATGCATTTTGTTATTACTCAGTTGCAACTTGGTGAATACTAAACTTCACTCGATAGAAATTCTGCCTTCATTAACCGATAGCAATAACCTTAGGGTTTACTGACTAGGTTCCTTAGGGTTTACCGACTGGGTTCTTTGCTCGGTAACATAGTATAGTATTAACCTTACAAATAACAACATATGTAGGATATCAAAACAATCTAAACATCATGATCTCATCATTGTCTAACTTGGTAATAATTGCCCATTGAATAACTTACTCCTCCCCTTATTCATGATATTCTTTCTTTGTCTTTTACCAACATCTTAATTCTCTTCAAAACATACTTTTTAAAATATGGCAACATCATACTGAATTAGAAAATCAATTTCTTGACATCAATGACAAAATAATAATATTAAGATAGTAAACATCCTTAATCAGTTATATTCATAATCATCAACAACCTTCTCAATATCCTTATTGAAATGCCAACAATTTCCCATTGTCTGTTATAATGCCAATAGGAAAAACCATGGTGGGGATGAATACCCACAAGCTATTCTTCAACTCTTTAGAAGTCCACTCTATTAGGAGCCTTGTCTAGTTAAAGACTGTTACAACAGATTCTATTAGGAACCAATCATGTTAGGGATCACCTAGTTAAGGGATGGCTAGAATACCTAGTTAAGGGTTAAACCCTATTAGAGGTTACCTTGTTAGAGGATTTCATAAACCCAATGGCTTTGAGTCGCCTTGTTAAAGTATTTATAGCAAGCTAGTTAAAGCTAAGTAAGGGATTTTCCAACTGTTGAAGTGGTTAGAGATCAACATGTATCACAATGATCTGGTAATAGCACTCAATGTTGGTATTTTAGTAGGTGTGATGGATTTTCTTTGATAGATGACAAAGATATGGTTTTTAGGTTAAGGAAAGCTTTGTATGGATTGAAGCAAGCTCCAAGAGCTTGGTATGCAATATTGGATAAGTATCTTTTGAAAATTGGTTTTTCTAAAGGTAATGGTGACAGTAACTTATACTATAAAGTGACTAATGATGACATCTTGGCTACATAAGTTTTTGTTGATGATATAATCTTTGGAGGAGAAGATGGATTGTGTAAAGACTTTCCTATTAAAATGCAACAAGAATTTGAAATGTTTATGATTGGTTAAATAAGATTCTTTTTAGGATTGTAGATTTCACAGATTGATAAAGGTATATTCTTGAGTCAATCAAAATACTTAAAAGAGTTACTAAATAAATTTGGGATGGAGAACTCTGAACCGCTAAGCACACCTATGACTACAAATGACAAACAATCCTTAAGGGATGAATCTACACCTGTTAATCCAACTAGGTACAAATCTATGATAGGAGGTCTACTGTGTTTAACATAAATAAGCCCTGATATTATGAATGTAGTATGTATTGTTTCAAGATTTTAGAGTAATCCTAGAGAAAAGCATGAATCAGCAGTAAAAAGGATTTTCCGGTACTTACAAGGCACTAAAAATCTTGGATTATGGTATCCTAGAGATGAAAACTTTGAACTATGTGCATACACAGATGCAAATTTGGCAAGAGATGTGGATTATAGAAAAAGCACCACTGAGGGAGCATTTTTTCTTGGAAGCAGATTAGTTTCTTGGTTGAGTAAGAAACATAGTTGTACATCTTTATCAACAGCTAAAACAGAATATGTTGTAGCAGCAACTAACTGTACACAGGTACTATGGCTTAAACAAATGTTGAAAGACTTAAAGGTAAAATACAAGGAACCTATAACTATCTATTGTGATAACACAACAACAATTGATACATCTAAGAATCTGGTATTACATTATAAAACAAAACATGTTTTCATCAAACTAAATTTTCTAGGGGAAAATTTTGAAGCAAAAGAAATTAAACTTGTTAATGTGAATACTAAAGACCAGCTTGCAGATATTTTCACTAAACCTCTACCTAAGGAGACTTTTAAATATCTTAGAGAATGGCTTGGGGTCATACCCCCACTGATGGATACTTAGAGAGTTGATGTTTGTCATCAATCGACAAAATTAACAGAGAAATCTTTTTACTTTGGCTTTGATGAGGAAGCTACTTCTCAGGGGGAGTAGTTGGTATATTGACTTGATTGGTATTTTGCATATGAACTTGGTTTTGTTGTAACTTTGGCATTTGATATCAAAGGGGGAGTGATATCTATGAAAAAACAAATTATCTTTTGGGAAGAGACTGGTACAGAAAAACATAAGGAAACTCACGTTACTCTCAAGGGGAGAGATTGTTACTTTAGGGAGATTGTTGGTGTTTGTATTTGGCATTTATGTTTTGGCACTTTGATGGTTTTTCCATCTTGTGTTGCCATCAATGCCAAAGGGGGAGATTGTTGGTATTTTGGTATGGTTTTGTCATTGATGTCAACACCTACTAAAACTCTAGCACTTTGGAGATCCAACAACATTCACTGGCAAGCAAGTGACTTTTGCACAATCACTAGTATATGGTACAATGGCAGGATATAATGATCACCGACACTTGGAATGGCATGGAAAACACTTGGTAAAGTTGAAGACATTGTTTGGAAATCTTATCTTGGAGAATTGTTTATTGGCATATTCGTATTTGCATATTTGCTATTACCAACAAATAGGTCTAGGTTATGTACCAACAGGCTTATCTTTTCTAGATCAGCATGACATGCTATGGAGATTAGTATTTATTTTTTTAAATGCATTAAGCTGACATGTTGAATTGGTTATTGCATCGGATATTGTATTGTTTTTAAAATGATTTTATTGTAATATCTTGTAGAGTCAACCTACTAAAATTGGTCTTAGGTTATGGTATAAATGTAAGGTCTTATTTGTAAGATCAAATGGGTAATGCGAAAAGGATTTGTATGAAGGTATATGTGAGATTAAGAAGAGCTATACACGTAGACATCATTTGAAGATGAAGCTAGGTTTTTGTGAAAGCATATCAAAACTACACTGGTAATGAATCCAGCATATGAAGATGCTATTTTGAGAAGTACATTCTTATTGGATTTAAACATCCAATTGTAGTCAGTGTGACTCCCATTTGTGTTTGAGAAGTGAGCTCTAGGCACTTGGCCTTTCTACATGTGCAAACCCCATTTATGTACACTTACTATCTGTAGTAGTATCATCTGATTGTGGGTAGGGTTTCCCACCATTGTTTTTCCCCTTACAGGATTTCCACATACAAATATTGGTGTCATGTGTTGTGGATGACTTCGTCTTTTAGTTTCATGCATTAATCTTTATCGGTATTGCAATTATCTGTTAAATCTATCCATTGGTATAATAGACTGGCTCACCGATATTAAGCAGTAAATTGGTTAAGTTGTTTTTGGTTTAAATTTTTAAGACAATTGATTCACCCCCCCCTCTCAGTTGCCTCTGGGACCTAACATTCAATGCCAATGTAGATCCACTCTAGTTCCTTCCTTTTGCATACACACTTTGCAGGTATTAATTCTCTTATTTGGTCTACCAAGAATCACATATCTTTGCACTTATATATACACACAACATTTGCCAACAACTTCAACATGAAACACAATATCGACCTTATAGGAAACATATAGGTCAGTAACACAAACCCTAAACCCTGACCATTAAAATCTTTTCTTTTGAATACAATGGTCTTGAATAGATCTCAAGACATTCTCCATCATTCATTATTCATCACTTCATGGAGGCGATAACCCATCATGCATTCTCCATCGTTTGTAGAGGCTTCACACATTCCCGAGGTAGATAGGATCAATCTCCTTCATGCAAGATCCTTCATGTGCACGAGGCTTATGTGGCAACACAATCTAATCTCCATTACACTGCTAACTTATCACACAATGCCATTGGTTGAATAACACAGGCTCGAAACACTTCAACCGAAAACCCTGAGGCTAGGACTACCAACCGATAGTCATACCATATTAAACCTTGATAGAAAACATTCCATATACCAGTTCACTTGGACAAGCATACCACTTCACCTTTTGCACATATACCAGTTCACAACATATTACCGGTTCACTCTTCCAGTTGCTTAACTTCAATATACTAGTTCACTCTTCAACATATTGACATCAATGACAACACAATATCATCATGTCAACATACTCAACACATATGCCAACAATATCCCCCTTTGGAATTGATGGCAATATATTTTGAAATTATCTTTGTTGAACTTTAGACCTTCCCTCTTCATCATTACAATAGGATCTTTCCCTCAAGCAGTTAAACTTACAACATAGAGGACCTAGAGCACGCTCTAATACCAATTGATAACTCAATGATGAACAATGAGTACCAAACTAGTATTGAGAGGGGGGGGGTGAATCAGTATAGGCACAAAAACTTTTCCTTAACTAGTTTGACTGCAAATAGTGAACTTGACTAGCAATCACTAACACCAGTCATAAATCAGATTACTATGGGTTAAGCACAATGAAATTGTGAAAAATAGTCAGTTCAATCCTGACCATTAAACACTTTGCCTTTGAATACAACAGTCTTGAACAGATCTCAAGACATTCTCCATCATTTGTTCTTCATCGCTTCATGGAGGTGATAATCCATCATGTGTTTTCCACCATTTGCAGAGGCTTCACACATTCCTGAGGTAGATAGTATCAATCTCCTTCATGCAAGATCCTTCATGTGCATGAGGCTGATGTGGCAACATGATCTGATCTCCATTACACTGCTAACCTATCACACAATGCCATTGGTTGAATAACACAAGCTCAAAAAACTTCAACCGAAAACCCTGAGGCTAGGACTACCAATTGGTAGTCATACCATATTAAACCTTGATAGAAAATATTCCACATACTAGTTCACTTGGAAAAGCGTACTGCTTCGCCTTTTGCACATATACCGGTTCACAACATATTACCAGTTCACTTTGCCAGTTGCTTAACTTCAATATACTGGTTCACTCTTCAACATATTGACATCAATGACAACACAATATCATCATGTCAACACACTTGGCACATATGCCAACAGATCCTTTGCAAGATTTTTTCGTGTGCATAGATGCATCTTTGGAGGGTCTTGGAGTAGTTTTTATGTAGGGTGGTAGAGTGATAGCATATGAGTCGCTTAAGCTCAAAGATCATGAGTTAAATTATCCAGCTCATGATTTAGAGCTAGCAGTAATGGTTCATGCTTTGGTTCATTGGAGGCATTTTCTTCTTGGGCATTAGTTTGAATTGCATAGTGATCACCGTAGTTTGCAATACATTTTCACATAGTCAAACTTGAATGCTAGGCAGCGACATTGGCTGGAATTTTGGTGTGAGTATGATTTTGAGGTGAGATACATTCAGGGAAAGGAGATTATGGTAGAAAATGCCTTGATTCGCAACAAGCATGAGGTTTCAATGATGAATAGATCAGTGTAGATTTGAGGAGCAGGATTCTTAGTGCCCTTCCTTCACATAGTTGGTATAAGAAGGTTAGTGTAGAGGTTGCATTAGGGAGAGCTTTGGATGAAAAGTATGTAGGTTACTCTTTGGAGTCTGATGGTCTTCTTTGACATTTAGGACACATATATGTTCTACCTTTAGATGATTTGTGAGCATTTATGTTATTAGAGGCTCATTGTGCATCTTACTCGGCACGTCCAAGTGTCAAGAATATGCACATATATTTGTGATATTTGTATCATTGGGCAGGCATGAGGAGAGATATAAAAGATTATGTGTCATGTTGCTTAGAGTGTTAGCGTGTGAAGGAAGAGTATGAACATCCAGTAGGTTTGTTGTAGTCAAACCTTGTTCGAGAGTGGAAATGAAACATTATATCTATGAATTTTATTGTTGGTTTACCTATATCTTCATGTTGTCACGATGCTATCATGGTCACTATTGATATATTGACCAAGGTGGAACACTTCTCTCTAATCAGATCTTCATACATAATAGGGATGGTGGCTCATATTTTCTTGGAGAAAATAGGGAGGTTGCATGGTATTCCTTGACGGATTATATCAAATCGTGATCCAATGTTTACTTCAGCATTATGGATAACCCTTCAGCATGATTTAGGAGCATAGTTGAACTTTAGTTTAGCATATAATCCTAAGACAGATGGTCAGATGGAGAGGGTTAATCAAGTGTTGGAGTATATATTGTAGATGTACGTCATGGATCAGCAGTCTAGATGGGAGGAATATATTTTTTTGTTGAAGTTTGCCTATAACAATGGCTATCATAATTTGATTGGCATGTCTCCTTTCTAGGCATTATATGGTCGATCATGGAATACACCCTTCAATTGGGATAGATTGGAGGATATAGTGTTTCTTGGATTAGAGATGTCATAGGACATGGAGCAACAAGTAGCACATATTAGAGAGAGTTTGAAAACAACACGAGATAGACAAAAGAAATATGAAGGTGCTCACCATGTGGACAGATAGTTTGTGGTTGGAGATAAGGTGTTTTTGAGAGTGCATCCATGAAAGAGTCTTATCCATTATGGAAAAGGATCTAAGTTGGCACCTTGATTTGTTGAACCATTTGAGATATTAGAGCAGATTGGTCCTCTAGCATATTGCCTTGCCTTTCCGCCCAACTTGTCCTATATCCATGATGTGTTTCATGTACCTATGTTGAAACCTTATCATCCTAATATATCAGATGTGTTGGATTGGTATTCATTGCAGGTCGAGGATGGGTAAATGTTTTTGGAGCCCGTGTGCATTCTAAAGCGTTGAGGGATAACCCTTAGGGGTGGGAAATAGAGAAGATAAGGGTCCAATGGGATCCAAGTGTTGATTCTTTGATGATATGGGAGGATTCTATGCAGATGAGAGAGTTTTACCCCTATTTTTTATCAGGCTTCGAGGAGTAAGCCTAGGCAAAGGCTGGGAGGATGTAGCATACCTCCTAGAGTCACATTTTGATTTATGCTTTGTTAGACCTATTTAGACATATGAATGATGTTTTGATGATTACTTATGACTCTATTTATATTTAGATGATACTAATGATGCTAGATACCTTATATGGAATCATATTTAGAAAAAGGTTAATACTTGTTGTTATGAATCATGTACATGCATATGAATAGTAAGCTTGATGATATGTAACATAATTCTTAAGGATGGGATTTAGTCCAATTCATAGAGATGTATATATATAGATTCATGATGTTCTAGGTGAATGATGTAAGTGGTAATTAGGAACATTTTGTTTTGGTGCAATAAAATGAACTTAGAGATTGAGGATAAATGGAAATTATTATAGTATGTTATGGAGATGTTTCTAGTGAGTAGTGACGTTGAGATACCCTAGGGAATGGATGTTATGTTATCATTATTTCCACTTACGTAGTATGTTGGTATGATAATGTTTAAGATGTTCTATGCATTCTTTTAGAAACTAAATGATGCACTTGTAATGCCATAAAAATGGCCATCTAAACCATAGGCCCCCTAATCTCTACAACATCACCAAGGTCCTAACCAAAGGCAATTAAAATTAATCTTGAGCACACAATTAATTTCTTAAATCATTGGTCTCACATGGCAGATTAATCACTCTGAATTAATTAAATGATCATTCCAAGTAAATCATTTTAAATAATTAAACCTATTTATTTTATTAAATATCCTAGTATATTTAATTAAATAAATCATCAGAAAAGGAAATTAATTGGAAAATAGAATTAAGAAAAGAGGTCAAAAGGGATTAATCTTGAAAATCAAATTAAAAATTGAAGAAAAATATCAAGAAAGCAATTAAAATAGTTAAATATCAAAATTGAATGAAATAGAGAATAAATTAGTTTTCTCTTATTTTATCTTAATTTTAGTTCAATTTCCTTTAAAACTAAGAAAGGCAACCAATCACATCAATTCACCTGGATTGTGCTTCCTCTTGGAAAATCTTGACTGCTCATCATCATTTGATCTCAATCATTGGTTTCTTTCTGAATTTTCTATAAATTCAGGCTCTCATCTCTCATTCATGGATCCTGGAGAATATATTATTATTATGCTATTTTTTCTCGAGGTTCATTGAGATATATGCATTGAGATATTACATATTAGTTATTGCATCCTTATTAAATCATCTAGCGTAATATTGCTAGATTAATCTTACATATCTAGCTTAAATATTGCATTCATCTAGCATAATCTTGCATTCATTTAGCTCAAATTCATGCTCATATAGATTTAATCCTTCATTTAGGTGTTGTCTAGTCAGTGGTATTGCATCTAAAATTTGAGAGCAAGACTAAACTTACATCTACTAGAAGGCAATAGGTTGCTTTGTAATGGTTTATAGTTCATTATTCATTATTGATTTACTAACCATGCATCTAATGACTTAATTGAAGTGTTGTGTATTCAGATACAACTTATAGATACAGGTCCACTTTTCACACACACATTTTTGGTTCCCATTGTGGGACTCAAAATTCAATACTTCAGCCTCAAAATCACCTTTTTTTATCTTTCAGGTCTTGTTCATACAACCTCTACTAAATATTGTACAAGTATAGGTCCTTCATCGTACAAAATTCTATCAAGACCTTTCTTTTGTTATGTAGTTCTACTGGAATAGTTGTACAAGTTTTTGCTCTAATTATTTGACTCTGTGTTTTGTCATTCAGGTCTGTTAGAATAATCATATAGGAAGGTATACTCAATTGTATGAATTTTTGTGTTATCATTTCAAAAATAGTGTACTTTCCAGGGTTTTTCATGAATTGAATTTGACTTTTACTAACATTTATGCTAACTTTGGTTTCTCTTCTATTTGCCTGATATTTTTATAGCCTAACTGATTTTCTATAGAATGCTTGCCAAAGAATCTATCAATCGAACGTACGCTTGTCAAAGAATCAAAATAAAAATGACTACTAATGCATTAGTTTTGTAGGTTTCCTAAGGAGAATCAATTAAATATCGCATATTCTTTAAAGTTCAATTTTTTACGTACTTAAATTTCTATCTAGATAAAGAACAAATCCGTCTTTTGTCTTTTCAGAAAAATATGAGAGGTAAGAGAGTATGCTCTTGTCTTTTACAAATAATTAGAAATCTAGACCCTCAAAGATTTTTCTAAGTTTTGAGATTCGTGTTCCTTTAGCGGGCCTATCACGGTGGGAAAAAGTAATCACCCTATGAGAATGACCCGAGTACAGCTGGACCTAAGTATTCCAACTCACTATAATAAATAGGCCTCTCATGATTAAAGTCTCAGAGGATGAGATTATTTGAGTTTTCTCTTTGAGATCTCTCATATCGGACATTTTGTAGGGCCTCGTAGTCTTAATCACGTTTATGTGAGTATAGCTTGTTTTGGTACCTTGTTGGGCTATAGGCCTCAATCATGCTTGCATTACTTTAAGGAGTAATTTTGAAGGAAATTCCTAACTAATAATGATAAGATAGAAGCTACCGAGTTCACCTCTGAAAGGGGGATAATCTTTGTACAAGAGAGATAGTAACTCTCCCAAGACACTTGCCATATCTTGCCCCCATTAGCATTTGGAGTCAGCTAATACGGTGTTGAGGATCCATTGCATGAGACTCAGTGGCTATATACTAATTACCTATTAGGTGTGTACCTAAGTCAACAAGCAAAGGTTTTCTTCTCTAAGCCAACTTTCGTAGGGTTAGCATGTTGTGATTGAAGTCATTATACATATTGCATGTTTTTTTGTGTTTTTATCCTTGAAACTGAAACTAAAATATCAAAACTGGAAAGAATAAATCAAAAACATCAAAAACTCAGTGAACAAAACTTTGTCCGTGTCCAAAATTGGTCTTTGTCAGTCATCGAAACATTAGTCCTTACTAAAAAAAACCCAGTCTCTGTCATATGAGTCCTGCTACATACCTATTGTCATACGAGTCTTCATTGCTCTTAATAGTTTATTGTCTAGCTCTATAAAACCTATCATACAAAATAGCACAACCATCATCTATCCTTTTACATTCTATCATACAAATATGAATTATAGTTAGTAGATTATTGTTTGGAGTCTTCCGAAGTGTCGTACGAAATCAGGTAGCAACTCGTATGAAAAACTATCTTGATCATCTAAAAATAGATAAAATGTCATCGGGGTCTAAGAAATTTGTCATATGAATTCCTGATCTTGTCAGTCAAAATAGTCAAATTTGTGCAAATTAGTCTACAATGAGCATAAAATTGGTCATCAATAATTTTGAGCATAAACAATCTTGATAGTGTACCCCTGTCATTGTGTTGCATGATTTTGTCGATCATCTCTCAACTAGTTCAATCAACTACTTATCAAACCTAAGTTAACCTAGATAACATCTTATACAAGATAGATCATTCCTATAACCATACTAGATCTTAGTTACTTCTCTCAAATCACTATTAAATGAACAACTAGCTTCAATTTGATCTTGACTTCTACATCACATCTAGCTCTTGCTCCTGTTAGTTGTAAATGTTTGCTCAAACTAGAAGTTCTTGCAAGAAAGTTGGCAAAGGTAAAGGAGTATCCTTTTCATCAAACATTTATCCATTCTTTGTATAAGAACTCATCCCAAATAAACCTTCATCATCATAAATACCAATTTTTGATCAGCCCCTATCTCCCACCATGTCTAGAGAAAGGCAAGAAAGACAAGCTACTAAATGTGATAATTATGACAACCTCAACACCCATTCTACTGACAGTGATTCCTCATCAAGAGATTGTGAAGCCTCTAAACCTATGAAAACTATTATAAATAAATGTCTAAACGATAAACATTTTTTAAATATGATGAAGATCATCATGTCTAGAGAAAAGGAAGAGCATTTTCTAGAGTTAGCAAAGCAAGGTGCTAAACTTCCTATTGATTATGACATTAAAACCCTCATCACTAAAGAGGAAGAGACACCTTTAGTGCTAGTAAACAATCAATTACAAGCATTACAAACAGAAGTCACAGAACTAAAAAACAAGGATTGTTATCTCCATTTTGACCATTGGGTGATTTTGTTCTCTAATCCATTGTAATCTACAAAATTGTGCTTTGTACTTCATCTCTGCCTCTGTGGGTTTTTGGTTTAAGGGTTTAAGGTTCTACATTTTCCCCTTTTTTATCTTCAAGTCCTTGCCTTCTATTTTCATGTTACTTTTTCCACTTAAGTGGAAGGGTCACTCCATCATGAAAAGAGGTTCCCCCTTTTACATTTTCCTTAGGCGGGTCCTTAAATATGTTTTATTTTTATGTTTTCCCCTAAGTTTTTTATTTCTTTATCGAGCCTTGTAAAGACCGTGTAGGTTTTGATTGATCTGATAGTGTGCGCAATCTTGCGAAAGGAAGATGTGTGAAACTTACCCTTCATGAAGTGGCAAAAAGGTGGTGGGTCTGCGTAAAGTGGTCACAAGGAAGGATAATGGACGAGTATCTCCTAGAAGATCTAACAGTTCACATTAATTCACTTGGCAAAATTGCATGCCTTTTATCCTTCGTGAAGTAGCGAAAGGATGGTAGGCCCGATATATAAACAAATCCTGGTTTGTTTAAAGACCAATCAACTTGGAGTTGATTGGATGACCCACGTTTTTTCGTAGCTAGAAGCAACACAAAGTTTACTCTTCGCGAAGTAGTGAAAAGGAGCTAGTGGTTACATGGCAAATGATGTGGCAATACAAATGGATGTCCAACTAGGGAAAAGTGTGATCTATCGGTCCTCCTTGATTTGATCTTGAACATTTGATTTTCTTACCAGTTTCATTCTCTACCATCACCTTGAATAGTTTGAATTTCCCAAAAGCTTCTGATTTCTCCCTAAGAAAAGTAACCCAACACATTCTAGAATAGTCATGAATGATTAGCATAAAATACCAATCTCCTTGTAAACTTCTAGTTTTTATTGGACCATATAAATTAGTATTAATTAAGTCAAGAGCATTATTGAATTTATCTGGTATACTCTTAAAATATGCTCTAACTTGCTTTCCAAATTTACATTCCTTACATTCCAGATTGTGAGGTTTAACAATCTTAGGTAAATGTCTTAGGGCCTTAGTTATACCGATTTTCACAATGCAATCAAAATTTGTATGACAAAGTCTCTTATGCCATAACCAACTTTCATCAATATGAGCAATCAAACATGCCTTCTCATAGTTATTCAAATGAAAGATATTACCTCTAGTTTGATTATCGGTTGCAATTTATAAGCCAATTGTATTCATGATTGTGCATTTACCATTCTTGAATTTTAACTGAATTTTTTTTTCAACTAATTGACCAACACTCAAAAGATTATGCTTCAAACTTTCAACATAGTAAACATTATCAGTATAGTGCTTACCATCAAAAGATATAGTGCCCTTTCCTTTGATCAAACAAGCTTTATTATCTCTAAATCTCACTAGAACTCCATTGTATTCCTGAAAGGTTAAGAATTTACTTCTATTACTAGTCATATGATGTGAACATCCTGAGTCAATGCTCCATTCATCCTTATCTTTAATTTTAGCTGCCCTATTGATTTCGATTGAGTGGCAATGGTGATGAAATTCATGGCTAAGTATAACATGTGGTAGTTCAGATGTGGAGTCCAATGGAGTTCTTGAATGAATGAATGGCTAGCACATAGGAGCTATTTGACATAAATAAATAGGGTAGGTGGATTCCCCGCAGAGGGCCCACTTTGAAGGATAAAGGATGTTAAAGGCTGCACATCTTGAAAGTGATCCAATGATGAGTGTTGTTTTGCAGCCCAAAGATGCAAGGTGATTAACCTTTGTGAAACAATGAAAACCATTAGCGGTGATAGTTTCATACAGTTAGTTAAAAGACTAGCAGTCACCATGGAGAGTAAAGATCGAGTGGATGGTAGAAGATCCAATGGCCAGTGCTGTTTCACATGGAAGAGATGCATGAGATTTATGCTTCGTGATGCAGAAAAAGGAAGATGAGGCCCATTTCTAAGTAGTATGACCTAAGCAAGGTAAAGAACGTGCATGTTCTTTAGGATCCGATGGATGGTGTTGTTTCGCATGGTAAAGATGTGAGGTTTTTAACCTTCGCAAAACAATGAAAAGCTAGGACACTTAGAATTTTCTTGTGGTCCGTTGGAGCTAATTTTTGATTTCAATTGCAAATTTATTGCCAAAGCATGTGGCTTAATGTTTGAATTCAATGCTTAGTTGTCGTATTAAGCTTCACATCAACTAAATTTTAGCATCATTTCAAAGAGTTTTTCAGAGGAACCATTGCACAGAGTGATTTTCCTCAAGAAACAAGTAAGTTTTGCATATTTCTTGACAGTTACAGTTAGAATTGATATCACTGGGTGCTTGTCTTCTCAGAGGTCTATTTAAGTTTCAAATTGAAATAGTTGTAATTCAAAAATGGTACCTCGAAGAGATTTCACAGGGAAGGTGAATTATCAGGATAGAGCCATATGTGATGATTTCTTAGAATAGTTAACCATGTCCACTAATGTCGCTACTAAAATGAAAGAATTAGTGCCCAAGGCCCCTCGACTAAGAATTGGTGATGGTTTGTATGACAAAGGGAACTGGTTGAGGGATTAATAGATAAGGATATCAGGTCTAGGACTCTTCAAGGTGGGATTTGGCCAGAGACATTCCCTTGCTCCAATGAACAGTATATGGGAGTTAGATGTAGGAAAGCTCATAGTCCCTGGGGTTTTCATGGATGTAGACTTGTTAACCCAGATTGCCAATAATTATAACCCTATTGCCAGATGTGTTAGAAATGTAAGTGGGGGAGCTTTAATTGAGATAAATGATGATGAGTTTAGGAAAGTGTTCAGACTCAGTGAGGTATCAAATTATTTGGAGCCCTTAAATTTTGACACACTTGCACAGGTCTATAATGTGCAGAGAGATCACCTCAGGGGTGGCCCTTTGAAATAATTCTTTTTCAAAATAGGAGGAGTGACTATTGTAGGCCCTAGTACCATGGAACCTTTCTCTTTGAATTTATTTACTCTAAGGGCTAAAGGGATGTATTGGTCTCTATGTCATATTTTTGGGGAAGATGCTGAAACAACCATGCCAACCCACTATATGCTAATGATAGCACATATTTTGAACCCCTCTCTAGTAGTAACTTTTGATTTTGCACCTTATCTCACTGATGCAATTCATGCAGGGCTGGTAGGCATAAAAAATGCTAAGGTAGATAGACCTTTTGGGTGGTATTCTCTTCTTATGCAAATGATTTTATTTAAAGGTACTAATTATTTTGCTCAAGAAATGGACTTGGTTAAGGAGAAGGAGGGTGAAGAGATGCCTATGCAATTGTGGAGCATAATTTTGTCCTAGGATAGAGAGGATGTGAGTTATTTGACATTTGATAGATGCTTTGCATCTAGGCTTAGGATCCTCTTGTGCCCACAAAACCATAGGATCCCTAAGGCTCTTTTAGAATTTCTGAGGCCTAAATAATTTGCTGAAGGTATCAAGATTGTGCATAACTGGGGTGATATATATTTATACCCTATCTCTACTATGTTTAGAGTTTATGGATTCAGAGGAACTCCATATTTGCTTCCCTATCAAGTCCCATTGAAGATAGGAATTGCAAAGGTCCTTAGGCAAATTGGGAGTGTGCAAGAGGTAGAATTAACAAATAGGGGGAAAGGGACTATTTTCCCAACTATCACCATTGCACATCAGTTTGTAATCACCAAGGGTGGTTGGAAGCATTTTGATGATTTCTTTCAACCCTATAGGTTGTGTACTATAGTGTCAAGGTTCATTGACCCTGAAGATTTCTTTAATGGCATGTTCAGGAAAAGAGCCATATGTAAAGACATACCACACCAGTTCCATTTTCCCAAGGATCTGATTAGGAATGAATTCAATCTAGATGAGAAGGAATTGAGGAAAGATAAATGGATAGAATATAAAAAGGCTCTTGATTTATTCAACAATTTGATATTGGTTATGACCCTTTGTCTAGTTTTACTCCCTTTGAGGAAAAAAATAAATTCTTGATTCTTTATTTTGAAGACTTAATGCAAAGCTTAAAGGAGAAGAGGGAAGCTACAATGAGAAATGGTCCTGAAAAGGCTAAGCTAGTTATAGCCAAGCCTACCTTTTCTAAGGCCATCCCTCCAGGTGAGTATGTGATACACAAGAGGCCAAAGTATAGTGTGCTAGTGCCAGTTAGAGGTGAGCCTTCCACTTCAAAAGGGAAAAGACCAATACAAGATGTCATTGACATTCAAGACTCCCCTAAAAGGAAAAGGGTGGGAAAAAAGGTGCAAGCAGGTGAACCTTTATACTCTCCATCCCAATCCCCTATCCATGTGGGAGATGAACATGTGGTGGTTGAGCAGTTGTTGTAGTTAGGGAGTCTCGAGGAGATTGCATACACTTATGAGGAGACACAAGAGGGAATACCTAAAGAGCCATTGAGTGTTGAGATGAACTTGACTGTAGATGAGTTTAAAGGAAAGGAATTAGACCTTGCCTGCATCAAACAAGCCAGTGAGGAGTTCCTGGCTGATAATAATTTTGTTACAATAGGATCCTTTATGGAGTTTGTTTGGAGACAAAGCATTGAATAATTCAAGGAAAGATGTGAGAAGAAGAAGAATGAACAGCCCCACAAAGATGCAACTGTAGTGGAGGAGGAAGTGAAACAAGAAATGATGGTAGAGTTCAAAACCATTACTCCTAAAGAGGGGAGAGAAATGGTAGCAAAAGATGGTGTGCTAATTCTTCCTAAGTGGGACATAGTAGATGCCTTGGTGCTTGAAGTAGTAAGGAAAGAAACCAAGCCCTTGGAAGGAGTGACATTTAGCAAGGACAATGTTGCTTTGGTCATGTGGTCCCTAAAGAGGGATGAGAGCAGAAGAAGGAAAGACACTTTAGAGTCTATCTACCTTAGAGGTATGATTGTAAAGAGAGTGCAGGACACAGGGGTGGTAGAAGTTGCCAACATAGTTCTAGAAACAACAAAATTCAGTGTGGTAGTAGCTGAGAAGGAAGCTAAGGAGAAAGCTGGTCTTCAGGTAAAACTAGAGACAATTTTAAAGGCTTATAATGAGGCCAAAGGGGAGATAGCCACCAAGGATGGTATCATTGCTAAATTAAAGAATCAATTGGTAGGGCAATACCAAATGGGTGAATCTTCTACTCTAATGATTGCCTCTTCTCCAGCAAGACCTCCACCCACTAGTCCCATCATTGAATTTACCCCTTCTCCTATGACCTCTGGTTTTCAAGTAATGGAAACCATACAAGATGAAATGGAAAAGTTAAAATAGGCTCAAGCCTTGTTTGCAAGTAAATATGAAGAAAAGGTCATAGGCACAATTTTGAAACACAGTAGGAGCCTTAGTTTTATATTTATATGAAAATAATTTTGAATATTTTGACTAATTTGAAAGAAGATAAGGTTACACTGGAGCCAATTTTAAATAAGTGGATGCCTAGGGAAATGGAGTTGGAACTTATGTGTCCATCTCATGAAGAGGCAGAGGCTGATGCTAATATCAAATCCACTTATTAGTTAGTAAAAGGCATGATTGGGTTAGCAAAAGAAAGGGTCGGTGTAAAGAGAAAAGACAACTTGTACAAGAAGGAATATGTTGAGCATAAGTATGAATTGTTTCCCGGGGGTTTTGTTGGTCCAAGTCAGCGGAAAGATGAAAAGTCATGGCCTAATGAGTTATGATATAACTTATCTCAATGGGTAAATGAGGTCATTAATACAGATGATGCATTTTTGTTTATTAAGACAATTGAGGAAATTGAGAAAGTGAAGTCACATTATGGTTTTTTGGAGATAGAGGTTAGGCAATTAAGAATCACATGGAAAAGGTTAAACAAACTGAAGAAGAAAATTGTTAACTTCCCCTAGTCTGGTGATGACGTGTTCCAAGAATGGAAAAGAAAGTATGCAGTGAAAGAAGAGGAAGTCCAAGAACAGTTAGAAGATGCTACAATGGAATAACAAACTTAAAAGCTGCTAAGGTTGAAAATGACTTGTAACTTCTTTTTGAAGAAAATTGCAGTTGTAACAAACTATCCTTAGAAAAGTATAAAGCTTGTTTTAAATCCATATTCTTATAAATGGATACTAAGACTAAAGGATAGGATATCACAAGAATTTGTAAAGAAACTCTACTAAAATATATCTAGGGTTTTTTGGCTATTTCAAAAATTACCTTGAGTTATGTAAGATTTTTCAAAATGAATATCAATATACTGATCAAAGCTTTTCAGGCCTAAATCTTCGTTGTCTTCTAGTGTGAATTCATTAGTTTACTAGTTTTATTTGAATAATTTAGGGTTATTAGATTGAACATGGATTGTAAGGCAATCTTATAGATATGTTTCTAGTTTTTCTCTTCATGAGAGGAATTAAATGTGCATGAAATATTTATGTCAGTAAATCAATTGTTGGCTACTTTGAATTTGATAAATGGTTTTAGTTTAAAGGGAAAGAACTTATATATATGTTAAGAATGTATAGGGTTAATGAAAGATGAAGTGATGAAATGTATGAGGATGTTTGATTTGGGTGATTTTGTAGCCTGGATAAGGCACTGATATTAGTTGAGGAATTATTTCTATCTTTATTGGGATCAAGACTGAAAAATGAGCACAAGTTTTCTTTAATGTTTCAGTTTTATTGAGGTGATGAAGTCCATAGGCTTTTAGCATTAGTTTAGTATGGATCTCAATTTAAAAGTGTGAAAGTATTCACAAAAGGTATACCCACCTAAGCTTTGGATAAGTTCAAAGTGTAGAAGGTTTTGCTGAAACCTTGTTATATGTTATTCTATAATTCTTTTTCTTGTTGTCCTCTTCATATACAAACAAAATTATCAAATTTTCTTACAAAGAGGATAGGGGAAATCAGAATTTAAGATCAACAGGGATAACTCATCAAAGAAATATTCTCTGGACACAATATGCCCATTTCCATTTGACAAAAATCTTTACATGCCTCCATTTCCTTCAAGAGTGGAGATTCCTAAGTTTGACAAATATGATGGAAATGCAAATCGTCAAGACCATGTTAGAGAATTTTGTTCTTTATGTATGGAATTCATGCATGAACAAACATACCTCATGTGCCTCTTCCCGAGAAGCTTAGGGGGACAAGATAAGGAAATTGTTTTCAGGACTACCTATGGGAATCAAAACTTTTGAGGAATTAATAAAATTGTTTCAAGAACAATACTCCTATAAAATTCATCATCTAGTCACTATGATTGAGCCTTGCAACACTAAACAGAAAACATGAGAACCTTTTCTCACTTTTCTTCAATGTTGGAGAAAAATGTTCTCTAGATATTCGTGGCCTATTCTAGATTCTGAGAAGATGGATATCTTTGTCAATAACCTGATCCCTGAATTTAAATACAATATCCAAATAGAAGTGTACCCTCCATTCAACAAAATGGTAGATAATTCCCTCAGAAGGGAAGATGTTCTTATAAAGAAAGGAGATGTATCACTTTGGAAAGAAACGTCGCAAGGTTCTAGTTCTAAAGAAAAGAACAAATAATGGAAATACAAGAAAGATAACAATAGAAATGTTGTTAATGATGGAGTGGTAGACACTGTTAAAGAAAAATCAAAATCCATGATATTTAACCTGGCTAGTGACACACAAGCACTCAAAGAAGCTGAAACTACAGTGGAAAATCCTCCAAAAATATCAAAACAATGCTTTAAATAGAAACCTTGACTTTCAAAACCTAAATGCAATTTCACTCTTCTTGATGAATCATATTAATCATATTTTAAAACTTTATTGGCAAATGATCTGATAACATTGCCAGACAATTATAGACCATATGATCCAGAAGCTAAACCCAAATGGTGGAGAGAAAATGAATATTGTGAATAGCATCAAAATAAGGGTCATACAAAAAACAATTGCATGAAGCTCAGACATCAAATTCAAGACATCATCAACACTGGAAAAATTGTTGTTGGAACTCACATGACTAATGTTGATCAAAAAGATTTTAAAGATCCCTTACCAGTTTATGAACAAGGTGATTCCTCAAAATCAAAGGGAGGTGCCAAAGTCAATTACACCTACACTAAAAAAGACAATGGGATCAACATGATTGAATCTTCCCAACCTGAATATTGCAATGTGATCATAATCAAAGATAGAGAAAATCAAGCACAAACTGCAAATGTTGTGATCCATGCTTAAAAAAAGGTTACTCTCCAAGGAGCTAGTTCCTCAACTTCTACTCAAACAACATCAAACTTTCTCACTTCTTCAAATAGACAAACATATACAATCATAGCTAAATCTAAGTAGTTGGCTTCACCATACTCTCTTGGTTATAGCATCATCAAACAATTGAAAAGAACTAACACTCAAATCTCCATTTTTGAACTGCTTAAGATCTCTTCTGCTCATAGAGAGATCCTAGACAAAGCCTTACTCATTACTAATGTCCCTAAAGATTTAGATGTAGATTGGATTCAATCTATGGTGGGTCACCTAACTTCGCCTCATTACCTCAATTTCTCTAAAGAAGATGATAACTCAAAAAATCACCCACATAACTAGCCATTACACATCAAAGCTATGATCCATAAACACTAAGTTAAACATGTTTTGATAGATGGAGGCACTGGATTGAATATTTTAACCTACAATCTATTGACACAACTGGGATTTTTTGAAAATATAATTGATCCAACAAAGAAAATGATAATCAAAGCTTATGATGAAGAAGAATGAACCTCTAAAGGTCTAGTGCTATTACCAATCAGGGTAGGACCTATGGAAAGATATGTTATTGTGTAGGGGAAAAAGCGAGACTAGGTTAACATGCCCTAATCCTACCTTTTGACACACATTACGGAATACGAAAGAGCCTAGAGATATCACACAATTGGCTACTTCTTTTTGTGAAAGAGAGAGCCATGGGATATCTATTAGGATTTCTATTCCATTGTTGAAATTGAAAGATCAAATGATGCAAATTCAAACCCTAATCCCAAAATGCAAGTATGAACTAATAACAAGATTGCAGAATTGAGATTAAACAATGAATAGCTGTAAGTACAAGGATGAAATAAGAATGCAGATGTGTACCCAGAGTCAAAATCGGAATGAAAATGTTCGGGACGGGGGCGCGGGCGCCACTGTCCTGATTCTGTCCTGAAACCTGCACCGGAAACTGTCGTTTTGCACTTTGGAACACTGTCGGAAACTGTCGGAAAGCTATCTGTCCGGAGGACCAGAGGGCCCAGCGCCTCTGTCCCAGGGACCAGGGCACCTAGCGCCCTTGTCCTGGCAGGACCAGGGCACCCAGCGCCCCTGTCCCAGTCTTCTGCTCTGCAATTTGATGCAGAGTGCTGTCTCGACCTGTTCTCTCCGGATCTGTATCCTGTGGCATCGTCCGAGTCCTGAAACCTGCAATGATATCTGAAAAGGGTGTATGGGCTGCTATATAGGGTTTTTCCTTAGTCAAACCCCCACTTCGGTGATTTCCACCTCCACGAATAGCCAAGTTGTTTTGTAAAATGTATTGTGTGTGCAGACCTAGTGTGTGTGAAAGGTCCTAAAATGCAAGAAAGCAAACTAGAGCAACCTAGAAAGTAAACCCTAATTGCTTGTAAATGACAATGTAAATGCTCTAAATCAAGATGCAATGTGATCTAAAGCATGAATAAATGATTTATTGAAGCTTATGCAAAGACATGAAAACAACATGAAATCATACCCAACCCTTAAGGGAGGAGTACAAGTCAATCTTCAGTCGGTAATCTCCTATTGTTCTTCAATGTCTTCCAAGCCCTAAATGGATGAATGAAATTGATAAATGCTTGATAGAAGGATGTTGAATGTTGTTGAAGTCTTCCAAGATCTGCTCTTTCGCTGCATATGAAGTTCCTGAAAACAAAAATCGGATCCTTTCAAATGAAGAAAAAGAGTTCTTATGTAGGAAACCCTAGATCGTAATTTCGTCTTTTGGCCGACCTAGAGATTGAATTTCCCACCAATTTTTTAGGGTTAAGCTTTATTTTATGATTGGATTGTGCTCCTAAAATTTCAGGAAAAATGTCCGGGACCATGTGCACTCCGGGCGCCACGGTCCCGACAACTTTTCACCAAATTTCCAGGGCCGTCGGATATGATGATTTTAGAGAGAATCCCGAAGTTACAGGTGATTTCGAGATGTTTTGACCCCCGAAACCAAGCCCCCGAGTTCAAAATAGGACTTAATTAGGGTTTTTGATTGAATGATGTATTGGAGGAATAAAATGAAAAGGGCACGCTTTAACGAAAGGGCCCAACTTTATGATGTAGAAGATGATGAAATAGGACCTTAGACCTAATTAATTTGATTAATTAAGTGCTAAAGGAGAAATGCAATGCAAAATGTAAAATGCACTAAGGCGGGTGCTAAACTAGGTGTGAAATTGTACCACCCTAGCAAGTGCATACAATTTAGGATGCTACATTTAGCCCCCACTTTAGCGGTCATATGAGTACTACGTGCATATGCAAGCTAAAGTACAGAAAAGTAAACATCATTTGAAAAAGGATATATCCATAAGTTGTCGGACGAAGCCCCCAGCGGTATCTGCAGTACACAGTTAGGAACCGCACCCTACAAAACACACGTTAGATCACAAAATCACCTAATGCTTACTAAGGAAAGTGATGAAATTTGTGAGTAGCTATATGCCCCCCCCTGTTTCGACTTGCTTATTAGGGAGGTGAAATAGGGTAGCATGTTTACTTACGACAAATTGTGTAAGAGAGTGTTGATGAGGGACGTTCACTAAATAGGCTTCATCAGAGCACTTTTTGGAACATCCCGAGAGTACGGGAATGAAAATACGATTCCAATGCAACACACAGCTCGGAAATCGCATCTCCCAAACCCAAGTTATGATAAAATGAATTATAGAGGAAAATTAGGGTTTTGAAAGTAAAGATAAAGAAATGAAAGTATATACCTTGAAAGGGACACTTGCATTTGTCACTTTGTTGATTTCAGAATACTGTTCATTGCAGTGGAGCCCACATAGCCATCATCATGCCTTCATGATGACCAGAGCGTCCCACGAGGATTGAGATCCTGCGCCAAGCCATGATTGACGATGAGCCACTGGACGAGGTGAGTTGACTGAACGTTTGACTTTTGATTTTTTTGCATTTTGACTTTTCTGTGATCGTATGCGGGCCCTAAAGGCTGACCCGAGGCCCACCCAGGGTGCCATTGTCCCTGTGGGGCGCCCTAGTCCCCCCAGGGCACCATGGTCCCTGACAGGGGCACCATGGTCCCTTCAGGGTGCCATGGTCCCTGCAGGGCGCCATGGTCCCAATCAGGGCGCCATGGTCCCTGACAGGGTGCCATGGTCCCAATCAGGGCTTGGCGAGAGCTTTTAGGGTTGGCATACGATGTTCGACAGTTTGCATGAATGATTTTGATGATCGAGTACTGATTACGGTTATGTTTTTGTGTTGCAGGGTCTTCCATACATGAGAGAGCATACAACGGGACATATTCTTCGCAATTTGCGAGATCAGATTCCATGGCTGACTCAGGTAGAGAGAGACACACTGTCAATTGTGGGATTGTGGTATGTGATCCTCATGCCATCCATTCGGTTCCATCCTGCAATGCTGATGGCATTGATGGAACGATGGGATCCTGATACATGCATATTTCATCTTCCAGTAGGGGAGCTAACGGTTACACTCGAGGATGTGTACCGTATACTTCATCTTCCTATCAGAGGAGTGACTGTTACATACATGACCGATCGGTCAGCAGAGGATCATCAGAGAGAGCAGGTATATTGCATAGGGAGAGTCATGCCGAGCGAGATGAGAGGTCGCATCATGGTCAGCTGGCTCTTACATCCTACAGGGGAGGTACACCTTTTGAGACACCTTATGATCGCCATCATAGCACTAGCTGTCTGCCCTAATGGGCGAGGTACTAACATGCATGGGGGTCTCACATGGTGCATCAGAGCTATGGAGAGACACAGGAGAGTGTATGCTTGGGGTCAGAGTATGCTTGCACATCTCTATCACGACCTTGAGGAGTATGTATTTGGATAGGGTTGCAGTTTGATGACATGCACACTTCTGCAGGTGTGGATTTGAGAGCACTTCACATGCACCAAGCCTGTCGGCTTTCCACTAAGTACGGCTAGCAAGTGACCTAGGGTGTTTGCTTATCCACTTACCAGTGAGTGGAGATTTGGAGATTTGTTATATTGGAGAGTGATTTTTGATAGACTGAAAGCCGAGGTTACAGTGTGGAGACCCTACCTACGGATGCACAGATGGGATGGGATGGAGAGACAGTTAGCATGCTTACAGAGGAATCGCCTACTGCAGGGATGATATTCACACATCATAGTCCCATTCTACTTCGACCGAGTACGGAGGCAGTTTGGGCTAGAGCAGTGTGTTCCAGCCGATGTGCCCATCTATACTCGACACTCACAGGTCCTTCCCAGACCTAGAGCAGTAGCAAGACCGATGATAGATGACATCAAGACCACAGATATAGAGGGATCCGATCAGGATGTAGTCACTGATTACTCTGCAGATCCTGGAGCACAGCGCAGGTATGTCTCATGGTTTATGAGATCATATCCAGGTCCTATCTTTCCACTAGATCACCCGACAGGCCATCCAGGCCCATGGAGACATGGAGACCAAGATGAGGACCAGGGATCTAGGTCAAAGGAGCCAGAGGAGGGAGAGGGTCATGAGGAGGTGGGAGATCCTGACTCACCTACAGGCGATCAGCCCAGCGCTGCGGAGGAGGAGGAGGAGGAGGACTCAGATAGAGATGAGGATGAGGAGGATGCAGGTGAGGATGCAAATGAGGATGAGGATGAGGATGACAAGGAGGATGATAGAGATGATGAGGAGGAGTCAGATGTAGCTCCCCACCATTCAGGAGATGATACCATAGCTTTGGATCCTCCTCTTATTCCCCAACAGGGGGAACATGAGGCGATACGGAGACCTGTTCCTAATACCGTCCAGCCTACACCCATCGTGCATAGATTGGTCGAGCGAGGGGAGCCTAGTAGATCCCAGTCACAGATGCTACCATATCATGATCCCTACTGGCGTGAGGGAGACCCAGGTATAGTAAGTTTATATTAATTGATTAATGTTTTGATGATATAGAATGGTACTAACAAAAAATCTGTTCTACGGCCACAGCTAATGTGCAGGAGTGGCGTTCCCTGATTCAGCAGGCAGTGATAGACATTTCCACAATAGCACAAATCCCCAGTTCCTCACAGATTGCTTATAGGCCTCAGGGGAACGCGGGTCTGCATGAGGACTTGTTTTCCCCATTCCGAGTACAGGTAGACATATGGAGGGAGAGAGAGAGAGTCCTATCAAAGGACCTTCAGTGGGCGTGGCGAGATCTAGCAGCAGCTCAGGCCGAGGCTACCACCTATTGCGCGATCCTTATGGATAGGGATCATAGGAGTTCCTCTCGGAGTCACTCATGGTCTGTATCGCGCTACACACCCATGGGTCCGCCTTCACGGCCAGATCAAGAGGGAGCGTCTAGTCGACACTCTCCAGCCACTAGCCCTAGGGATAGGAGATGATTTTATGATGTAGGAGAGGTCACATTTTGGATGTACAGTGACCTATATTTGTATACGATCCACACATATATATATATATGTATATATACATGCTTCTCTTTTGTCTCAAATGTGTTATCTTTAATGCTTAAAACAATGTATATTTGTTTTGATTAAATCTAATACATTTGGTAAATGTACATGTATGTTCAGAATTTAATTTCCATGTGATTGATTTCTCAATGCTCCATGATTAAATTGATACATGTTTGACTTAATTAAAATATTTAATCAAGTACTACATTGATGATAAGGAAGAAATATGCATTAAGTCTAAGAATCATATAACTAATGTGATTTAATTTTGAACTTAAACACAACATGATACGATTCTACTTAACACATAAAGACACTGTATAATATGCTAGCATAATGGAAATGTAAATCTTTTACAATTTACATAAATGAATTCAAGACAAACTATAAAGTAAAGAGACGCGCTTGTCAAGAACGAAGCAATATAGATTAAACACCATAACATTTAATTCTATTTTGCTCTAATTAGGAGATACTAACATATTATCCAATGTTGAAGAACTGAAAAGAAGATAAATGAAGAATTAAGCATAATATCTATGCAAGTGCATAGCATTGATAGGTTCTTTAAGAGGCATACCATCTACATCCGCTATTTTGTAAGCACCCGATCCATAATCCTCAACAACGATATATGGTCCAAGCCAATTAGGACTAAATTTTCCCTTTTCTGGAGGTAAGGCATTCACATTTCGCTGATTCTCATAGATGACTAGGTCACCTACTGAGAAGGAACGTTGAATAACCTTATCATTATAGCTTCGTTGTAGAGTTTTGTGATACGCTTGAATATGCTCAAGAGCATTTATGCGCTGTTCGTCAAGCATCTCAAGCTGTTGAAGTTGTTGTTCTCTATAAGAGTCATCATCTACTATACCTTTGAGAGAAACCCTAAGTGATGGAATCTCTAGCTCTAAGGGCATAATAGCATCAGGACCATAAACAAGATTATAAGGAGTAGTTCCCATAGCAATTCGTACACTCGTTCAGTAGGCCCAAAGAGCATAGATTAGCTGGTTACTCCAATCCTTACCATGCTTATTCACGGTTTTGCAAAGAATTTGTTCGATTATTTTGTTGGATGATTCGGCTTGACCATTTGACTGAGGATAATATGGTGTAGAAAATCGATGTTTGATATGATACTTCTCGAGGAATTTCTTCATGTCCTTGTTCTTAAATGATATCCCATTATCTGAGATTATAGTGGAAGGTATCCCAAATCGAGAAATGATGTTTTCTAGGAGAAATTGACAAATCACTTCAGCAGTGGTAGAATGAAGGGGAATAGCTTCTACCCATTTTGTAAAGTAATCTGTTGCGGTTATAATGAAGGTGTGTCCTTGAGATGAAGGAGGAGAGATTTTACCAATAAGATCCAAACCCCATGCGGAGAAAGGCCAAGAAGCTACTTGAGAATGAAGTTCTTGGGCAGGAGCATGAATCAGATTATTATGTTGTTGACATTGATGACACTTCTTAACAAATGAAAAAGAATCCTTTTGCATAGTTTGCCAATAGTATCCCATGCAAAGCAATCTTTGAACCAAGGATTTGCCCCCAAAATGCCCCCCATAGGCACCTGAATGTGCCTCTTCAAGAGCAACGGGGATTTCTGATTTGTTAAGACAGCGAAGGAGAAGACCATCATAACCCCTTCGGTAAAGGACATTAGAAAGAATGAGATATCTAGTAGACATCTTGTGGATTCTAGCCCTAGTGTTTCTATTAGCAGAATCAGGAAAGGTACCATCGGTCAAATATCTTACGATATGCGAGTACCATTCATCTGAATCTATAAAGTCACAACATGTTACCAAGCTAGAATCGTCTACAATAGCTGGAGAAATAAGGTTGTGAATAACGAATTTAAGATCAACCATAGGGTATTCTAAAGATACCAGAGAAGCCACACATGCCATTGCGTCCGCATGTCGATTATCTTTTTGAGGAACAGGTTCCATGGTATAAGAATCGAATTTTTGTAATAAAGAGATAGCAAGATCTTTATACTGCGATAATTTGTCTTGTTTTGCTTGATATAGTCCTATTACTTGTCTTATAATCAATTGCGAATCTCCATAGATATGTATGTGTTTTATATTCAGAGCTAAGGCTACTTTTATTCCCACTATAAGAGCCTCATACTCAGCAATGTTATTGGTACATAGGAAATTTAGACGATAGGATAAGGGAATGGATTTCTTTGTAGGAGAAATCAGAACAACACCTGCCCCCGATCCCGTACGACACTTAGAGCCATCAAAGTATAACTCCCAAGTTTCATCTTTCTCTATAGAAAGAATGAAATCATCAGGAAAAGACTCAGGGTTAGGAAAGGAGAAAGGTGAAGGGGCCTCAACTAAGTGATCGGTCAATGCTTGTCCTTTAATTGCTCTCTGTGAAACAAATTTAAGGTCAAATTCAGTTAACATCATAACCCACTTAGCTAGGCGTCCCGATAAATCAATTTTAGAGAAAAGATACTTCAAAGGATCAAACTTTACCATGACGTGGACTTCTGAATTCAAAAGATAATGTCTCAATTTCTGAGTCGCAAACACCAAGGCCAAGCATTGTCTTTCTATCACAGAATATCGGGTCTCATAATCGAGTAAGGTACGACTTATGTAATAAACCAGACATTCCTTACCATCTTTATCATGTTGGGCCAACAATGCTGGGAGAGCATGAGAGGAAGTAGCTGTATACAGAAGGAAGGGTTTAGAAGGTTCAGCAGGTTGAAGAATGGGAGGACTAGCCAAATACACTTTTAAATCTTCAAATGCTTGCTGACAATCTTCGTTCCATTGAAAAGTGATATCCTTTTTAAGAAGTTGAGTAAAAGGAAAGGTACGATCCCCAAGTTGAGACATGAATCTACGAATGGCTTGAATCTTTCCTTGTAAGCTTTTAAGTTGAGACACATTTCTAGGAGGTGGCATGTTAACAATAGCATCTATTTTCTTAGTGTCCACCTCAATCCCACGATGCGAAACTATGAATCCTAATAGTTTTCCACTATCCACACCAAAAACACATTTTTAGGGATTCAAGCGCATGTGATATTTATGAATTCTTTCAAAGATTTGATGAAGGATTTTAACATGATCCATGCGAAGAAAGGATTTGGCTAAAATATCATCAACATAATCCTCTAAAATCTTATGCATATAATCATGAAAGATAAGGGTCATCTCTTATTGATAAGTTGCACCAGCATTTTTAAGTCCAAAAGGCATCATTATCCAACAAAATGTACCCCAAGGAGTGGTGAAAGTGGTTTTGAATTGATCTTGAGGGTTAATGAAAATTTGATTGTATCCTGAAAAACCATCCATGAAGGATAACAAGGCATGTCCTGCCATAGAATCCACTATCATGTCAATGTTTGGAAGAGGGAAATCATCTTTTAAAGAAGCTTTATTTAGATCCCGAAAGTCGGTACACATTCTTATTTTGTTGTCTGGTTTAGCCACAGCAACAATATTCAAAATCCATGGGGAGTAGTCAATAGGGCGGATAAATCCAGCCTCCAATAATTTTTCAATCTCAGTCTTAACAAGAAGAGCCACCTTAGGATTCATTTTTTGAATCTTTTGTTTCACGGGCTTAGCATCAGGAACTAAGACAATATTATGAGTAACAATATTAGGATCTATACCAGGCATGTCAGAGTATGTCCAAGCAAAGATCTCAGGGAATTCATGCAATAAATCTTCATATTGTTTCTGTTCCTCTTCATCTAAACATTTCCCAATTTTAATAACTTTCTCTTTATTGCAAGGATCCATCTTAACATCAGTGGTGTCACTTATGAGAAGATTACTTTATTGAGGAGTATCCTTTAACTGAGGGAATTCTTTCACAATCTCATCATTATCAATCTCTTTCCCAAAATAGGCTTCAGTGTTCAAACAATAAGGGAGTCCCCTATTGTGATGATAATGAGGAAGAGTGTCATAGGCTCCCAAGAACTCAGCTAAAGCATCGTCGGTAGGGAAGATATCCAAAGCACAGTCGCCCAAAGGATCCCCATCAATATACTCAGGATGTTGTATTGATAGGGATGTAGAAATAGCATTAACACTAATGCATGGTCTTTTAGAAGCTTTAGTACGTTTGCAGGGATTATAGCCAAGTCCAAAGGAATAATTGTGAAAATTAGTCTCTAGAGGAACTCTTATCCCTTGTTCATGAGCACCACAACCTTTTCCATGATACCCATGCTTAGCAAAAATGTGAAAACCACGACCATAACGATCAGCCATTTCAGGAAGAGAAGGTGGTTTTTCATAAGACAAAGAATCAAACTCTTCATAATTAGAGATGTGAAGAGAAGAAGTTTGAGAAGCGGCCACAAAATTATTACTCATAGATTCAAGTAAGGTTGATTGATTTTTAGCTTCTTCCTTCTTTTCAACTTTATGACTTTCATCTTCTTCCTTCTTTTCAACTTTAAGTTTTCTAGAAGGAACCTTGTATTCACCTACAAAGGTGGGATTGAAATCAAGAGATCCCCAATCATCTTCTGTGAGGACCTTCTCAGGATCAAAATCCTTCTTATGTGTAGTTTCAAGTTGAGAAGAATCTTCTTCAGGAGCTCCAGACTCATCCAAAGAATTTTGATCATCGGAGAGCGAGGATTCATCAATAGGTTTCTTGTTTAAAGAGTCATCACTAGACGAGGGTGGCTTAGAAGAATCCCCTTTGGAAGTAGATGTTTGTAAATAGGCTTGGAAATTAGTATCACCTATCAAGGTATATGTCTTATTGTTATATATGAATTTAACTTGTCTATGCAATGTAGAGGGGACAGCTTGCATGCTGTGAATCCAAGGCCTCCCTAATAACAAGTTATATGTTAAATTTCCCAACATAACATGGATAGGAGTAGGCAAAGTAACAAGTCCCACTATGAGGGGTAAGGTGATAATACCTAATGAAGTCTTAGCCACATTGTCAAAACCACGAATGGGACGAGAGTCAGGCTCAATAAGAGACGTATCCACATTCATCTTATGCAATAGATTAATGCTACACACATTAAGGCTAGAGCCATTATCTACTAGTGTTCGTCTTATAGCAGTGTCTTTCATGATAACCACAATCATCAAGGGATCATATTGTTGTTGAATTTCACTAGTAGGCAACTCATCTTGGGTAAACACAATTTGAGCTTTAGGATTCATCACAGAGTTAACCAAAGATGCTAGATTATTAGATGTATTTGGTGGAGGAACATTCAAATCTTTCAAGGCATCTTGTAACATTCCATGATGAGCGGAAGAAGTTTGAATCAAATCCCAAAGGGATATCTTAGCAGGGGTAGCCTTAAGTTGTTCTATGAGATCATATTCCTTACCCATAACTTGCGAAATACGGGGAGCTTGTGGAAGAATTGGTTGAGGATTAGGAAGAGACACTGGAATAACAGGAGGAGGATTAGGTTGCCTATTATTTCTAGTATGATAAGTATGGGCAACCGCATGATAACTCTCTCTAGTTATTTGCTTGGCATAACTATAAGGACTTATAGGTTTTCTTCCTTGCACAGTGATGATTGGTTTATTTAGAGTACGAAAGGAATCATGATCATACCCTCCTTGGACAGTAAGGAGAGGTGATTTAGGAACTTGAAAGGTGGGAGAAGGATAAACACCTTGGACTTCAAAAACAGGCTTGTTATGTTCATTCAAGTTTATCATGTTAACCAATTTAGCAGTCTTGTTCTTGTTTAAAGATTTCGATAAAGCCACAAAGTCATCAAGAGCATCATCCAACAAAGCATGATCATATCGGTTAAAAGGTTTATCTTTTGATTCAAAAGGAGACATCTCCTCATAGAGGGGATTATTGAAAACAACCATGTTACTAGATTTAGGGGAAGAGTTGATAGGAATGTATCCTTGAGAGGAATCATTCGACTTATCTTTCTCATCACACCTAAATGGCATAGTAACAAGGTTTATGAGTTTTTGGTAAAATGAAGGTTTGGCATATTTAGGGTTCAAAAACTCATCTAAAGCTTCATCTAATTCATCTTGGCTATACTCATAATAATCATCGAAAGCATGAACATTTTGCAAATAAAAATCTGACATTTTGAAAAGATTGCATAAAATTTAACCACACAATGCAAAGAAACACACTTTTTTTTTTTCTTTTCCTTTTTCCTTTTAATGAAAATGAAATGAAAACACACTAAATCTAGATCTAGATCTAACAAATGCAATGCAAGAGGAAGCAATGATAGATTCACGTCGGGTTCACCAAAATGTGTAGGGGAAAAAGCGAGACTAGGTTAACATGCCCTAATCCTACCTTTTGACACACATTACGGAATACGAAAGAGCCTAGAGATATCACACAATTGGCTACTTCTTTTTGTGAAAGAGAGAGCCACGGGATATCTATTAGGATTTCTATTCCCTTATTGAAATTGAAAGATCAAATGATGCAAATTCAAACCCTAATCCCAAAATGAAAGTATGAACTAATAACAAGATTGCAGAATTGAGATTAAACAATGAACAGCTGTAAGTACAAGGATGAAATAAGAATGCAGATGTGTACCCGGAGTCAAAATCGGACTGAAAATGTTTAGGATGGGGGTGCGGGCGCCACTGTCTTGATTCTGTCCTGAAAACTGCATCGGAAACTGTCATTTTGCACTCTTGAAAACTGTCGGAAAATGTCGGAAAGCTGTCTGTCCGGAGGACCAGGGTGCCCAGCACCCCTGTCCCAGTCTTCTGCTCTGCAATTTGATGCAGAGTGCTGTCTCGACCTGTTCTCTCCGGATCTATATCCTGCGGCGTCGTTTGAGTCCCGAAACCTGCAATGATATCTAAAAAGGGTGTATGGGCGGCTATATAGGGTTTTGCCTTAGTCAAACCCCCACTTCGGTGATTTCCACCTCCATGAATAGCCAAGTTGTTTGTAAAATGTATTGTGTATGCAGACCTAGTGTGTGGGCAAGGTCCTAAAATGCAAGAAAGCAAACTAGAGCAACCTAGAAAGTAAACCCTAATTTCTTGTAAATGACAATGTAAATGCTCTAAATCAAGATGCAATGTGATCTAAAGCATGAATAAATGATTTATTGAAGCTTATGCAAAGACATGAAAACAACATGAAATCATACCCAACCCTCAAGGGAGGAGTACAAGCCAAGCTTCAGTCGGTAATCTCCTATTGTTCTTCAATGTCTTCCAAGCCCTAAATGGATGAATGAAATTGATAAATGCTTGATAGAAGGATGTTGAATGTTGTTGAAGTCTTCCAAGATCTGCTCTTTCACTGCATATGAAGTTCCTGAAAACAAAAATCGGATCCTTTCAAATGAAGAAAGAGAGTTCTTATGTAGGAAACCCTAGATCGTAATTTCATCTTTTGGCTGACCTAGAGATTGAATTTCCCGCCAATTTCTTAGGGTTAAGCTTTATTTTATGATTGGATTGTGCTCCTAAAATTTTGGGAAAAATGTCCGAGACCATGTGCACTCCGGGCGCCACGGTCCCGACAACTTTTCACCAAATTTTTAGGGCCATCGAATATGATGATTTTAGAGAGAATCCCGAAGTTACAGGTGATTTCGAGATGTTTTGACCCCCAAAACCAAGCCCCCAAGTTCAAAATAGGACTTAATTAGGGTTTTTGATTGAATGATGTATTGGAGGAATAAAATGAAAAGGGCACGCTTTAATGAAAGGGCCCAACTTTATGATGTAGAAGACAATGAAATAGGACCTTAGACCTAATTAATTAAGTGCTAAAGGAGAAATGCAATGCAAAATGTAAAATGCAATAAGGCGGGTGCTAAACTAGGTGTGAAATTGTACCACCCTAGCAAGTGCATACAATTTAGGATGCTACAGTTATCTTTCAGGTGCTCGACCTTCCTCTTTCATACAACATCTTATTCACCAAGCCATGGATTCACAAAATGAAGGAAATACCATCTACATATCATCAGTGCTTGGAATGTCCTTATAATGAAGTTGAAGTCAGTATTCGTGTTAATACAAACTATACTTGTAATGCATTAACACAAAGTGCTGATGCTTTTGTTCCTCATAATAGAGAACCCTCTATAGCTGAAAGTTTAGAAACTTTGCTGAAAGATTTAGAAAAGAAATTGAAAATCACAAATATTGGCATGGATGGATACAAAATAGAGCCTGTACTTTCACTAATGTCTCTTCCTACATCGCCAAGACAGTCAGGAAAACCATCAGAGGTTATGAAGCCACAAAATTCAACTCCAAATGTCATTTATGATGGTCTCTTTATACAATACTCTAATTCTCTTGTAGATGAAATAGAAGAGGATGTTGTTCTCAAATGAATTTTCAAAGAAGATAGTACAAACAAAGAAATATGACATTGTGAGATTTCCCCAACACAATATGGTCCAGGCTATAAGATGATTCAACACATGGGATATTCAGGTACTGGTCCTCTAGGCAAGCATCAAGAAGGTATTGTTGAACCTATTCAGCTACAAACTAAGTCTACAAATGATAAACTTGGACTTAGATACAATCAAAGAAAGTCATCAAATCAGAAAAATACTTCTCACCATCAACCTAAGTGGAGGAAAAAGATACTACCTTCAACATCACATGAAATCAATACTCAACAAACTCAGGAAGAGTATGAAAATGAACAAGAAGAATTGGAAATCAAGAGAGAAGAAGATGTTGGTATGCAAGTTCCAATTGTATCAGCAATAACACTATAAGGAGTAGAAATCCCAGAAGACATGAGGGAAGAAATTGAAGGAATCCAAGAGTTGTTTGCACCACTAAACATTCCGATCGTATATATAGGTAGACAACAAGTAGATGATTCAAAAGCTGACTTGAATGAGAATGAATGGGGTCCAAAACATCTCTCAGATACACTTACTACAAAACCTCCTAAAGAATCTAGTGATATCATAGATGAAGAACAAGAGGAAATTTTCTTAAAGTTGCAAAAGGAAATAGAGAAAATAAGATGAAAAAGACAAGAAGAATATGAACAATAATTGAATGAAGGAAGAGTATAAGAAAATCCTCCCTCTAATGAGATAGAATAAATCAGGTATGGAACTACAAAAGATGAATTAGAAGCTACAGAAGCAAGACTAGTCATTAGTCCAGAGGAAGCTGAATGGAAAAGAAGACAGGGACTAATAGAACCATCAAGGTTATGTCAACAGGTATGTCAAATACAAGTGTGATCAATGAACCAAATCATGAAGGAACTTGCATCATCAAAGATGTAGGTATTGATACTATACATACTTTTACTAAATCACTTGAAGAAGAGTCAAAAATTCATCTTATGACTCTAATAACTCTGATAGAAGCTCTATTTATGACAACACTTGTTCGACATCATATTTTGACTACTCTATCATGAATGTTGAGATTCTACCTACTGAACATGTTACTGCGACACCACGATATGTAGTATAGTCTAAAGTAGGGGACGATGCTTGGAGTAGGTCTATTGGGTTAGGTCCACTAAATATTAACATGCACTTCAATAATCATGTTGTAACTCTTCCTAGTCTCGAGACACCTACAAAAGGTAGTTTCCTAGAACTCAACTTGTTGGTCCGAAGTTATGATGATAATATCATGATCTCCCTTGAACCAATTCAAGATTTAGCCTTGGTACATACTGAATTGATTGATTGTACTCTTTACAACCAACCTTTGAATATGCCTACCTTCGCCAATGACTACACATTAGCTTGCTATCTTAATGCAGTTGAACCAATGAACTCTTCCACCAGTGAGAAAAGTGAGAACATGACTGAGACAGACATCAAGTATCTTATTTTCAAAAAAATAAAATAATAAATAATAGTTATGATGTTGAAAAATACATGGTGGAGGTGTCAGAACAAAGAAAAGTAAAAATAAAGGATGTACGTAAGGGTGAAAACCTCTTTGAGGCACCTGAGGGTGAGATACTTGATATGCTACCAAGTCACTTCAAAGAAAGATCTTCAATATTGATTGAACCAACTCAACTAGTAAATATTGAGAGTCAAGAGACACCACATATCATTCATTTATCTTAGTCACTATCAGCAGAAGAGTTAAAATATTTCATCAACCTCTTTTCAGAAAATAAGATCAACTTTGCATGGACATACTTTGATATGCTAGGCCTAGATCTTGGTCTCTTCATGCATCATCTCTCCATTACACCAGTCCAATTAAACTAGTTAAGAAAAAACTTCGTAAGATGCATCTTCATGTGGCACTAGTAGTCAAGTCTAAGCTAGAAAAACTGCTAAAAGTTGGATTTATCAAAGCTATAGACTATGCAGAATGGATATCAAACATAGTACCTATATCAAACATAGACAAATCTATTGGGGTTTGTACAAAATTTAGGGATCTCAACAAAGCATGTCTGAAAGATGATTTTTCATTGCCCAACATTGATATGATAGTGGATATGACTATTGGATATGTGATGTACTCATTAATGGATGAATTCTATGGTTATAATTAGATCTAGATAGCTCTTGAGGATCAAGAAAAGACATTGTTCACATGTGCATGGGGAACCTTCTGCTAGAATGTCATGCAATTTGGACTAAAGAATGCCAGAGTGACTTAGAAAATAGTAGTAACCACTATCTTCAATGATATGATGCACAATAATATGGAAAATTATGTTGATGACACCCTAGTAAAAACCATAAAGAGATCAACACATATCCAAGAACTAGGCCTCATACTAGATATAATGGGAATATTCAAGCTCTGGCTAAATCCTTAAAAGTGTGCATTCGTAGTAACATTAGGAAAATTGCTTGGTTACATTATTTCAAAAAAAGGAATTAAGGTTGATCCTGAGAAGGTCCAAGCCATAATGGAAATTTCTCTATCTAAGAATATTAGTCAAATGAGAAGTTTACAAGGAAGTCTCCAATCAGTAAGGTTCTTTATATCTCATCTTGCAGACAAAGGTCAACCCTTCACAAAAGTATTAAGAAAATGAGTCCAATACAATTGGGATGAAGATTATGAAAAACATCTAAAACAAATCAAAGACTATCTTTATAATCCACTCATATTGATGCCACCAATTCAAGGTAAACCATTGATTCTATACATATCAGCTACCAATACATCACTGGGGGCACTTATCGCTCAACAAGACAAAAATAGAAAGGAAAGAGCTATATATTATATCAGCAGAACCTTGGTGTCCTATGAAATGAACTATACTATCATAGAAAAAGCTTTTTTGGCATTAGTCTTTGCATCACAAATATTCAATCCCAAAATCTTAAAAGATTATCTTTCCTTGCACAAACAACATTGCAGAATATGAAGCTTTGGTAAATGGGATCAAGCTAGCCATTGAATGGAAGGTTGTTGAATTACACATCTATGGAGACTCACAACTGATCATCAACCAAATCAATGATATATATCAAACTAGAGATGATAAATTGATGCCTTATAAGAGAATGGTGGATGATCTTAAGAAATACTTTACCTTTGTATCATTTTAGTAGATTCCTAGATCAACAAATAGAGCAGTGGATGCAATGGCCACCTTGGCATCTATACCACAACTACAGGAATCTAATTTTTGCTTTGAATTCCTAGTGGAAGAGCTACATTATCTTGCCTATGATTCTCTTGAGTCCCAAATGGTTTATTCTATTATTGGACATGACTTATCTCGCTTCAACCATATTTACTCTTACTTGCGTGACCAACTTATCCCTCCTAATCTTACCCCTAATGATAAAAGGAACCTAATATGAAATTCTTTATGGTACATCATAATCTCTAATGACCTATTTAGGTGAGGTTTGGATAGTAATTTGCTTACATGTCTAGAAACTAAAGAGTCCCAATGTGCATTATTCAAAGTCCATGAAGGTATTTGTGGATCCCATTCAAACGATCTAACTTTAGCACACAAACTACTAAGGGGTGGCAACTACTAGCCAAACATGGAGAAAGATACTATAAAATTTTCTAAAACTTGTGAGAAGTGTCAGCTACATGGGAACCTCATACATGCTCCAGCAAGAGATCTTATACCCTTCATTACACATTGGCCTTTTCAACAATGGGCTTTTGATCTCATTGGCCAAATATATCCTACATCATCTAACGAACACAATTTTATTGGAACTGCCACTTAGTACTTCACTAAGTGGGTAGAAGTGGTTCTACTCATCAATGCAACTGGTAAACAAGTAGCTTTATTCATCCTTAACTATATCATCTATAGGTATGGTATACCTTCATCCATTGTGACTGATAATGGAGGACAGTTCAAGAATAAATATCTAGATGAACTCTGTGAAAAATTCAAAATAAAACAACACTATTCATCCATATACTACCCTCAATGTAATGGACAAGCTGAAGCATCTAACAAGAATCTGTTGACTATCTTACACAAAACAATAAATAAATTTGGAAAGGATTGGCATCTATAACTCAATCCTGCACTATGGGCTTATAGAACAAGTATTAGAACACCTATTAGGGCTACACCTTTTTCTTTGGTGTATGGGTTTGAAGAAGTCTTACTCATTGGGGTGGAAATACCATCTTTAAGAGTTTCTTTGCAAGCTCTTGTTACTAATGAAGACTATAGAATATCTAGATTGCAAGAATTTGAGTTGCTGGATGGACATCGACAAGTGGCATTTGATCATTTGAGAGCATATCAAAAGAGAATGTCTAGAGGTTATAACAAAAAAGTTTGACAATGAGAATTTCAAGTTGGTGACCTTGGTCTGAGAGAAAATCCTAAAAATCAATAGTTTTGAGACAACAAAGGGAATTTGAACCCAACTAGCTGGGTCCCTACATCATTACTGTATTCTTTGTCTCTAGTTCCTATCAACTCTCAACATCAAAAGGAGAACAACTCCATGAACCGATCAACACCATCCACTTGAAGAAATTATTCACTTAGTATTCTCTACTCCAAAAACTTGTACAACTAAAAAGTCTTGAAGAAATCCTTAAAAATCCTAAAAAGTCCTGAAAAAACCTTTAAAATCCTAAAATGTTTTGAAAAAAATTAAAAAAAGGAAAAAGAAGGAGAAAGAATCTTTGCCAAGCAGGTGAAATTTGGGTAAACAGGTGCCTCTTATACTCAAGCGCTCCATCTATCAACACAACGTTGGCATTTCCTATTTTCATTACTGCTCTCTTGCATTTTTGCTTTCGCTTGTACATATCTTTTAGTCACTTTCATGATAGCCTGGTTCTTTTGCAACCCTCATGGCTTGAAACAAATCAATGTCCTAGTCTAAGGGAAATCAACTGACCAATTTACATGTCCTAAGTAGTATCAACCAAGTCATCTTTTAGTCAGTGGTATCCAGTCATCCACTCTGAGTCAGTCACCCATCTCTTAACTGCTCCAGATTTTTATCACTAAGTACACAAGCAAAATAAGACTACTGAAAACAATCACTAAACTATTTGAGATATACATGAAATTTTCTTTGTGTGATGTCTTTTACATTGTCTTTCACTTATTATTCCCTCTGAGTAACTCGAGGAAGTCTATCTTGACTAAGAGGAGCAAGGATTGGGGGTATAATACTTTTCTTTGTTTTCTACTTGTAAGAATGAATCTGATGATCTGGAAACATCTAATTAGTTGGGTGTATGTGATAAGTGCCTTCACATCAACGTGAAATGACCACAGATACCTTTACTCCACTTATTTGTATGCTACAGGGAGTTTGGAGTCATTTCTTTGTTTGTTTAAGGGAATTTATTTAATGTGCAATCCAGAAGCATTCATAATCTATCCAAGGATATGAACAAACAAAGGGTCATTGTGGACAAGATAATTAATATTTCATATGAAAAGAAAGGAACACTATTTCGCCTGCTATATTTGTAAAACACTCAGTAATGAAAATTAAGCATTCCAAATCTAGTGACTAGGTTTAGGTTGCATTCAATCAAAGTTTTATGCATTTCAAGTGATTTTAACATAATAACAAGGATCTCTTTATCTTTTGAATGAGAGTTTGAGGCATCATCATTTATCAGCTAAGTGGTCTCTTTTTCATCATCATTTCTCTGATTGAGTACTTGTGTATTGAGATGTTAGTTGCATACATGAGAATCTTATATAGATCCATACCTTTTATTATATACTTATTTGCATTCATATTATTGCATGAAGAAAAACTAAAAAACATTTGCATTACTAGTTACTCATTTTGATTATCCATTTGCATATGAAAAAGGAATAAACAAATGAACATCCATATTACATACATTACATATGTCCATACTGAAAAGATATGCATACATATAGAATAAAGCATATAGAAATACATCTCATAATCAATAACAAGTACAATGAAATCAAATCAAGATCTCGTATATATCATCATAATCTCAATATCTCAAACTATAAGTGATATCCACTATCAAATACAATGTCTCACTGGAGCAAGAATCATATAGGATACAAAAATAGGATACACAACACAAAATATAGGAGCTATTAAAATATAGCTCTCTGCCTCTCCCTCATCACCAGGTGGAGGAGGTGGTGTTTGCTGACCTACATCCTCTTTGGGTGCCCTAGCTCTCTCAAATTCAGCCATATACTATGAATACGAGACAACCTACTACACTACTGGGACTGCTACACTATAAGTTGTAACATAATATGTTGGCCGACTTATCTGATGTAACAGCTCTTGTTGAAGTGCATCTTGCTCTGCTCTAACCCTAGTAAGTTGTCAATCACGCTCTTCTTTGACCTCAGCAAGCTGTCAATCATGCTCTGCTCTGACCTCAACAATTTTTTGGTCTTGCTCTGCCAGCTGCGTCTATGCCACTCTAAACTATGACTGCAAGCCTGCCACCCTCTATCTTAATGACCATGTTGCATCTAGTTCCCCCTGCTTTGTGCCTCCCTCTGTGCCTCCTTTCTCATCCCTCTGCTACCTCACCTACCTAGGAGATTCTCTCTCTTCCTCACCTCCGTGCTCTGTCACCTTAGAACTACTAGCCTCAACACCAACAACCCCTAGAGATCCACCCTCCCTTCTCTGCCGCTATCTCACTCTAGTCGGCATCTTGCTACTACTAGCCCTAGGATCACCTCCTGCCCACCTAGGTGCATCCACTCTCAATCCTTGTACCTAATCAAGTATGTGTACCTATGCTGGTGCATCATCCTCAACCTTCTCTATGAGAGGCACATGCACTCCATGATCTATGAATCTAGGAAATGGATTCCTCTGAAACCAATCCCTGTACTAGGGAAATAGCCCTACATCTACAACATACTCCAAATAATCCCATCTTAGTCATTATAAACTGACTAAATCTTGTATTCTCAATGCATATGATAACCTTGGAGCCCATCCTCGTCTCTCCTCCTCTCCATACCAGGTGTAAACTCCTAGGATATACCCTGTGGTATTCCATACTTCCTCATCACCCTGGATACTACGAACCACTCAATAATAGGCACTGATTGGTTGATGAGAGGTCAAGTCATGAACATATCCTTCCTTTGCACCCTCTAGTCATCCCATAGCTCCAGACTCCTATACGGTCTCCATACTACTGTGATCAAATCGTCCAGTTGTCTATACGGTCTCCATACTACTATGATCAAATCGTCCAGTTGTGTCCTCTAGTAATCCATCTTGCCCAGATGGGGCTGAGTAAGATAACATGAATAGTAATAAACAATGGGCTGGTGCAACTCTCTAGAATAATCTACTATCTGCCTGCATACTAGGATATGCTCCCATGCCCATATTTGCAAAACTAAAACCCCTGCTACCATACTCTTACCCTCTCAATACACAACCTCATGCATCTCATGATACATATGGGCGAGTAAACAATATCCCCACCATAATCTCTCAAGATGAGTCAATAACCTCTCAAGCATCCTCACCCAGTCACACATAAAACCCTATTGTTCCCTATCTGTCTTAAAAAAAAAACCAAGGATACCTACTAACATGCATATTAGCGAAAATTGCTCACTAAACTTGCTCATCAAAATATCCCAAGTGATAGCATTCTCAAGGATAGTCTCACCGTGGAATATCTGTCTCAATGCTAACATACCTGACTGCTAAGCAGAAACATAATTGACCTTGTTGCCAGCAAAAGGAATCTTGAGAATCTGGTATACATCCTCAGGTGTGATCTTCATCTCTCCTATAGGTAGATGGAAGGTATTATTATTTGAATGAAACCGCTCTACTAATGCAGTCAACATCTCATGATTCACATAGATATCTGACATTTGAAGAAGGTGTCCAAACCCACAAAAATCAATATGTGCCCTATCTATGTTTGATAAATTAAAAACAAACCCCATTTTCAGTGGATAAAGACATCAAAACAAGATATTTGGCAACTGAATATGCAAAAACAAACATAAACACTGTCAATATGTGATTCGAATTATGCTAAAAATATGATAAACATGCTTGTAAATCCAAATGTACAAAATGCAAAATCAAAATTTGATGTTTTGACCCTTGAACATGCTTGTTGTTTTTCATACGAGTTTTCATAGACAAGAAGAAATGTGTACGAATCAGGACTACACCTAGCATGATAAACTATCACCATACGATAAAACATGATACATCACAAGATAAAGTGGGCACTCAAGAACACTTTCGTATGAGATGTGGGACCACATCAGATGAAAAACCCTATATGCCCATATGACAAACCACTAGAGAGAGTTTATCATACAAAACAATGGTCTAAGCTTGCATGATAAACCGAGGCACATGACTTTAAATGACTATAAAATGCAAAAAAATTAACCAAAATTCAAAATTTAGGAAATCAAACAAGCTTAAGATTCATCACTTACCATCGGGTCATAGTTTTGCGATTGATTATGACATCTCTGGCACTCAAAATGATGCTTCTAGATTAGAATGGCCATTTTTTTTTGCAGAGAGCTTTTAAAATTTCAAACTTGGAGAGGTTAAAAAGAATTGAAAATGACACATGGACCCCTTATATAGCCAAAACCCTAATTTTTCAACTTTCTCCAATGGATGTGAAAACTATACCCTAAGCTAATTTTCCTGCCCTAATTCCATTTTTGGGATCGAAATCAAAATTTGAGATCATCTTCCTAGTCAGTTTTGCACAACTAAGACCACTTAGTGCTTTCATCCAATGCTCATTCTTTTCTTCAATTTGCACTCAACTATGAATCTCAATTTTAATTCTCAAACCAACTCTAATTTTGATCTTCAACATTAATCTTTGTTCTTAAATAACTTATCATCGCTCAAAAAAATTGCTTGACATCACTGCACAATCCTCGCTATCTTTCGATTTTCCTCCTGAGGGGGCATACTCATGACATCATCATCAGCAATTATCATCCTCAAAGTTGAGAATTTCTTTCAAAATCTTCATTACAATTCGAGTAGCTAAGCTTCATCAAAATAAGACCTTATTTCTAGGGGCATCTCAGCTTCATCATTTCATTTCAAGTTGAGATTTCTCGATCATCTAAGTCAAATAAATCTCTAGGGGCATATCAGTTTCATTGCAAGCTGATAATGTCTTCATCTGAAATTGCCTCTTAACATTAATCAGTTCATCGCTTTTCATCAAGATGATTATTCATTTAAACTCAATCAAGGGTTTAAAGAGTATCTTTGATCACACACTCAATCTAAGAAGGTGTTTAGTTTCATTGCATAAAATCAAGCTAGATAGTTCATCTTCTCTAATTATATATTGATCCATCAAGTTCAAGATCGGTTTTATCTTTGCTTACTATGTCTAGTTCAATGAAGTCCTACATAAGTAAGATCTGCTTCTTGATGCATCAAGTTCAAGTTTGGTATTTTTTCTCTTCCTCGGTCCCAGTTCAATCAAGTTTGGGATTAGTATCGCTTTCAATCAATCTGTTCAGTTTCATCACTTCAAAACAAACTGAATACCTTTCTCTTCATCTGGTTCGTGATCAATCAAGTTTAGAACTAGTATCTCCTAGATATCAATTGTTCTTTGAATCAATGCATTACTCGCACATTAATTCAAAGAGGGGCAAATGTAATACCCTAAAAATGGTCATCTAAACCATAGGCCCCCTATTCTCGACAACATCACCAAGGTCCTAACCAAAGGCAATTAAAATTAATCTTGAGCACATAATTAATTTCTTAAATCATTAATGTCACATGGAAATTAATCACTCTGAATTAATTAAATAAATATTTAATTAATTGATCATTCCAAGTAAATCATTTTAAATAATTAAACCTATTTATTTTATTAAATATCTTAGCATATTTAATTAAATAAATCATTTTTTCCATTAAATCATCAAAAAAGGAAATTAATTGGAAAAAACAATTAAGAAAAGAACTCAAAAGGGATTAATTTTGAAAATCAAATTAAAAATTGAAGAAAAATATCAAGAAAGCAATTAAAACAATTAAATATCAATGAAATAGAGAATAAATCAGTTTTTTTTTTTCTGATTTTATCTTAATTTTAGTTCAATTTCCTTTAAAACTGAGAAAAATAGCCAATTAGATCAATTCACGTGGATTGTACTTCCTCTTGGCAATTCTTGACTGCTCATTATCATTTCATGTCAGCTGTTGGTTTCTTTCTAATTTTTCTATAAATTCAGGCTCTCATCTCTCATTCAAGGATCCTAGAGAATTTATTGCTATTATGTTATTTTTGCTCTAGGTTCATTGAGATTTATGCATTGAGATATTACATATTAGTTATTGTATCCTTATTAAATCATCTACCTTAATATTGCTTAAATCGTGTTAGATTAATCTTGCATATCTAGCTTAATTATTACATTTATCTAGCATAATCTTGCATTCATTTAGCTTAAATCCATGCTCATATAGATTAAATCCTTTGTTTAGGTGTTGTCTGGTCACTGGTATTGCATATGAAACCCAAGAGCAAGACTAAACTCGCATCTACTAGAAGGCAATAAGTCACTTTGTAATGGTTTATTGTTCACTATTGATTATTGATTTACTAACCATGCATCTAATGACTTAATTGAAGTGTTGTGTATTCATATCAACTTACAAATACAGGTCCACTTTTCACACACACAACACTTGATATGTATATGGTAGTTGTTCATAGTTGAATATGTTGATAAGTAGATGTTTTTTTTTTAAATATCTCTATTTGTGGTTAGATTATGTTTATTTCTCTAGGGTATTTTGGTGGGCATTACAAAGATTCATTTTTCTAACTATGTGATTTGAAAACCCAAAAATAATTTCATCTCTCTAATCAGAGACATTTCAAATTCATTCTACATTTTATTAGCAAATTTTTTGCACAAAATATCATTCCATCCAAAGATAATATCATGAATGAAAAATTCAACACTCAGAATGTTATCATGATCAATCTTGAAGTAAAAATTATTATTAGCAATACCTTTATAAAATCCTAGCTTCAACAGATACTTATCCAATCTAGCATACCATGATCTTGGGGCTTGCTTTAGTCCATACAAAGGTTTCTTCACCTGACAAACCATATCTCCTTGATCAGACAATTGAATTCCATCTAGTTTCTTAATGTACACATCTTCTTCCAATTCACCATTTAGGAATGTTGACTTGACATCCATCTGATAGAATTTGAAATCCTTGTAAGAAACAAAAGAAAGAAACAATATTATAGCTTCAATTCTTGCCATAGGGGAAAAAGTTGTTCAAAACCAATTCCTTCCATTTGTGAATATCCTTTACAAAAAAGTATTGCTTTGTTTCTAACAACTTCACCTTTCTCATTCAATTTGTTCTAGAAGATCCATTTGGTTCCAACTACATTTTTATCCTTAGGTTTCGGAACAAGATTCCATGTATTGTTCTTTTCAATTTGCATCAATTTTTCTTCCATTTTTTTACCCAATGTTCATCTTTACATGCTTCTTTTACATCCTTAGGTTCAATCTTTAAAATCAAACAATACTCAACTTGGTCTTCAACAATTCTTCTTCTTGTTTGAACACCTTTATTTCTATCTCCTATGATTTGATTTTATAAATGATGTAACCTTACATACCTGGGAGTCTTAGGTTTTTCTTGAATTTCAGACTCTTATGCTCTTTCTTCAACACTTGCACTAGTTCCATCTCCTTGAGGTATTGGATTTTATAGAATAATCTAAATTTGATTCTGGGTTGGAGGTTTTTTCTCATTATTTGTACTATCACTCTGATCATCTACATTATATCCACAAGATCTAAATTGTCTCTCATTCCTTTCATCAACCTTGACATTTGCATTCTCAACTATCTTCCCTAGTCTCTTATTATAACATCGGTAGGCTTTTCTTTTGGTGGAATAACCAAAAAATATTCCTTCATTGCATGTAGCACCAAAATTTCCTAGATCTTCATCCTTCTTAATATAACATTTACTTCCAAAAATTTTGAAATATTTAATAGTAGGAGCATGACCATACCATAATTCATAAGGATTCTTACCAGTATCACCTCTGATATGCACCCGGTTAAGAGTGTAAATATTAGTACTCACAACTTCTCTCTAATAGACATGTGGAACATTTCCCTCCAATATCATTAGAACTCCATTTTGTTGAGCAGTTCTCAGAGTAGACAACTATATTCTTATCCCATGTTCTTCACAAAATATAGTGAACTCACCTAAAGTGAATTTAGGTCATCTCTATCAAATCTCAGACACTTCAGCTTCAAACTAGTCTTTGTCTCAACCATAGCCTTGAAAATGTTGAATTTGTCTAGAGCCACAAACTTCTCCCTCAAGAAAGTAACCCACATCATCCTAGAATAATCATCAATTAGAAACATGAAATATATGTCTCCCTAAAAACTTATGACTCTAGAAGGACCAAATAGATTAATATCCACAAGATCCAACAATCCATTTGAATAATGCTTCTTACTCTTTAAACTAACTCTGGTTTTTTTCCCTATCTGACATTCCTTGAACATAGTGTTGGCAAGTTTCATCAATCTAGGAAGGTCTCTCATAGCCTGAGTAGAACCTATCTTGACAATATTATCAAAATTTGCATGATACATTCTTCTATTACATATCCAACTTTCATCAAACTCAACAATCAAATATATTTTACTAGCACTATTTAAGTGAAAGATATTACCTTTAGTCTTTGTACTTGATGCAATCTCAATTTTGGAACTACCCAAGATTCTACACTTTCTATTCTTCAATTGAAGGTCATATCCCTTTTAAACCATATGTACAACACTCAAGAGATTATGCTTTATAACTTCTACATACAAGACATCATTAGTATTGTTCTTACCATCAAGAGAAATTGATCCTCTACCACAGATTATACTAGCTTTATCATTACCAAACTTCACAATGTCACCTTCATACTTTTCTAAAGTCAGTAACTTACTCTTATCACCTATCATATGGTGAGACAATGTGCTATCAATAACCCAATCATCTTTCTCTTCAACTTGTGCAACTAAAGCTCTCTCCATATTCATCCAACTAGTAGAGTCAATAGGCATTGGATCATCCTCCTTGATAGCAATAAACATCTATCCATCATCCCTTGTAATTCCTTTATCATATTTATCATATTTCATACCTCCATCAGCATCATAATAATATCTCTTCTAAAATATGGGTTTGTTAGGTCTTGTCTTAGGAACTCTTTTCGGACACCTTGAGGCAAAATGACCTATCTTATTACAAGAAAAACATTTAAGAGGCAATTTTCCTTCATACTTACCAGCTCCTTTAGGTAATCTCTTAGAAATAAGGGATTCAATCTCCTCAAGCTCTCACTCTTATTCAATTTCCTTCCTCTCCTTCTCATATCTGGACATCCACCTTGAAGAGCTTTCTCCCAGATCATATCTCTACTTATCCTTTTCAAAAATAGTAGCCTTGAATGTAGATTCTACCTTAGGAAGATAATCACCAAACTAACTCATCTCAAAGGTTGAAAGCTTACTAATCAACATTTCCCCAGTTACATCTTTCACAATTTTTATCTCCTCAATAGAAACAACTTTATGCTTGTAGGATGCACGTAAAGATCTGAGCACTTTAGCAACAATATTTGATTCTTCAAACTTCCCACTATCACATCTGACATTACACACAAGTTCATTCATATTCTGCATGAAAGAAGTGATGTTTTCATATTCCCTCATCCTCAACATCTCATATCTTCCCTTTAGGCTCTACAACTTCGAAATATTCACATAATTGTCACCTTCATACAAGGTTTCCAAATTCTTCCAAATCTCATGAGTAGTCTACAATTCCATAACATTTATCATCTTGGAATCAGTCAAAGAACCCAACAATGCTTCCTTAGCCCTAATATTGTATTCAATACTTTTGATCTCACCTGAAGTTGAAGGACCATTTGTAGGAATGGTATACTTTCTTCTCGTAATATCCTAATAAGGTTCACCAATACATCTCAAATGACACTCCATGCAATTATTTCAAAGAGAGTATTTGGTACCGTCAAATCTCAGATTGTCCTTCTTGTAAGTTGTCATACCAGATCACCTCAAGCAATTAAGCTTCCTTAGAGGTGTAATGTGGTGAAAAGTGATGAGAGGTGATCAAGTGGAAAGCTTTACCCTACTCAAGAAAAGAGTGAAAGTTTCACAAAGGATTCCCTTCAACTTCTCATGCACATTACATTTAAAAGAGGGGTTTGAATTTACTAGATCCAATCTCAATGGAAAGAGATTGAATGCTAAGTGAATTGTAATGAATTGACAATGAATTTGGAAAGTATAGTACCATTTTTAAAAGTTGAATTAAGTGAATTAAGACTAAGTGTAAAGATGATAAAGAAATGATTATATCTTGAGATAGAGATGTGGGATGAAGTTCTACACTTGGAATTAGTAGTAAGTTGTCAAGACAAAGCTCCCCTGCAAATTTGAGCAAAATGTTTTGGGACCGGGTTGAAAGTGTACTTGGTCCTCTGAAAAATTTGTGTGCCGAAAAGGGTTTTCCATCTTTGAAAATGGACTCTAAACCTACAATTATAGCTACACACCTGCAACCTACACATAGAAAAGAGAGGAAATGTTATCAGGATTGGGGGTTTGCCTTTAGGTCAAACCCTATTTTAGAATTAACCAACTGATTGAAAATACTTATGAGTAAATGAAAGGAAATGTCTGAAGCAAAATTCACTCAAGAGAGGATACAATTGAAACCTTGATAGGATTAATTGAAAGGATATTTAGAATAGAATGTCCTAAATGTCGATAGGGATCTCCTCTTCAATGGTTGAGTCCTTGACTTGAATGCAATGACTAGCCATTAAAGGAGACTTGAAATGCTCAATGCTTGAAGGGATGTTTGAATGCTTGAATGCTTCATGACAATGTCGTTTGTAAATTTCACCTTATGATCGCTTATGCTTGATTTCACCTCTTGAATTCATTTTCCTTCTTATTGGACTTCTTTTTCTAGCTTCTAAAAAATAGAAGGGGAAATTCTCCTTATATACTTGCCAATTAGGGGTATTTAGCTGATTTTCCATCTTAGGCCAACATAGGAAAAATTTTCCCACTCACAATTGACAAGACCAATGTAGGATTAGGTCAAGGGAGGCCCAAAATAGGGTAGGGACAAGGGCACCATTCCCCTCTCCTAGGAGGATAGGGTGCCACACCCTTATCCTATGGGGGACAAGGGCACCATGCCCCTGTCCTGCCCTAATTCAGGATAGGTAGTGATAGAAAGAATTGCAAGGAGACATAGAATGCAAGTTTCTGATGTTTAAGCATGTCTCGAGTCTCCAATTATGCTTAGGGATTCATTCACCAATGCAAAGACCCAAATGCAGTAGTGAGCTCTTGGAAGTGTGCCTGAATTCATGTGCATTCCCTACTATAATACTTCTAACAAATTTTCCCTATTGTAATACTTCTAACAAAGTTTACCTATTGCAATGCAGATCAACTTATTGTCACTCTGTCACTGCTAAAAAACTAAAAAATCAATCACAACACAGATACCCATAACTCAATCAAATATCCATGTGGACTTCTAAAAATTTATTTGAATCAACTATAGACCACCCTCTACAAACCCTTTAATCCGCAAACTATGATCTTCACTAAGATGAACAAACTAACTCACTCAAGTTCACTGCATCACTATCTCAGATAGAGAAATATGTTGACAGTAGTGACAACACATCTCTCAAATATCTCTCAAGCACATATTTGAAACATTATTCCAATAGCCCATTATAGCATACTTGCCATACTAGGTTTTCTCCCATTGCTAAATTCATTAACATTAACTACCTAATTCCTCTTCCACCAACTACCTTTGCTGTACATATTTTTTCCCAAGAAATAAGTGAAACTTTTTTTTGATCCTTAGTGCCATTCCATAAAAATATTCTCATAATTTGTTTCAATTCTTCCTCAACTATTTTTGAAGTTTTTAAACATGACATAGAATAAATGGGTAGCATTGATAAGACCAATTTAATCATTATTAATTTACTAGCAAAAGAGAGCCATTTCCATTTCCATGATCCCACCTTGTCTGCATACCTATTTATTAATTTTTTCTAGTATGATTCTTTGTTAATACCTTCAAAAAGTGGTATTCCTAAAAAATTTTGCAAGAAAGTTGGCCACTTTAAGATTTAAGATTCTAGCTATGTCTCTTTGAAGATTCAGTTAGTGTTAGGGAAGAATACCTTAGATTTGTTCCAGTTAATTTGTTGACCTGAAGCAACATAGTATCTATTGAGGAGACTTTTAATTATCCTAGCTTCTCTCCTACATGATTGTCCAAAGATGATTGTATCACCTGCAAATTGTTGATGTGTTACAAGATCCATCCCTACAACTACTTTTACCCCATTCCATTCTCCCTCATCTTTGGTATTACTAATAAGTCTGCCTAAAGTTTCTACCATTACAATAAAAATAAGGGGGGATATTAGATCGCCTTTCCTAATCCATGTTTGTATACTAAGGAAACCATGAGAAGCTCCATTCATTAGAACCAAGAATTTTGGGGAGGACAGACAACTATTGATCCATTCAATCACGTCTTTATTTTAAATCTAAATTTTAACAAGATTTCTTTTAAAAACTCTTTGTCCACCAAATCATATGCCTTCAAGATGTCTAATTTAAGAATCGTGTCTTCTTTTATTGTCTTTCTTGATGAATCCACTACTTCATGGGCTATTATGATACCTTCCACAATTGATCTTCCTAGAGAAAAGGCACTATGTTCTTTCACAATAATGGAACCTAAAAATTATTTTTATCTATTTACAATAATTTTAGAGATGATTTTGTATGTTGTATTACATAGAGAAATTGGCCTAAAATCACTCATTGTATGGAACTGCTTCTTTTTTGGAATCAAAGATAAAAATATGTGATTAATTACCCCAAGAATAGTTCTCTTATTCCTTGATTTGTCCATCACCTTATAGATATCATCTCCTATTATTTCCCAAAACAGTTGGAAGAAACCAATCGGGAAACCATCAAGACTCGAAGCCTTGTCATGATTCATTTTAAGACTGCATCCCTAACTTCCTCCTTGGTTATCTTTTAAACAACTCTTTGATATGTTCATCGAAAACAATTCTAGGAATCACCCTTAAAAATTTCTTTATCGTCCTTGTTCAAAGACACTTCTTTATTTATAATTTGTTCAAAAATTCTAACTACCTACAGATTTACTTCCTCCAAAGATTGAGTTTTCAATCCATCTTCTCTATAGATATCTATTAACTTTCTTCTTTGCTTATTTGCTATTGAAATTTTTTGAATTTTTTTTGTTTCTATCTTCTTCTTGAAGCCAAATATGATGAGACTTCTATCTCCAATAGTTTTATTCCCTTGCCATCACTTTATATAATTATACCTTGATGATTTTTCTCTTTCATATTCCTCTATTCCCATTCCTTTTCCAATAATTATCTCATTGAGATTTGTCAACTCTTTTTCTATTCTAAATTTATTATTGAGTTGATAGATATATTTTTGACCACTTCAATTTATCTCAATCCACCATTGAGCAATCAGAACCTCCAAGTTTGAGTCCCTTAACCACATGTTTTCAAATTTGAAAGGAATGCATGTTGATTGATTATTTTGGCTTGACAATAACTGAACAAGATAATGGTTTGATCCAGTGAAAGAGAGCACAGACACTTCACAGTATTTCATTTGACTATTCCAACAACCAGCAAACAAAAATCTATCCAATCTTTTTTCTATATTGGTGAAGCCTTTCCTACAATTAGTCCATGTAAATATACCATTCCTCACTTGCATATCCTTGAGATTGTTATTGTGAATGAAATTTTAGAAGTCAAATTATACCACAAAAATTCTATTTTTCTCACCCAATTTTTCTTGATTGTTTTGAGTGGCTTTAAAATCACCTTCTATCAAACTCTTCTCACCTCTGAGGATTTAAATTTTGTTAGTTAATAATGACCATAATATTCCTTTTTACATTGTTTGGGTTGGACCATATAATTTTATAATTAGAAAATCATCATTTGTCTATAACATCATACATTTTAATATAATCCACCATCTTTTGTCTTCCACCACAATTCCATCCACCATACTAGGATTCTAGATCACACCTAAACCTCCTAAAGCTCCATCTGAACCAAAAAAATTTCCTCTCCATTGTTTCCAATTATTGAGACTCTTCTCACTTTCCTCTTACATTTTTAAGTTAGTTTCTTGGAAGAGACATATATATGCTTTTGTTTGGTCAATTTGGCATTGAATCATGAACCATTTATTAGGGGCATTGATACCCTTAACATTCCACATTATAATTTTCATTGGGACTAGGGAAGGTTAATCTCCTTCCCAAAGCTTGTAGATATTTTCCCTTTTCCTTTATGGTCTAATAAAGAAGATATATTCACTTTAGATTTGTTTGAGCCTTTCCTTGTATTCTTTTTCTCTATGATTCTAGGATCCTTATTCCTTGAATGGATATGTTATAACATTTTTTCTTTTATTTTCATTGCTTCATCATACTTTGATTCTTTGACCTCCTTTTCTATGTCTTCTATTCATGAGTCTTCCATAGCTATGGGTTTCCCTTTACTACCTTTATATGCTTGCTTCGTATGCCTATTCTCTTTCCCAATGACCTCTTTTCCACTTGATCAAATTTACCATCATTTCCTAAATCCAAATCCACCAGACCTTGTTTTCCATACAAAGGATTGATCCCTTGAGACATGTTACCCATATTTAAACCTTCTCCACCCTGATCTACCTCTCTTGATATCAATTATTCCTCTCCTTATATTCTTATCATTCTCCTTGAAATTTATGAATTCTATCCCACTAATATTAGTTTCACATCTAACTTCCTCTTGATGTTGACAAATAGTTTGTCTCAAATGTATATATTTTTTTAGGAGAACCACCAATTATATTTCTTTGTCTCTTTTTTTGTGTAGGGGGTGTGGTATTTTCCATTCTTCTCTGAGCATTTTCCATAAAACTGTCTTCTGTTAGTGATATTTGAGAGGTTTCTTTTCTCTTCTTGGAAGGAATTTCTTTGAACTCCTTTCTATTTAGCATCTCCCCCAACTTTGTTTGTTTTGGGATCATGGGATTCACACTTATTTATGAAGGATTTTTAGGCTCTTGGATAATATTATCCATATCCTTTGATGAACCTATGTCAAAACCCTCAACTATCTCTAAGGGTTTTGAGGATCTCGCCTCCATTTTCTCTTTTGGTAGATAATGATCTAGATGATTATCATAGAAAGGCCTCAAATTTTATTTCAATCTACTCTTTATATACTCCTATACTATATAAATTTCTACACATATGTTGGCCACATCCCCTTTTTTCCATTCACAAAATCCTCATCCACTCCTATGAAAGTACCTAGTGATAGTTCTGATACTTAATGTAAAGAGCTAATGCCAATAGCTAACAAGATGAGAGGAGGGGGGGGGGTGTGAATCATACAAACTTAAACTTCCATAAAATCAACACATTCAACCTCAGTAATATATACTTTAGCAATATAACCAAAAACTACTAAACATGCAAACTCATAAACATATAATCATCATGGAACTCATAACATGAGATTTAACGTGGAAACCCAAATAGGGAAAAACCACTATGGGATTTTGGACCCACTAAGAAATATACTATTCTAGAGTATGCTTGGTTATAAGAAAATCCTGTTAAAGATTACAAACACATTGCTAGATGTGACCCGGTTAAGGGATTTCCCTCAGATCTGTTAGGATCTTCACTTTGTTAGAAGTGACCTTATGAAAGGATTTCAAACACTCATTTAGAATGTTACCTTGCTAGAGGGTTTACAAATAAGACTGTTAAGTCCACTCGATTAAGAGATTTCTCTATTATTCAGAATAAACAATAGTAGTAAATATATCTGCAACTTCACATCTAAAATGCTAAAGCAGATTCTTATTTTCTCAAAACAATCTTGTCATAAGACTTATCTAGTCTTCTGTTGGGCTCCTTACTCTATTTTTCAAAATAGGTCTTCAAGCTTCTATGCTCGGTAATCACTGTGTAGCATCCCTGTGCTTACACTTGCCCACATACATTGTTTACCAGTAATTTCTTATTTATAAACAATTCTCACCACTTAATCTCCTTGATCACATTTCCCATGATCAATCTTAGCCATCAGATCTTTAATCTTGACCAGGTTCAATGCATCTTTCAATTTGAAAATGTTTTACCTTGCCTCAGGACTTGTAGTCATTTCTTGGAACTTGCACAAGGTTATTGTAGTTCAATCTATGTTGTAGATATTCCTGCCAATCTTTCATTGCCATAGATCCTTTAACAAACTTCATGTGTGGCATTCCAATCATTTATACATCTCTAGCTCATCATTGTCCTTCATTAAATAATTCTTGTATTCATTCAATGTGCTATGCCATAACTCGGTTGCAACTTGGTAAATACTAAACTTTACTTAGTAGACATTCTACCTTCATTAACCGATATCGATAACCTTAGGGTTTATCGACTAGGTTCCTTAGGGTTTACCGACTAGGTTCCTTAGGGTTTACCAACTAGGTTCCTTAGGGTTTACTGACTAGGGTTTTGCTCGGTGACATAGTATAGTATTAACCTTACAATTAACAACATATGTAGGATATCAAAAAAATTTAAACATCATGATCTCATCATTGTCTAACTCGGTAATAGTTGCCCATTGAATAACTTATTCCCCTTATTCATATTCTTTCTATGTCACTTACCGACCACTTAATTCTCTTCAAATCAATCTCCTCAAGATATGGCAACTTCATACTGAATCAGAAAATCAATTTGTTGACATCAATGACAAAAAAATGTTGTAAAGATAGTTATCATCCTTTTTCAGTTATATCAATAATATTCAACAACCTTCTCAATATCCTTAATGAATATCAACAATTTGTCTTCCTACTAGAAATGCCAACAATCTCCCCCTTTGGCATTGATGGCAAAACCAATAATTAAATGGTAATACCAACAAGATATTCAAATTGATTTGGATTCAGATTGTTGTAAGACTTCTCCTGTTATCCTTGAGCTATAGACTTCTTCTAAAAGTCTTCTCCCCCTGTCATTAGTCTTCTGTTATCTTCTTAATTTAGGATTTTTACCATATAGTTTTCTCCCCCTTTGACAACAATGCCAAAAAGTAAAAGAACTAAATCATGATTTCTTCCTCTGTGAAGTGATTTGCTTTGCTATGTATCATCTCAGTCTCAGTCAGAGAAACTTGTCTCTATTCATTATTTCCTACACAACTTTAGGTGACCTCCTAAAGTGTAAATCAACATCAATCCACACATAATATTCTATAGATTGCTTTCACCGAACTCAGTCAGTGAGTAGAAGATAGGGGTAGGACCCCTAACTTGCTTTGAGATAGTCAAAAGTGTCCCTTGGCAGTGGCTTTGTGAAGATATCTACAATTTTCTCCTTTGAACTGATATATTCTAGCACAACTTTCTTCTCTTGAGCTTCTTCTCTGATATAATGATACTTTATAGATATATGCTTTGTCTTAGAGTGCATTACTAGGTTCTTTGAAATGTTAATGGCACTAGTATTATCACAGAATATAGTTACTATCTCGGTAAAATTTTCATTTATACCTTCCAACAGTTGTTTGATCCATGCTATGTTTGTGCGATTTAATGCTACAACAACATATTCAACTTTTGCTATTGATTGTGAAATACATCATTGTTTCTTGCTAAGCCAACTTACTAGTCTTTCTCCTAAAAAGAAAGCTCCACCACTTGTGCTTTTCCTATCATCAATGTTGCCTGCCCAATCAGCATCAGTATAAAATTTTAGATCAAAATCAATCCTCTTTTCATATACTAAGCCATAATCTTCAGTGCCTCTCAGGTATCTGAAAATTCTTTTGATTGTTGTCATATGGGTTTCCTTGGGATCTGTAGAGAATCTTGCTACAATACCTACTGGATGTGCTATATCTGGTCTACTATGCACAACATATTGCAACTTTCCAATCATAGATCAGTAAAGTGTCTCATCAATAGATGTAGATTCATCATTCTTTGATAATGTATAGTTAGTAGTCATAGGAGTACTTACTAGTTTAGAATCCTCCATTCCAAATTTCTTCAAGATTTCCTTTATGTACTTGGATTGAGTAATAAAAATCTCATCTTTCATTTGCAGTATCTATAAACCTATAAAATACTTTATCTCACCAATTAATGACATCTCAAATTCTTTTCTCATTTCATTTCCAAAGTTCTTGCATAAGGAGTCATTACCACAAAAAATAATATCATCAACAAATATGGATGAGATCAGTATACCATTGTTTTCATCATTCTTCATGTATATGTTGTTGTTTTCACTAGTCCTTATAAAACCAATTTTGATCAAATAAGAGTGTAATCTCTGATACCATGCTCTAGGTGCTTGCTTCAAACCATATTAAGTTTTGTTTAGTTTACATATCTGATCTTTATTCTTGTCTTCAACAAATCCTTCAGGTTGTTCAATTGAAACTTCTTCTAGTATACCATTAAGAAATGCAGATTTAACATCCATTTGATATACCTTGAAATTTTTGAAAGCAGCATATGCCAACAATGTTCTTACTCCCTCAAGTCTAGCCACAGATGCAAAGGTATCACCATAATCTATTCCTTCTTCTTGAGCATAACCTTTGCAAACTAGTCTTGCTTTGTTGCAAATGACCTCACCTTTTTCATTTAGCTTGTTTCTGAAAATCCACTTTGTACCAATTACATTTTTGTCCTTTGGTCTTGGAATCAGTGTCCATGTGTCATTCTTCTTGATTTGATCAATCTCTTCTGTCATAGCATTTACCCAATCTTCATTGTTAAATGCCTCTTTTACTATTCTTGGTTCAAATTCAAAAATCAGACATGTGTTCTGTCTTAGTTTGTTCCTTGTCATCACTAGATCATCCTTATCTCCTATAATCTGACTTGATGCATGATGTCTTCTGACATACTTGGCTAATATAGGCTCGGTAGGTTCTGTATGATCTTTTTCATCACTCAATAACTAGAAATTATCTTCATTTTCTTTAGTAGCTTTCTTGGTAGAACTTCTCAGTTGAACATAAACAAATTCTTCATAATCTTCTAGTTCTTTGGAATTTCCTTCATCATTTCTTTTTGCAAATTCATCAATTTTCACATTTGCACTTTCTACTATTTTATTAGATGATTTGATCAGACATTTAAATGCTTTACTTCTAGAAGAATAACCAAGAAATGTTCCTTCTTCACTTTTTTGATCAAACTTTCCATTCCTATCATCTTTATGAACATAGCATCTACTTCCAGAGATTTTAAAATAACTTACATTAGGTTTCTTGTCATACCAGATTTCATATGGTGTCTTCATAGTTCTTTTCTTTAGTTGAGCTTAGTTTAGGGTGTAAATTGCAGTGATGATTGCTTCTCTCCAAAATGTTTGAGGTACCCTCTTTTCTATCATCAGGGTTTTGGCACAATCCACAATTGATCTGTTTCTTCTCTTGGCTATCCCATTTTGCTAAGGTGTTCTCAGTGCAGACATTTGCCTTTTTATACCATGATCATTGCAAAATAAGTTAAATTCATCAGAAGTGAACTCTCCTCTATCAGATCTAAGACATTTTAGTTGTCTTCCTGTTTCATTTTCAACTCTTGCCTTGTACCATTTGAGCATTTGAAAAGCTTCTAATTTTTCTTTTAAAAACATGACTGACATCATCCTTGAGTAATCATCCACAAATAATATGAAATACTTATCACCATAATAACTTTGAACTTTCATACGACCACAAAGATAAGTATGTACTAGATATAAAATTCCTTTAGAAGTGTAGGACTTGCTTGTAAAGATTGATCTTGTCATCTTACCCATTTGGCATCCTTGGCATATAGCATTCTTAGGTTTTTCCAGACTTGGTAGACCTCTTACTCAGTTGCTTCTTACTTATTTGGATCAAATTATCAAAATTTACATGACAAAACCTTTTATGCCATAACCAGGTATCATCTATCTTTGCATAAAGACACTTGTTTTGAGTTGAGTTAAGATGAAATGTATTACCTTTTGTTTGTGTCCTGGTAGCAGCTAACTTTCCATGCTTGTCATGAACTTTGACAGTTCCTTTCTGAAATTCTATTTGGTAACTTATATTGTTTAGCTATGCTACACTCAACAAATTGTATTTCAATCCTTTAACCCAGTATACATCATCACATTTAGCATTGTCAAGAAGTCATATAGATCATTTACCTTTCACTGGACATGGTGCATCATTACCAAATCTTACATAGCCTCCATCATAGTCTTCTAATTTAACAAACTTGTGTTTATCACCCGTCATGTGATGTGAGCATCCATTGTCTATGATCCAAGAATCATTATTATTTATGTGAGATACTAGGGCTTTATATTCATACCTTTCTTCAACAAATCCATCTTTAATAGCCACATAAACAACTTCCTCAATATCAGTTTCATTAGATTTGTCATCGTTGGATTCCTCATCAACTATTAAGCATGTATTTCTATCTTTCCTTCTGAAGTCTCGGTGTCCTCTCTATTGGTTGTCTTTCTGTCTATCTTCTTGGTAATATCTCTTTTCACTAGATTCTTTATTAGGATAGTTAGAGGCCATATGTCCTATTTTATCACAATTGAAACATTTCAAAGGTAGCTTTCCTTTATACTTACCTTTGCCTTTTGGTAATCTTTTGGCTAATAATGCTTCAAACTCTTCTTGCTTCTTGATTTCCTCATATAGTTTGTGTACTTTTTCCATGTTCTTGTGAAATCTTTCACTTGCTCCAGTGTGATCCCCTTTAGAGTACTTACTCATTCTATCATTGTAATCATCAAATTCATCAAGATGAAAAGAACTAAATGCAGATTCAACTTTATTTACCGAAGACCCACTGTTATCAAAATTACTTAACTCAAATGCATGTAGCTTACCAATAGTAGCATCCAAAAAGACTAGCATGTTAGGTACAAACCTCAATTCATTGATTGCAGAGACTCAAATAGCATAAGTAGGTAGAAGGGTTCTCAACAAATTACTTGTTATATCCTTTTCTTCAATAGTTCCTCCTGCTCCTTTAATTTGATTTACAGTCTCCTTTAGCCTTGTACTATATTGGGTTATGTTCTCACCTTCATTCATTCTCATGGATTCAAGTTGTCCTCTTAGACTATCTACTTTTACTCTTTGAACATGTTCATCACCACCATAAATAGATATGAGCTTAGTCCACATTGCTTTTGCATCATTACAGCCTTCTAGGTCATTAAACTCTGAGTCAGTCAATGCTGATGTTATTTCAATCATTGCTTGAATATGTTCTTGCTTTCGCTTTATCTCTTCCAAGGTCATTGGGTTGGTGCTTGGTGGAATTTAATCATTCTCCAAATTATATGTTACATATTCTCTAATTCCTGATAGATGCAGCTTCATCCTTTTCTGCCATGTGGAGAAACTTGACTTGTTCAGCTTTGGTGCATCTCTTTTATACATCTTCGGATCTTTGCCTCAAGTACCTTTAAACTTTTCTTTTGGAGTCCTCAGCTTTGATACCAATTGATAGTTCTGATACTTAATGTAAAGAGTTGATGCCAATAGCTAACAAGATGAGAGGGGGGGGGTGAATCATACAAACTTAAACTTCCATAAAATCAACAAACTCAACCTTAGTAATAGATACTTCAGCAATATAACCAAAAATTGCTAAACATGCAAACTCATAAACATATAATCATCATGAAACTCATAAACATATAATCATCATGAAACTCATAACACTAGATTTAACATGGAAACCCAAATAGGGAAAAACCATTCTGGGATTTCGGACCCACTAAGAAATATAATCTTCTAGAGTATGCTCGGTTAAAAGAAAATCCTATTAAAGATTACAAACACATTGCTAGATGTGACCCGATTAAGGAATTTCCCTCAGATCTATTAGGATCTTCACTTTGTTAGAAGTGACCTTGTGAAAGGATTTCAAACACTCATTTAGAATGCTACCTTGCTAGAGGGTTTACAAATAAGACTGTTAAGTCCACTCGGTTAAGAGATTTCTCTGTTATTCAGAATAAACAATAGTAGTAAATATATCTGCAACTTCACATCTAAAATGCTAAAGCAGATTCTTATTTGCTCAAAACAATCTTGTCATAAGACTTATCTAGTCTTCTACTGGGCTTCTTACTCTGTTTTTCAAAACAGGTCTTCAAGCTTCTGTGCTCGATAATCACTATGTAGCATCCTTGTGCTTACACTTGCCTGCATACATTGTTTACCAATAATTTCTTATTTATAAACAATTCTCACCACTTAATCTCCTTGATCACATTTCCCATGATCAATCCTAGCCATTAGATCTTCAATCTTGACCAGGTTCAATGCATCTTTAAATCTAAAAATGTTTTACCTTGCCTTGGGACTTGCAATCCTTTCTTGGAACTTGCACAAGGTTATTGTGATTCAATCTATGTTGTAGATCTTCCTGCCAGTCTTTCATTGCCATAGATCCTTTAACAAACTTCATGTGCAGCATTCCAATCATTTATACATCTCTAGCTCATCATTGTCCTTCATTAAATAATGCTTGTATTCATTCAATGTGCTATGCCATAACTCGGTTGCAACTTGGTAAATACTAAACTTTACTTAGTAGACATTCCACCTTCATTAACCGATATCGATAACCTTAGGGTTTACCGACTAGGTTCCTTAGGGTTTACTGACTAGGTTCCTTAGGGTTTACCAACTAGGTTCCTTAGGGTTTACCGACTAGGTTCTTTGCTCGGTGACATAGTATAGTATTAACCTTACAATTAACAACATATGTAGGATATCAAAACAATCTAAACATCATGTTCTCATCATTGTCTAACTTGGTAATAGTTGCCCATTGAATAACTTATTCCTATTATTCATATTCTTTCTGTGTCACTTACCGACCACTTAATTCTCTTCAAATCAATCTCCTCAAGATATGGCAACATCATACTGAATTAGAAAATCAATTTGTTGACATCAATGACAAAATAATGTTATAAAGATAGTTATCATCCTTTTTCAGTTATATCAGTAATCTTCAACAACCTTCTCAATATCCTTAATGAATATCAACAATATGTCTTTCTACTAAAAATGCCAACACCTAGTGCATCCCCTACTTTGATAATTGTCTCCCCACAACAATACTCTGCTAGTAAACCCACCAAAATCAACCATTTTATTGATTTATTTATTTTTTATTTCATTGTGTTGAATTTTAGGCTCTATATTACCTTACTCAAAAAATTACATTTAAAGAAACTAGGGCATCCATATAAAATTTTATACTTTAAATTCATATTCATACAATCTATCCAAAAAAACTCATTTTGAAGTGGTCATATACTTACCTTTCCTGGGTACTTTCTTCTCCACCAATCCATAATTTATTTATCATTTTCTCCCTCTCCACCCCATTTAATAAATAGCCTAATTCCTTTAGTTTCCTGGCTACCAAAGCCATGAGTTGTGAAGGCATAACAAACAACTTATTACCCAGGTTTTTCTTTCTCCAGATTCAACCCTTAGTCTACTTTAAAGCCCCATTTCCAATGATCTAGCTCACCATATTTCCTCCATTTCTATTATCTAAGTGTTTGTGTAGATTTTCTTTCTATATTTGATTGTGATAATATTTGGTCCTTACCCATATTCTTCTAGAGGTTTTAGAAGATTTGTGATGGGTTCTTTTCTCATTTGGGATATAATTGCCCAAAATTTTTGAGTGCATCTGAAAGCTTTGTTTGTTTGTCCCTTCTTTTCTACCAATGGGTATTTTTTTTGCTCCTGTTGTCATACAAGGGTCCATTTCGTTCCTTTCCCTATCTTGAAATATCGTTCCTTACTCTTCACCTTTTTTCTATCCATCCTTCATTATCTCTATCGGGTTCTTACTACAAGAACATTGATTAAGAGTTCATCTTGATCTAGGTGCTACCCAATTCCTTCCATACCACACCCTTCTATTTATTCCTAGAATTCCACCATGGAATCTTTTTTCTCTTCTTCTATTTTGTTCCCATTTATAGTCTTCTTGGTATGGTTTCTGAAATCCATGTGGCCTCCTCCTACTTTGTTTCCCTTTTAAACCATAGTCATCCAACTACAACACATCAGATCTCAAACCATCCTTCCACAACTATGATGGAAAGCCCTGAAGGCCCTAAGATTTCTTTCTAGGAATTCATGCTATTCGATCCTTCTCCAGATGCATGTTGACATGATCATAAGGAATATCTCTTTACAAACTATTTGCTACATGTCAAAACTTTGATATGCTAAAATTAGATATATATAAATTATGGAAAATTACAAGATATTATTAGAATGAACATGGCTAGAAGATTAACACAAATTTCATCTATTTAAGGTGACACTGGTTAAGGTGATTTTTACAAATGGTGGCTAACTATCGATTTCTCTCACTGCCGATGGGCTCACTACCCTGAAAGGCTCATTGCCTAATTATAGATGGGCTCACTGTCGGAACTCCTTCTAGTAAATGTCTCACACAACCACTAGATTCCTTCAATCATGCATATCTTCAACACAAAAATCCATATATGAAATCATAAAATTAAACTTCTATATATACTGTCCAAAAATTATAATCCTTAATGTTGGTTGAGAAAGAGATCTAAAATAGGTCTCCACTAAACACTCTAGTGGTGGAAAGGAATGAACAATGAACAATATCACATTATTCTTCCTCAAACATATCAACACGTTACATATATCTCCAAGGCTAGACCTAAAATGCATCCATAGACTATACATCTTTAATATGCAATCAACAGCCTCAAGCTCTAGATCACTCCAGACCCAAAGATAATACCAAAGGTTTTTTTTTGAGATACCAATCACATCTGATGAAACTAGGAAACCCTCATACACATGATATGCCTACTCCTTCTCACCATACCACATTCAGAATTAATTTGGACCTAAAGGTTGACATCAATGACAACACATAATGTAATGCTAAAAATCTTCTCCACTTGTGTTTTTTCTATCAACACTTCCAAATCGATTTGCATCTATGTAAGTTGTGAGGTTGAAATCTGAATTTTGGGATACCATAGTCCAAACTCTTTTGTACCTTTAAGATATTTGGAAATCCTTTTTACTAACACAACATGTGATTCTTTTGGCTCTTGCTAAAACCTTGTTGCCAAACATACTGCATACATGATATCTAGTCTGGTAGTAGTCAAATATAACAATCCTCTAGCAATTGACCTATACTGACTTCCATCTACCTTAGGTGATTTATCATCCTTAGTTAACTTGCATCTAGTAGTTATAGGTGTACATATTGATTTATAACTCTCCAACCCAAACTTCTTCAATAGTTCTTTGACACACTTAGACTAAGAAATGAAAATTCCTTTATAATTCTGATTAACTTGCAATCCAAGAAAAAAATTCAACTCATCAATCATGGAAATCTCAAATTCTTTCTACATCTCAAAAACAACTTTTTTGCACATACCTTCATTTCTTCCAAAACTTATATCATCAACATACTACCACAATCAGAATTTTGCTTGATTTCATCTTTCAGTACAAGTTACTATCTACTGAGCCCTTTTGAAATCCTTGATCAGTTAGATACTTGTCAAATCTCACATACAAGGCTCTAGGAGCTTGTTTCAGTCCATATAGAGCCTTTTTTAATCTACAAACAAGGTTTGGATCATCCTTCAACTTGAATCCTTTCGATTGTTCAATGTAAACTTCTTTTAATTCTCCATTCATAAATTTGATTTCATATCCATCTGATAAACCTTGAAATCTTTGAATGCTGCAATGCTAGGAACATCTGGATTGCCCCCATTCTTACAATCAGGGCATCAGTTCCATAAAAGTTCATGCCTTCAATCTGAGTGTATCCTTTGCAAACCAACCTTTATTTATTCCTCACAATCTTTCCATCTTCATCTAATTTATTCTAAAATACCCATTTAATATTGTTTATATTCTTATCTTCCAGTCTACTGACTAATTTCAATGTCTAGTTTTTCTCAATCTAATCTAGTTTCTCTTTAATTTCCTTCATCCAGTTTTGATCTTTGTAGGATTCTTCTACTATCTTCAGCTCAGTCTCAGATAGCATACACAACAAGACCTATTCTTGTGCTGCTTTGCTTCTTGTGATAACTTTGTTCTTTTCTCTGATCTGATATTCTAAGTAATACTTTTTAACATACCTAGGAGTCTTGGATGCAGATGTCAGAGAATCCTGATCATTCCTTTCTTCACTCATGGTTTATTCCTTCCTTTCCTTTTCCCCAAACTCATCTGAGTCATATCCTGCTACTATTTATGACTCCTTTGAATTATTCTCATCAACTTTTATACTTGCACTTTCAATCATCTTGCACAAAACTTTATTAATAAATTGATATTCTTTGCTCTTTGTTGAGTAACCCAGAAATATTCCTTCATTTGTTGTACTGTCAAACTTTCCAAGATTATCTTCATCTCTCCTAATAAAGCAATTTCTTCCAAAAACTTTGAAATATTTCACTGTGAGAGTTTTATCATGCTATAGTTCATAGGATGTCTTACCATACTTCCTCCAATATAGAATTTTTTGAGTGTATATGTTGATTTATGAATTGCTTCTTTCCAATAGACTTTGGGTAACTTTGCACCTTTTATCATGGTTCTAGACACTTCTTATATCGTGCGGTTCATTATTTCTACACCATTCTGCTAAGGTGTCTAGGGAGTAGATAGTTGTCTTTTGATGCCATGCTTTTCATAAAAGTCATTGAACTCATTCGAGATGAATTCTCCTCCTCTGTCAGACCTTAGACACTTAGTTTTCCTACCAACTTCATTTTCAACTTTTGCCTTGAATATCTTGAAATTTTCTAATGCTTCAATTTTTTCTCTAAGAAATGCAGCCTAATTCATTCTAGAATAATCATTAATCAGTAACATGAAATACCTCTCACCTTGCAGGCTTCTTGTTTGGGTTAGACCACAAAGATCTGTGTGAACCAAATCTAGTAATTCCGTGGATGAGTACTCACTTTCTTTGGATTTGCTTCTAGTTTGATTTCCTATTTGACATTCCCTATAGATGTTGGTCTCTAGTTTAGATAGTTTGGGCAAATCTTTTATTGCACTTTTTTGAACTAATTTGTATCAAGTTGTCAAAGTTGATATGACACATCCTCTTGTGTCATAGTCAAGTGCCATCTCATTTGGATATCAAGCATCTCTTTATAGCTTCACCCAACTAGTGCATATTTCCATTTGTCCTCCTTCTAGCTATAATGATTGTTCTGGAATCCTTCTAGATCTCACATCCATTTTCCTTATTGGAGTTGAGGAAAAATCAACTCTATAACTCCCAAAGATCACCTGCATGCAAACCTATCACATAAGGAGAGAAGCAAAAAAGCTACGGAGGCCAAAATTAAGAGATCCAAAAAAGAGGAGTCATATTGATTGTGCAACAAGAATGCAATTCAATAATTACAGTTGTTATGAAAATACAAAGAGAGAATCCTTATAAAAGGATACTCAAAACTCTAAATGACAAAAACCCTAAACAATTATAAGATTCCTAAGTTTAGCTTAAGCATAGAGTATAATAGACTAATAATTAATAAATAATTATTATCTAATAAAATATAACTCTAACTCCCCACCTTAAGATGAACATAGGGAGTAGCTAAGAAATAACTAAGGACTAAAAAAGAACGTAAAAAATGCTAGAAAGAGACAATGGGTCTCGACAACTAGGCCTGATGAGGTACCCAAGTACATTAAAATATTTGTAAAGTGGATAAAAAGGAGAAAACCCCATGGGAACAAAACTCCTCTCCAAGAAGAGATGAAAGCTCAAGTGAAGGACTAAGAAGCCTCCAAAAAAGATGTTCCAGAAGATAGGAACAAAAAAAAGAGAATGAAGTGTTGGCACTATGGATGAATTGATTATGTGATGCATTGATGTTTTGTCATTAATGTCAACACTAGCTGTTATGGTTGGTTACTGACAAACAAGTTTTGGTTAACGGTAGAAGATCTAGTGTTACTAGCAAAAGAGACTATTTGTTGGACACTTCCGGCATGTCTAGATCAGTGAAGTATGTTTGATTTCACGTGTTATATGCTCCATGAGTATGTTTTGGTCAGTTGGTATTGTCTTGGTAATTAGATGCTATCATACACTCTGGCAAGCCCTTACCAGTACTGGTTTAAGGCTTTACTAGTAGAGCTTTCATTAAAGAATCATGATAGGATGCATAGTTGGTGTTGGTAAAGCTTCTTCATGGATTTTAGGATGCTAAAGATGTTCTTTGATCATTCTTTAACTGTTTGAAGACATTTCTTTGGTGTGGTGGACCCACAATAGGTCTGGTACCTATCTAGGTTATGGAACAATATCATGCTAACATGTACTCTACATGTTACCGAGATGCCTCGAGATGATTTATGGATTTGTTATTATTATTTTGGTCTCAAACTGACATGGCATATCATTGTAATATGGAATTATGTAATGATCTTATTGTAATATATTTTAGGTGGTTGACCTAATAGGTTTAGGCCTTAGGGTTTATATAAATAAGAGATAGAAACACTTTGTAAAGTATCATGGATATTGGAAAAGTCATGGTCAAGGAATGCAATGCACGAATATTGTAATATCATTTAGGCAAAGGAGTTTGTCGATCATTGGTGATCAAATTAGATTCAGAAGAGGATTTAGTCCTCCAACATTGAGCTTAACTGGGACTATAATCAGGCATGGTAGATGTTATTTCTAGCAGTTAACTCTATTAGATTGTTGTCCATTTATCTTGAGATGGTTGTAGCCTCTCTGTAGTTAGTGAGACTCTTTTGTAATGAGAAGTACACTCTAGGTAGTGTGCCTTCCTGCAAGTGCAGGCCCCTCATTGTAACACATACTTTTTGCAAAAGTATCATTTGACTATGGGTAGGCTTCCCACCATGGTTTTTCCATTTTTTGGGTTTTCCATGTACAAATAATGGTGTTATATGGTATTGTTGCTTTGCATTGATTATCTAGTTAATTGTTAAGTTGTATTGTTTACCAGTATATGTTCCTATTGGCATCTATATGTGCTTTATCAGTACTTGATTTGTTTAAGGTTTTATTATGGATTAAAATTTATAATCTATTAACAACTGATTCACCCCCGTCTTAGTTGTTCACCAGTTATCCTAACATGAAATAGCATGAATCAGCTGCAAACACTATCAAAGAGTAATTGCTAATTTGAAGAACCTCCATTGAAATAGAACATGACCAGGTAGAGAAGACTATAATCTGCATGAGTTCCCTCAAATGACACTACTTGAATCAAATGGAATGAAAAACCAAAGCCCGAAGAGTTGATCAATCAAACCAAGGAAGCATTAGAACAATAGGACAAACCTCCCCATAATGTTGAAAATGGAGAGGGATAGGTACACTAAAAATAATGACCAACAAGAACTACATGATGAAGAACCAAGAATATCAAAGGTACAAAAAAAGTACATAGTGTCATGGAAGGAACACTCACTTGACACACATCATGAGGCTAATGTCGTGGAAGGAACACTTACGTGACAAAGGTAGATGGCAAACAAAGGCAAACATCAAACCCCACATGACACTTTATAAGTAGTGCATGTATAGTAAGGCACAAGACATGCAAGATCCCAAGTATATAACGCATGATGGCACTTTATCTTAGTGCTTTTGCATAAATAAAATTCTACAATGATAAGAAGAGATAGAAGACTAGAAACAAAAAGGAAAAGATGAGACATCCTACTCAAAGAAAGAGATCCCAGGACTTGAAACATCCAAGATATTCACTAGAGTGCTGAGAAGAAAAAAAACTAAATAAAATATACCTGGAGGAGAATCTAGAAAAAACACTCATATGAATGGAAAGTACACAAAACACCATTTCCAACAATATAAAGTTTTTGAAAAATGGAGTTCGAATGCTCAAGTTATGTCTCCTAGAGTCCAAAAAGGAATCTCTGGCTTTGACAACAAAAAATGTCATCAAAAAAATAAAATCAAAAGTTCAAATCTCTAGATCTGGATAGAGCTTGGAAAGAGATTTCCAATGATCTAAGGTTTCTGAAAAAAGAACCTCCATATGACCAAGTTACATCCAAAAGAAAAAAAACCCTGTTGTAGGGCATAAAGAGGGTTAAAAAAAAATTAATTTTTTTTTTTTTTGATGAAAATTTTCTAACGCATTTGCAAGTATAGCCGTACTAATTTTTATGCCTTGTAAAGTGTGCCAATAAAAATCATGCCCTAGATGCCCTTGTAATCAAAATAGGTCAAATTATATATCAAAATTCATGGAATCAACCTCTTGAATCCAACCGTGAGGTCCTTTTGGCACCAAAATTTACCAAAAATAAAGATACCCCCATAAATAAATAAAAAAACAACTACACAAACCTTGAACACTCAGATCTAAAGAACAAGACCCAAAAAATCTCATGAAGAGAATAGAGGCATGAAGATCTTGAGCTCTAATACCATATTGGAGTTGAGGAAAAATCAATTCTACATCTCCCAAAGATCGCCTACATGCAAACCTATCATAGAAGGAGAGAAGCAAAAGAGCTATGGATGCCAAAATTCAGAGATCTAGAAAAGAGGAGTCAAATTGATTGTGCAATAGAAATGCAATTCAATAATTACAGTTGTTATGAAAATAAAAAGAGAGAATCAAACTATAAAATAAAAAGAGAGAATCCTTATAAAAGGATACTCAAAACCCTAAAGCAGAGAAAACCTAAAGAAATATAAGATTCCAAAGTTTAACTTAAGCATAAAGTATAATAGACTATTAATTAAATAAATTATTATTAACTAATAAAAGATAACTCTAATAGTCCTAAAAGACAACATTGTATCCATTTTTGCATATTTTTCCAACACTTAAGAGATTATCATGCAAACCCTTCACATAATAGACATTGTTAGTGTTATGATTTCCTTCAAAGGTAATTGAACCAACACCAATAATTTGTGATGTCTGATCATCTCCAAATATAACTAAACCTCCATCATACTTTTCAAGTTTTATGAATTTGCTTTTGTCACTAGTTATATGATCTGAGCATCCACTATCAATAAATCATTCATTCTTATCTCTTCTAGCATGAAATGCATTAGCAACAATCTTAGAGATATCATACTTAAGAACATCCTTTTCTACCAAAAACAAACAATCAAGATCCTCATTGTCTGATTTATCATCTAAAATGCCAGCATCATCCTTAACATAATATGCCCTTTTATAGAACTTTCCCTTGTTTTCCTTAAACTTTTGTCTATTTCCCTTTTTCTAGACATATATTTGCAATATAACCAATCTTAACACGTCTAAAACATTTAAAGGGCAACATACCTTTGTATTTGTCAGCACCTTTCTTCAACTTCCTTACAAAGTTTTCCTCTATCTCATTTGGGATTTCTTATTCATCTGGATTGTCTTTAGATGCATTGAATGCAGTTTTTGACATTCCTTTATCCTTTTCGAATTTTATTACTTCAAATTTAGTTAGGGTACAAAATAATTACTCTCTAGTGAACTTCTTTGGATCATAAGTTTCTTCAATTAAAGAGATCTTGTCATTGTAGCTCACTGGTAATGTCATCGGGATTTTGTCAATCACATCCTCATCAATTAAAGTTCCTCTAAGCTCTTTGATCTCATTGTCTATTGTATCGAATTTCTCAAAATAGCTTACAATATCCTCTCCTTCCATCCTCAGGTTTTCATATCTTCTTTTAGTAGACAATCTCTTTGTCAGCTTGACTCTCTCATTTCCTTCATAGATGTCTTTTAACTTCTTCAAGACTTCATAAGAAGTATTCAAAGAGATAACATTAGTTAATTCAATTTTTTATAATGCACTGAAAATAGCATACCTTTCTTTTTCATTTTCTTTGTAAGCTTTAATCTCATTTAGAGTATTAAGTCCATTTGCCAGAGGAACATACTTGGTCTCCACAGCCTTCCAAGTATTGTAACCCATAGAAACCAAGTAACCTCTCATCTTCACTTTCCAAAAACTATAATTAGATCCTTCAAAGATAGGAATGGATAACTTATGTATCATCAAATCAATATCTACCTCAAGCAGTTAAGCTCTATATCAAGGAAACAAACATCTAATACCAATTGTTGAATATACATATCTGGACTACTGAGAGGGTGGTGAATAAGTCGACAACAATTTTTTTGATTTTAACTTTAATGCACAGATCTAAAATATTGAACAAAAATAATAAAATTAGGAAACACACACAAAATATAGATAAGACACAAGAGACACCTGAATTTATGTGGAACACCAAAGAAGGAAAAAACCACAAAGAATGCTAATTGTATAATATATACACTAGTTAAGGTGACACCACTTAAGTTAATTTTTACAAAGGGTGGCTCACTATTAGGGGTCTCACTACCTTGAAAGGCTCACTGGCAAATTACAAGTGGGCTCACTACCCTGAAAGGTTCATTGTCGAAGAAGAAATAAAGACAAAGAAAATCCACCACAAGAAAAACATAGTTTGCATTGTCATAACTCTTTCTGGTAAATGTCTCATGCAATCACTAGATTCCTTCAATATCACATATCTTCAACACAAAAATCCATATATGAAATCATCAGATCAAACATCTATATATATCATCTCCAAAAATTATAATCCTTAATGTCGATTGAGACATAGATCTAGAATAGGTCTCCACTAAACATTCTGGTGGTGGCAAGGAATGAAAAGTGAACCATATCACATTGTTCTTCCTTGAACATATCAAAATGCTACATACATCTCCAAGGACATACTTAAAATGCACCCGCACGCTATACATTTTTAATATCTGGTCAAAGTCATCAAGCTCCAGATCACGTCGAACCCAAAGATAATATAAAAAATCATCTTTTGAGATACCAATCACATCCAATGAAACTGGGAAGCCTTCATGAACATGATATGCCTACTCCTTCTTTCCATACCACATTCAAACTTAATCTGGACCTATAGGTTTACATCAATGACAACACATAATGCAATGCTAACAAGAAACTAGCCAAATTGTATCAAATGTAATCATAAATATCCTTGTAAACTAGTTTATCTCTAGCTATTATGCATTTCCATATTTAAATTTTTAATAAAACCTATGAATGCAACAATTACTCTAGAGGTTAGAACTATAATGATGATAATTTTCCTTATAATTGGTGAATGACATTCAAAATGAGAATAATTGGTGTGTAAATTGAGAAAACTCAACATATAGGTTTTGATGCAAAAGGTTTGAAAATTAGTGAGCCTAAAATAAAGGCTAACATAATAGGAGCAAAAGAGGAGTCCACATTAATAGCTATGAAGTGAAAGAGTTGTACACAATACACTATGGTTTCTATATTTTTCATAATTTGATAATACTTTTGCATTCACTACACAAAGCACATACATACACATTAATTACCCAATCATAGCTTGTCAACTCAATTTAAGAACACAAAATTCTTTGCATGGACATTATAAATTAGTAATAAAAATAAAAGTGATGGTGTTATTATTATGATATACAATATAATCAGGATTTAATTGTATGTGAAATAAACTTGAAATTATAGTTGATTTTAGGATATAAGAATTTAACAATGACATATGCAAAGGGCCAAAGATCAAAAGGAGTAGGATTTTAGTCATGGATTAAGAAAAATAAATCTTCTAAAAATTCTTATAACGTAGAAAGATGAAAACCTTAAGGATTTTATCATAAGAGATTAGAACATTTCAAGAAATTTATGATTTGTTAAACATTATCTTAACGTTTCAAATTTCAAATTTTAATAATAAATCCATATTTTTCCTTTCTTTTGGATATTATGATTTCAATAAAGCACACAAGAATTGAATACAATAATTGAGCATAGTGTAAAACAAAAAATACTAATGTATTTTAATGGTCAATCATAGATCTACAAATTTTTAGAAATAAAATAATAATTCTTAAACATTTCAACAAACATCAAACTATTATAATTTATTGGTATTATAGGTCACATTAAATGGGTAATTCTTGCCTTTGATTAATATGTTGGTATTTTGGTATGGTTTTGTCATTGATGTCAACACCTACTAACACTTATCAACTTTGGCACTTTGGAGAATCAGCAACATTCACCAGCAAACAAATGACTTATGTACAGTCACTGGTATCTAGTACACCGACAGGATATAATGACCACCGACACTTGGAATGGCATGGAAAACACTTGGTTATGTCGAAGACATCATTTGGACACTTTGTCTTGGAGATTTGTTTATTGGCATATTCATATTAGCATATTTGTTGTTACCGACAAATAGGTCCAGGTTATACATCGGCAGGATTATCTTTTCCAGATCAGCAAGACATGCTATGGAGATGATTTATTATTGTTGTAAATACATCAAGCCGACATGTTGAATCGGTATTGCACCGGATATTGTTTTTTTTGTAAATTAATTTTATTGTAATATCTTTTAGAGCTGACCTACTAAAATTGGTCCTAGGTTATGATATAAATGTAAGATCTGATTTGTAAGATTGGATGTAGAATGGAAAGAATAATTGTGTGAAGGTATATGCGAGAATAATAAGAGCTATACATGCAGACATCATTTGAAGGTTGAAGGAAGGTTTTTGTGAAGACAAACAGAACTACACCGATACTGAATCCAAGATAGAAAGATGCTAATTTGAGTAGTACATCCTTATTGGATTTAACCATCCAATTGTAGTCAGTGTGACTCTTATTTTGTGTTTGAGTAGTGAGCTCCAGGGGCTTGGCCTTTCTGCATGTGCAGACCCCATTTGTATACACTTACTATCTATAGTAGTATCATCTGATTGTGGGTAAGGTTTTCCACTGTGGATTTTCCCCTTACATGGTTTCCATGTACAAATATTGGTGTTATGTGTTGTGGATGACTTTTTTTTGTTGTTTCATGCATTAATATTTATCGGTATTGTAATTATCTGATAAAACTATCCACCGGTATAAAAGACTGGTTCACCGGTATTAAGCATTAAGTTGGTTAAGTTGTTTTTGATTTGAATTTATTTGACAATTGATTCACCCCCTCCTCTCAGTTATCTCTGGGACCTAACAATTGGTATCAGAGCTTAGTCCTCTTTTGCAGAAGTTTTAATAGCTTGAGGAGATCAAATGTCTACTAACTATTTCAAGAAGGACAGTCGTAAACTTGATGGAACCAACTATGGCATATGGAAGATCAGAATGGAGACACATCTGAATTGTATTAGAAAGGACATCTGGAGAGTTACAAAGAATGGCTATATTGCTCCTACTCCTGATCAGCCTAATTCACCTACCTTGGGAAAAGATGAAAAAAATGATTGCAAAGCAAGAGAAGCACTTTTGAGCGCATTAACAGATCAGCAAATCATGGGATTATTAGATAGATCAACTGCTAAAGCTATTTGGGATGATTTGGAAACATTGAATGAAGGAGATTCCATAGTCAAAATTGCAAAGCTTGAAAGCTTCTGGGTTAGGTATGAAAATCTAAAAATGGAAGAAGATGAAAGGATTTCTGCTTTTATGGAAAGAGTTAATGAAATTGTTTTGGGTATTAAATGTTGTGGAGGAATCTTAAGTGAAGATGAAATTGTTTCAAAATTTTTAAGAGGATTTCTACCAGCATATAGAATAAAACTCACTACTATAAATGAGTTAAGAACAATGCCTAATACATCAGTAACTAGAGATACATTGATTGAAAAACTTTCAACCTTTGAAATTGAGGAATTTGGTCATGTTGCTACTATAAAGACATATTTAGCCTTTAAAGCATCAACATCATCTGCACCATCATTTGACAAATCTGATTGGAAATCCTTTTATGCAAGAGAACTTGAAGAAAGAAGGAAAGAAAATGAAGAACCTGAAGAACTTGAAGCACTATTTGCAAGGAAAATGCCTAAAGGTCCAGTGGGAAGTAAGTATGAAGGTACAACACCTTTTAAATGTTTTAACCGTAATAAGATTGGTCAGATGGCTTCAAGATACCCTGATAGACATGCTAGACTAAGAGAAGAAGATAGAAGAACATACAAACCTAACCCTGAATATCAGAGATATAGATTTAAGAAGAATAAAGACAAATTCTGTTATCTTGCTGATGAAGGAGTGACTGATGATTCTGATGAGGATCTAATAGACAATGGATGGGTTTTTGTTGCTATAATAGAAGATCAACTGACACCTACAGTCCAACTGATAGAGCAGGCCTTGGTAGCTAAAATTGAAGTTAAGGATGAATGGATCATTGATTTAGGATGCTCACATCATATGATTGGTGATAAAAGTAAATTCTTGACTTTTCAGGAATATAATGGAGGTCTAGTGAGATTTGGAGATGATAAAGCTTGTTTGATCAAAGGTAAAGGTACAATAACTCTTGCTAATAAACATAATACTGACAATGTTTACTATGTTGAAGGTTTAAAACATAATCTCTTGAGTGTTGGTCAATTCGTTGAGAAAGGTTTTCAGTTACAATTCAAAAATGGAAAATGCAAAATCATGAATAGAACTGGTTTGGAAATTGCAATCGGTAATCAAACTAAAGGTAATATCTTTCATTTGAATAGCAGTGAAAAGACATGCTTGATTGCACATATTGATGAAAGTTGGCTATGGCATAAGAGACTCTGTCATGTAAACTTTTATTGTATGGTAAAAATTAGTACTACTAAGGTAGTTAGAGATTTACCTAAAATTGTCAAACCTCACAATACAGTATGTAAGGAATGTCAATTTGGAAAACAAGTTAGAGCCACCTTCAAAAGTATTCCAGAAAAATCCAATAATGCTCTTGACTTAATTCATACTGATTTATGTGGTCCAACTAGAACTAAAAGTTTACAAGGTGATAGATATGTCATTCTAATCATTGATGACTATTCTAGAATGTCTTGGGTTACTTTTCTTACAGAAAAATCAGAAGCACTTGGGAAGTTTAAACTATTCAAAGCAATGGTAGAAAATGAAACTGGTAAGAAAATCAAATGTCTAAGATCAGATCAAGGAGGAGAATTTACATCTAAGGAATTTAATACATTCTGTGAAGTGAATGGAATCAGAAGACAACTATCACCACCCCAAACAACACAACAAAATGGAGTTGTTGAAAGGAAAAATAGAACTATCTTGCATGCAACAAGAAATATGTTATCAGAAGCAAGTCTATCACATGTGTATTAGAGAAAGGCAGTAAGTACAACGGTATATACATTCAACAAAGTTAACATCAAAGGTGAAACTGGTAAGACACCTCATGAAATATGGTTTGGTATTACTCCTACTCTTAAATATTTTAGAATATTTGGAAGTAAATGCTATATTAGAAGAGATGAGTATATTGGGAAATTTGATCCTAGAAGTTATGAAGGAATATTTCTTGGTTATTCATCTAAGAGTATAGCATATAGATGTTTGAACAAAAGATTATAGAAAATTGTTGAGAGTACAAATGTGAAGATTGATGAATAATTCAGAGGAACTTCAAGGTATATAGACTCTAAACTGGCAACAAAAATTCTAAAAAATGAACCTACACTGAACCCACCAGTATAGAATGAAGATCTAGTTAAACTGATATCATCTGAAAATTCCACTATAACTGAGGAACGACAGCAAACAAAGACACCTCGGTATGTAAGACTGAATCATTCTGAAGATCAGATAATTGGAAACAACTATAAAGGAGTTATGACAAGAGGAAGATTGGCAAATGAAGAGGTATGTCTTATTTCTCAAATTGAACCATCATCAGTTAATGAGGAATGTGAAGATAAACATTGGACTAAAGCTATGATAGAAGAATTAGAACAAATTGAGAAGAATAACACTTGGACATTAGTTCCCCAGCCGAAAGATAAAAATGTAATTGGAACCAAATGGGTATTCAAAAACAAACTTACTGAAGATGGTAAGGCTATCAGAAATAAAGAAAGACTAGTGTGTAAGGGATATTCTCAGAAAGAGGGAATTGATTATAATGAGACCTTTGCACCGGTAGCTAGAATTGAGGCAGTCCGATTATTTTTGGCTTTTGCAGCACATAAGAACTACAAAGTATATCAAATGAATATTAAATGTGCATTTTTGAATGGAGATCTTGAAGAAGAAGTTTACATTGAACAAACTGATGGATTTTCTTTGATAGATAACAAAGATATGGTTTGTAGGTTAAGGAAAGCTTTGTATGGATTGAAGCAAGCTCCAAGAGCTTGGTATGCAAGATTGGATAAGTATCTTTTGAAGATTGGTTTTTCTAAAGGTAATGCTAACAACAACTTATATTATAAAGTGACTAATGATGACATCTTGGTTATAGAAGTTTTTGTTGATGATATAATCTTTGGAGGAGAAGATGGATTATGTAAAGACTTTTCTACTAAAATGCAACAAGAATTTGAAATGTTTATGATTGGTCAAATAAAATTCTTTTTAGGATTACAGATTTCACAAACTGATAAAGGTATATTCTTGAGTCAATCCAAGTACTTAAAGGAGTTACTAAAGAAATTTTGGATGGAGAACTCTAAACCGATAAGCACACCTATGACTACAAGTGACAAAGTATCACTAAGGAATGAATCTACACCTGTTAATCCAACTAGGTACAAATCTATGATAGGAGGTTTACTGTATTTGACACAAACCATACCTTATATCATGAATGCAGTATGTATTGTTTCAAGATTTTAGATTAATCCTAGAGAAAATCATGAATCATTAGTAAAAAAGATTTTCTGATACTTACAAGGCACTACAAATCTTGGATTATGGTATCCTAGAGATGAAAACTTTGAATTATGTGCATACATAGATGCAAATTGGGCAAGAGATGTGGATGATAGAAAAATCACCACCGACAAAGCATTTTTTCTTGGAAGTAGACTAGTTTCTTGGTTGAGTAAGAAACAAAGTTGTACATCCTTATCAACAACAGAATCATAATATTTTGCAGCAACAACTAACTATACATAGGTACTATGGCTTAAACAAATGTTGAAAGACATAAAGGTAAAATGCAAGGAACCTATAACTATCTATTGTGATAACACTACAGCAATTGATATATCTAAGAATCCGGTATTGCACTCTAAAACCAAACATGTTTCTATCAAATTGAATTTTCTAAGGGAAAATGTTGAAGCAAAAGAAATAAAACTGGTTTATGTGAATACTAAAGAGCAGCTTGTAGATATTTTCACTAAACCTCTGCCTAAGGAGAATTTTGAATATCTTAAAGATTAGCTTGGGGTCATACCCCCACTGGTAGATACTTAGAGAGTTGATGTTTGTCATCAATCGACAGAATTAATAGAGAAATCTTTTATTCCAACTTTGATGAGGAAGCTACTTCTCAGGGGGAGTATTTGGTATACTAAATTGGTTGGTATTTTGTATATGAACTTGGTTTTGTAGTAACTTTGGCATTTGATGTCAAAGGGGGAGAGATTGGTATATGGACAAACACAAGAAAGACACATGTCACTCTCAGGAGGAGAGATTGTTACTTTGGGAGAGATTACTTATATTTTGGAAATAATTGTTGGTATTTTGGTATTTGGGATTTCTGTATTGGCATTTTAATGGTTTTTCCATCTTGTGTTGCCATCAATGCCAAAGGGGGAGATTGTTGGTATTTTTCTATGGTTTTGTCATTGATGTCAACACCTACTAATAGTTATCAACTCTGGCACTTTGGAGAATCAACAACATTCACATGCAATCAAATGACTTATGTATAGTCACCGATATCTAGTACACCGGTAGGATATAATGGTCACCGACACTTGGAATGGCATGGAAAACACTTGGTTATGTTGAAGACATCATTTGGAAACTTTGTCTTGGAGATTTTTTTATTGGCATATTTGTATTAGCATATTTACTGTTACCGACAAATAGGTCTAGGTTATACACCAACAGGATTATGTTTTCCAGATCAGCAGGACACGCTAGGGAGATGATTTATTATTGTTGAAAATGCATCAAGTCTACATGTTGAATCGATATTGCATCGGATATTGTTTTATTTATAAATTGATTTTATTGTAATATCTTTTAGAGCTGACCTGCTAAAATTGGTCCTAGGTTATGATATAAATGTAAGATCTTATTTGTAAGATCGGATGTGGAATGAAAAGAAGAATTGTGTGAAGGTATATGCAAGAATAAGTAGAGCTATACACATAGACATCATTTGAAGGTTGAAGGAAGGTTTTTGTGAAGACAAATAGAACTACACCAGTACTGAATCCAGCATAGAAAGATGCTAATTTGAGCAGTACATCCTTATTGGATTTAACCATCCAATTGTAGTTAGTGTGACTCCTATTTTGTGTTTGAGTAGTGAGCTCTAGGAGCTTGGGCTTTCTACATGTGTAGACCCCATTTGTATACACTTATTATTTGCAGTAGTATCATCTGATTTTAGGTAAGGTTTCCCACTGTGGTTTTTCCCCTTATAGGGTTTCCACATACAAATATTGGTGCTATGTGTTGTGGATGATTTTATCATTTTGTTTCATGCATTAATCTTTACTGGTATTGCAATTATTTGATAAAATTGTCCATCGGTATAAAAGACTAGTTCACTGGTATTAAGGATTAAGTTGGTTAAGTTGTTTTTTATTTGAATTTATTTGACAACTGATTCACCCCCCCCCCCCCCCCCTCTCAGTTGTCTCCGGGACCTAACAGAATAAACAAATTTATTGACTTGATACTCAACGAATTGACTATAGAAAAATAGTCCTTATTTGTCAAAATTTAATTTTATCCATAATACTATTTTAAAATATTAATTATTAATCTCAAGGTGAGTATGTTATACACCTAAAATTTAGTAGAGTTCATATATGGCTATAGAATAGATTAATTAAATTAAAAAAATTGCATGAATATTCAAATAATCTTATTCTCATGATAGGAAATTCAACAATCACACAAGCATAGTATTTGACTTTATTTTTGGACAAACCCTTTTTATAATAAAAATAAATAGATTAAAATATATAGTAAAGTCAAATGAAAATAAAACTACAAATACAATTGCTATTTTTTATTAATAAACATTTTTAAAACTATTTTATTATAATATTTAATCTAAAATGATGTAGAGCATCCAAAAACACAATAAACTAGGGAAATCTTTCACCCAGCTCTCCTATTTAAATAGATTTCAACTCTTCACAAACTCTCAAGAACCCTCATAAGGATAATAGCTACTCAATAGGCTTCAACATACCAAAATTTTTTTTCAAGGCCAATATGAGTCTCTCCAACCCCTAGATCACACTAAACCCTTAAACCCTACTCACACAAGGCCAACTCCTATTAGGATGCCAACTTGTCCATAAGAATAACTCACAATGACAAACACATACTCACCAACCCAAAAAAATTCAAGAAACCCTTGAAGAGACTCTTTAATATAGTCAAATCACCATCCTTCACCATCCTATCCACCCTAAAGACCATAAAGAAAACTTGCTGCTATATCACTCATTCGTTGTGCTAGTCATAACTTTGTTTAGGATAGTCATAACAATTTGAGTCAACTCCTCTTACCAAGGATTTATATCACCTTAAGAGGTTAATAAAGAACCCCAAAAACCTTTACAAAGTGTTATCCACTCACCAAACCCTTTCTTTTCATCATATTCACAAAATCTCAGGTTACTAGTTCATTAGGACATCAATATACCGAGGTTTAGGACAATCATAAAAAATGGTGAGATTTTTGACCAATCAAGAGCCTAAAATACTTTATAAGGGTATTTAGTAACCCCTAACACTCCTATAAACCTTGAAACAACCTCTGGGAATCCAAATTTGCATACATGCCAACCTTACACCATTAAATTTGTTGTCTATTTTTACTAAGACTAAAAAAATCAGAACTTTGCACCACTTTTGCACATGCTAACTTCATTATGGGGCCATGAAAGAATCAGAACATGAAAGAGAATAAAAAAGTACAACTCCTCACCCATTTTGGGCTTCTTTCATGGATAAGAATTAAAGTTTGTACATTATATTAAGCCACTATGAACCCTAGGGCAGGGTTTGACATTTTTTACAAAAAATAATGTATCTCCAAAACTTGATGAAATCAAATGAAAAAAAATAGAACAATTTATGGGATTTAGTCTTATTTCATGACCAAAAGGTCTCCAATTCCAAGAGACCCATTTTCATACATAAATATACAGTAGATCAGACTGCTACACCTGAAAATCACAGAGAATTTGCAAGAAACCCAAAATTCTTTATTGATTTTCTCCTCCAATACATTCATATCAGCTCTAAGACCTCCTTGGTTGAGGGAAGATCCTTTTAAATACTTTCAAACATTCCCCAATGGTTACAACTGAAGTTTTAATTGATATTAATAAATTAATACCCAATGACCAATGTGGTGCAAAATTGCTTTTGACAACTTTTGCCATTCTTGACAATTTTTTACACAACTTGACTCATTGTCCAAAATAGGACCTCTTTGACCTCAAATAATTATTGATACATTAAAATAGGTCCAAATAACCTTTATACATGATTAAATACCACATTTCATTCCTTGACACACTTTCACCCAATAATGACAACTTTGACAATATTGGGACAACACACCTACAACCTAAACTCAATCATTACAAATTGGCCTTCAAGGAAATTATTACATAAGGAATGGTAATTCATGACCTTATTACATCTTGAAATGACATGAAACTTTAAATAACTCAACATGGAAAATAAGGAGCATATGGCCACCTAGGTGCTCCTACACCATACACTCCCCTAGAGTTAAACTCATGTCCCATGAGTGCCACCCCGCTCCATGTTGCCATGAGACTCCTTTAAAACCTAAAAAAAAGGATAAAAATAACTATACAAACACATATCAGATATAAAGGGGTTAAAAATGATTTCCATCTTTGGTTCACACCTAGAGGTATCATTTGGTACTTGCACTTGCACTCTCTCCATGTCATCTTCAGTCCTTCCACCTTAGAATAGACCCTCTGAGCCTAAAAAATCACTTATTTGAGTGATATTATCCTCCATAAATGGATAGATAACTATCCTAATTATTATACCATCATCCAACCCTAATGTCCTAGTGCACTCAAGCCTTGAAATGGTTGTAACTTACTCACTCTCTAAGGGTTCTCTCTTACCAAACATAACAATATTGGTTTTACCTTTCCCTTTCTCTTTTTCCTGAAAAGCAGTGAGTCTAAAATACTTTCCATCCTTATTGATAGGGTAGGTGTTCTCTCTACCATCATACATTAACTATCTATCAAATTGCCATGGTCTTCCCAATAGAAAATGGCAATAATCTATTGGAAAAAAATCACATAAGACCCTATCTTTTTACTCACCAATATGAAACTCAACAAATGCTTTCTCATTCACCAATAATGATTGATTATCATTTACCCAAGAGACTTGATAAGGTTCTTAATGAGGCATTCTATCTAGATTCAACTTATCTACCATCACCCTAGATACCATGTTATCTTGTGAACCTGAATCAATGACAGCTTTGCATACCTTACCTCTACATTTGCATGCAGTCCTGAATAAAATCCTCCTTTGAATTATGTCTTTCTCTTTAAGTGTTTGCAATAAAGTCATTCTGACCATCAAAGCCTCTCCATTTGATTTTGGCATAACTTGGGTTGCAGGAGAGTTTAAACTCTCACCTTCCTCTTTTTGAATATAATGGACTCTCTTATAATTCCTTCTTTCACCACCATTTGATGTGGATCCTTGCCTTTTAGGACACTTAAATGTTGGGTGTCCAATCCCTTGACAATTGTAGCATCTACCAATATAGGTATTTGAGTTCCTTCCTCCTCCAAATCTGCCTCTCAAACCTCTTGCATCAACCCTTTATTTCTTACCCTTTCTTGGTTCTTCTTGTTCCCCAGATGGCTTCTTGCTTGAAGAAAAGGATCCCCTTCCTCTTGTGTTTCCACATCTTCCTTTATTAGTCTCTTATCTTGCCTTTTCTTTATCTTCTCCACCACCTTGATAGCCAACTAAAAATATTCTTCCATAGTTCTTGGGTTAGCAAAAACCAATTCATCTTGTATGTTAAACCTAAGCCCACCAAGGTATTTATCCACTTTTTCAACTTCATCTTCATCTCTTCCTACCCTTATGATTAACTTATAAAACTCATCAGTATATGACTTCACTATTGGATATTGTTACTACTAGGATATGTTGTTCTCACTGATGTCAACATATTCCTATGATTTGGTGTTTTGATGATTGCAGATAGTTGATCTGGTTGGTTTATCCATTTGATATATTGAATCAACTAGAGATACTTGATTCAATGTTGGTTTCATGGTGCTATGTGGTGATTTGATTGAGTCATGGATTCTAGTATGAGGATTATTTTTTCAGTGTTCAGTATTGCAGTGTTCTAGTATTCGATCCATTGTGCTCCAAAATGATTATATCTTGATTTGTGAATTTAGGAGAGTTTTTGAGATGTTCATGTGTATCTTCTGTATGCAGGATTTATGATGATCAAAATATATAGATTGAGATCAAAATAAGCAACATACCAATGAGACTCTTGAGTGCAAGGATTAACTAGGTTTAAACTCTAGTTTAACTTCCCAAAGTGTGTCCCATTGAACTTGTTGCCCCCATATTTTTCCTACATAAAATTTGAACTTCAAATCAATCTCAATGTCGAGTAAAGGTCCAATGAGTGTTTACACATAAGTAATGAACGCATTGTCCAAGGTCATTACTAGTTAGAATCCAAAAAATGGAAGAATTTTGTGAATTACCATAAATTGAGGGAAATCACTCGACAATTAGGATCTAAATGTCATTTTATATCATGTGGCCAACTTTCACCTGAACCCAGTTCATACTTTTTCATATTTTAAACTTTCAATTTTTGGTGTCTGTTGCTCCCAAATGATTAAAATATCTCATTTAAGTCTTCGTCATGAGGTTTAAATAATTGTGTGGACCTTTTTCCCTTTCATTAACATGTCTTTTGAATTTCAGGACATAAATCCCTACCATTTGAAAGTTATGCCATTTTTCTCCAGCCAAAGTGATATATTTAAAATATTTAAATTATTTCTCAAATGATAATTTAATATTTTAAATTATTTCAATATGTTTGGTCATTTGTGATAAGAAAATCGTCTTCAAACATCGATGTCATTCCTCCTTGATTCATTCTCAACAAAAAATGGTTTCCAAGGTGTAAAGGATAGCTCGTTGAAGCACAAGGTTAGAAATGCTCACTTTTTGAGCATTCTTAACCTCATTTCTTAACATTTATCCAAAAAGGTTAGAAATGCTCACTTTTTGAGCATTTCTAACCCATATTTCTAACCTTTCACAAAAGGTTAGAAATGATCACTTTTTGAGCATTTCTAACCTCATATCTTAAACTTGTGGGTTCCACTTTGTCAAAGAAGGTTAGAAATGCTCAAAAAGTGAGCATTCTTAACCTTTTTGAATAAGAGTTTTAAAAACAAAAAAAAGAGAGCTTCAACTAGCAGGTTATGAACATTCATCAATGTACTAAAAGAAGCATGGACATACCAAAAATGGAATATAGATGCGAAGTCTGAAAGGTGTAGATTGTCAAAATGAATGAATGCCTTTAGCTGAGGTTGAGTTAATCTACTGTGATGTTCATCATAGCATAGAGGATCAAAGAACTTTGTCAGGCTTGGAGTTGTAGCTAATTGGTATGATTGATATGTAGAATATAGGGGCGTAGCTACTGTTTTCAAAAAATGTACATAAACTATTTTGGGAGACCACCACAGTCCATGTGATAATGCAACCATAAACCAAGGAATTTACTCTTTGACAAGCCATCACAAAGGAAGAGAATGTCACCAGCAAATGCAAACCATGGCAGCCCAGACAATGCATGTGAACCATTTGATAGAATTCCTGAAAGAAATGTGGTCTCATGGAATGCGATGAGTACAGGATATGCATGGAATGGAGTTTGCAAGGAAGCTCTCAAAATGTTTGGATTAATGCTGCTCATAGGTGTTTAACTGTTTGGAAGACCGCCTCAAGGAGATATGGAACATGTCAAATGCAAATTATGGGAGCCTTGATGTGGCATGTGAACTATTTGACAGAATATCGTGGCAGATAAGAATGCATCGGGAAAGCATAGGAAATGCATTTGACAATGCATGTTAACTATTTGGAATAAGTTCCTCAAAGAATATCAAGATTATCAGTAGTGCACATACACTATTTGGCATCATCCCTCATAGTTACATGGTCTCAAGGCATGATAATGTGACAAGGTGTGTGAACTAAATGTTGTTTCTAGCGGAGCTAGTCTTTGATATCATTTTTTTTTATGTTGTTGCAAATCATGGGAAATGTGGAATGCACAAACAATGCACATGGATAGTTTGACAAAATTCCTCAAAGAAATGTGGTCTCATGAAGTGCAATGATTGTTGGATGTCTACTAAATGCAAACTGTGGGCATAGGGAGAGCGCGGACAACGCACGTGAACAATTTGATAAGTGGATCAAATGGTATAGGTGCAGCCATGGCTAGGAAATTTGTGGCAGAAGGTGCTTATGTGTACATTGTTGACATCGATGAAGAGGGAGGGGTTAAAGTTTGTCAAGAGCTCAATGGGAATGCTTCATTTGTGAAGTGTGAAGTGGCAATAGAGACCCATGTGAAAGGGATTGTAAATCGAGTGATAGAGGAGAAGGGGAATCTAGATATCATGATGAACAATGTGGGTATATTGCACGCTCATGGTAATTCCATCGCATAGGTCTTTGTTGAGACTTTGGAAAGAGTGATAGATGTGAATGTTACAAGAGCTATGTTAGGAATGAAGCATGCTACAAGGGTCATGATTCCACGCAACTCTGGTTCCATACTCTTCAATTGCAATGTTTTGGGACTGATGAAGACTGATAATGCTTCTCATAGTTACATGGCTTCCAAGAATGTTTTGTTGGGGTTTGATGAAGAGTGGTGAAATGGAGTTGGCAAAGGAAGGAATATGTGTGAATGTTGTGTCATCCTTTGGGATCGTGACAAAGATGATTGAGGAGTGGCTAATGTGTGGGGTGATTTGCGATGACAAGTATTTTTCCCAAGATGCTTGTTGAGATATGAAAGGTGACAATGAAAATGAAGGAAAGAGAATTAGTCATACCTAATGCAAGCTTTCCCATTATTATTCAAGAAGGAATTATGTTCATAGAAAGGAAAGGTGCTTAACAAATGCAGTTAGGATGTATGATTCGGGCATGTATTGGAAAAAGACATGATGGTCATCTTGACAAATCAAGTAACTTGCACTTTCTTTGGAAATATTGGTTTTAGGTTACCATTTTGGTAAAGGTGACTTTTTGTCACTCATTGTAACTAAAGGTTAGGAAGTTGACTTTTTCTGCGCATAAGTGTGTAAGTTACTAACTCTTTGAAATTCACACAGAAAAGAGTTAGTTATTAACCCAAGATAGAGTTAGTTACTAAGGTGGTTATTTTGGGAAGCCTATAAATACAAGGCTATTGGTAATCTAAGGGGGGGATACTTTTTACAGAGGGGAAAACTCTACTGGAATTCTAGGAGAAACTTGTAATGACATTTTGATTTGCACTATGTATAGAAAGGGTTTTGGACTTGTATATTTCCAAAAGGATAATGAAGAATATGTCTTATTTCGTATGTTCTAAATGTATTCATGTGTTATTATTGCCAATTTCTCATATGTCAAATTGGTAGTCTTTTTTATGCATATGTGATTTGTACAATTGATGTGATGATACACAAGCAACCTTTGGTATCTTATTTTGAATGTGTTAAAGTATCTTATCTCTGTGTATGTTGAGATTTGTCATTCTTCTTTGTCGTCATCTCATGGATAAGCATATTGTGTTACAAACTCCCCTTGTAATTTGTTGCAAATGTTGAGAAATCTCAGTTGATGGTCATATGTCTATTGTTGGGGTTTCTATCTTTATTTCCTTTTAGTTCTATGCTTTCTTGTTTATGTACTTTCAGGTTAAAAGTACATGAAAATCCTAAACACCCCTATCATGCGAGGGAGCTGCCCCTCTCAAACGCAGAGGAAGCTCATGTTTCACAAAATGATCTCTCCAACTATTGGAACATTTGTCACTGCTTATCGGGCAAACAAGGTCAGTTTTAGTTAAATGACTACAGTGACAAATCGGTTTACCAATAGATCTCTATCTCATAAGATCCCTAAAGTCAATGTTTTGCTCTCAGAAAATTGAGAAAATGACTTAGGAATGACAACTCCAAGAATGAGTGATATTGTGATCTGCATGCATGAATGCGTTCTAAGATCTATATGATATGTTCAAAATCATGATATTAAGCTAGGATGAAGATAATGATATGATAAAGATATTAACAAACTACCCTAACATGATGTGTACACATAAAAGTGGCTATTTGTGATTAAATAAATATTTAATATTTATTTAATAATTATCCTTCTATTAAATAGTTAATTTGAAAAGATTAATTTATTTAATTCATTTCATGTCTTTCTATTAATTAATTTAATTGAAATATTTTATTGATTAATTCATTTATCCTTTTATTCTCATCAATTAATTAAATATCTAATATTTAATTATTCCTTCAATTAATTAAATATCTAATATTTAACTATTCTCTCAATCAATTAAATATCTAATATTTAATGATTATTGTTCTATCCTATAGTCTCAAAAATTTAATAGTTGCTAAATTATTTAATCCCTTTTCCAACTCATCCTTCCATCTCCACTTCATCTTTCCTTATCCAACTCATCAATCATGTGGCTAAAGATATTAATATTTCTTAAATATTAATTCATCATTTATCTTCAACTTCCAAATTTAATGAAATATTATGTATGTACACATATTTCATAACCTTCTTCTATATTCTCTCCAACATCCCTACATCTTAGGAAGGACTTGAGTCCACTTGTCCTCTCATGCCTAAATCTTCTCCAACCATCCCTAGATTCCTTCGGTCAACAAATCAATCAAGGTGAGATGAGTGGCACTTGTCTTCTCCTTCCCCCTTTCTCTCAACCTTCACCTTTCCTCACAACCATCCAAATTTATAGATCTCATCATGACCATTGATCTAGGCCACATCATCTTATCCTCTCAAAGTCTATATATGTGGGAGTTTGAGTTGAGAAAGAGTTAGTCTTCAAGTGCATTTTCAATTTAACCATTTGTGAAAGCTTATGCATCTATGAGTTTTAATCTTGAAGCAATTTAGCATAATCATTTAGAATTTCTCATTTAGCATAAGAAATTTAGCATTTCTCATTCAGCATAATCATTTAGAATTTATCATTTAACATAAGAAATTTAAAACATTTCTCATTTAGCATAAGAAATTTAGCATTTCTCATTTAGCATAATCATTTAGCATTGCATATCATAGTATCAGTTAACTATTAGTTATCAGTCTATTCTTCATATGCCATCTTGGAAGCTATCAGTACTTGTCTGAGAGCACATCATCTACAACCAGGAATAGTGGAGTTTGGACATAATGAGACTTAAATCATGTAGGTAAAAATAGTGTTTTAATTTTAATATCAATTTCATGTAGTTTCATTGGTTGAGTTTGGATTTCCATTGTATTTTGTGAAACTAACATGTTGCAGGTAGTATTCTGATTATGAAATTCAAGTTGACACACATGCTATACTAAAATGGATATGTTATGATATGAAATGATTCTTAATGGCTAAAATGTTATTCTAACAAAGAGAGGCTAAAATGCTTGATATAATTAGACTGTAATGTAGATGCATGAAACTTCTATATGAAGAATGAAGAATGTGAGCTTTATTTATAGAAGAAATAAGGCAATGGATGGTTAAGATTCAATAATATTGACAATGGCTAGGATTGAAAGGTACTCAATCCATGTTTACAATTTTAACCAATGAGATGGTGACAATTGTCAACAAGAGGTAGCTTGAGAGGGGATGCAAGAGGAATTAAATTCTTGAGAAGACATGAGGGTTACCTTAAGAGAGTGTGGTTAGGGTTAGGTTAGGGTTAACCAGTGGATAAAGATTCTACCCAAAGGGTAAACTCTTGTGCAAGGGTTAATAGGATAACTAGGGTCAAATCCATGAGTGCTTGATGAGACCTTTGGGTTAAATGAGGGCTAATTTAGAGAGAAAGTCTCTAACCATGTGGTAAGGTTGAGTTAACCATTAATGGTTAGGGAGACTTTGAGGGTTAACTTGTTGAAAGCATAAAGCCTTTAATGCATTTTGAATACTTTGAGGGATTTTTGAGAAGTGACTTCTCTTAAGGAATGTGCAAATGTTTAAGAGATGAATTAGGCTAATTTAGGATGATTATAAGAATCTAGAAGGTTCTAGAATAAGATTAATCATGCGAGTGGATTTTCTAGGAGAATACAAATGGGAGAAATAGAATTTGAATTAAAATAAAATGTTTTATTTCAACTAAAATAGAGGCAACCTACATTTAATTAAATAAAGTGATTTGTTTAATTAAAGGCTAGAAAGGGAGGTGGTTAGATGAAATGGATTTAATCAAATCTTTAATTTGATTAATAGGCTAATCAAAAGAATAGGGATATTAATTAAATCTTAATTTACTTAATTGGAAGAATTAAGAATAATTAAATGAATAAAATTAATTTCATCTATTTTCCAAAATTATGTTGTCTACATTTTGCCCCTCTTTGAGTTAATGTGTGACCACATGTTGATTCAAAGAACACACTCAATTTCTCGCCAAATTTTTTTGATATGAAGCTATCACCAAAATGATCGATATGATTTCCTGGATATGAAAAATTGATTTTGATATGATATGTTGATGTGATATGATTGGTCAATATGAAGCTGATATGAGATTGATATGGAGATTGAATATGATAATGTTATCATCAAAATTGACGATATGATGCCCCAGATATGAAAAATTGATTCAATATTAAAAGTTGATATGATTTTTTTGATATGAAGCTAATATGAGACTGGTATGAAATTTATATGGAGATTTGATATGATAATGCCCCCTCGGGAGATCATTCATGCACTAAAGACATGAATGATCTCTCGAAAGAAGAAGAATTCTATTTGAAAGATAGAAGAGTGGATAGTTGATGACATGCATGGGTTTGATAAGTTTGATAAGATTGATCAGATTGATAAGGATGAGATAAAGTCTAGTTTCAGGAATGACACCTCCTATATAACACAAAGACGATCAAAATGTTTGGTTTCAGGAATGATATATCCTATATAAGACTTGATCAAAATGTTTGGTTTTAGGAAAGATACATCCAATATAAGACATGTTGATGTTGATAGATTTTGATTGATGAATTGATTAACAAGACTCAATTATTGATAGCAATGTTTGGTTTCAAAGAGTCAGTACTCTGTATAAGATTGATCTATTTGGTTTCGAGTATACCTATCCTTGTCTAAGACATGTTGATGTTGATAGATTTCGAGTGATGAATTGATTAACAAGAATCGATGATTAGTTTGATTATAGACTTTGAGAGTTTTCCTATTGTTGATTTGATGTATGGGCCATTGTTATTGATATAATATCTAGGGACTTTGGACATTTATTATTTCACTGATGATTGGCCCTGACTTGTATCATTGATTTTCCTTTGGATCGGCATGTGGTCACACATATGCATCCTACTATGATAGTAGATATACTTATACATATTATGGATGTAACTACTTTCATTTCAATGAGCTATATGGGATGCCTTTGATCTATATGAATTTTTTTTGGATGATGATGCAGATGATGTGATGTGTGCATTTTTTATTTTCATGATCTGCATGCTTCTATGATGATTGCAATGTATGCTTAATAGATACTATATTTTTGGAAGGTGATATGCCTATGATGGTTGGATTTGATGATTGCAGATGCTTATGATTGTACAAATGTTTCTAACATGTTTTTGTGCTTTTATGTGCTTTGGATAATGTGATCTATAATGCCAAATGTTCTCGATATGAAATGCACTATGGTAGTGATGTAAAATATGATAATGATTTGAAACATGAAATGTATCTTGAAAATGAAATGTATGATGTGAGATGTATCTTAAAAATGAGATGTATGATATGAGATGTATCTTGAAAATGAAATGTATGATGTGAGATGTATCTTGAAAATGAGATGTATGATATGAGATGTATCTTGAAAATGAGATGTATTCTATGAGATGTATCTCGAAAAGGAGATGCAAATGATAATGATAATCATACGAGATGATAAATGCAGCTACATGTATGAATACAATTAATTGTAGGAAATGCCACTAAATGATCATTTTAATCTTGTCGTTGTCATTCCTATTAGTCACTTGTTTGTTCTCTTTTTGTCCTCATGGAGCTTTTGAAGTGTTGGAAAATAATACAAATATCAATGGTATAATTGAAACATGATGACCTGAGTATAACTTTCATGATTTTTTGATATGGAAAATGACACAAGCATTGAGGTATAATTGAACCAAGATGACTTGAGTGTTGTTTGTGTAAAACAAAAAAGAGTTTGACCATTGTAATGTGCAAAATGGGAAATGTCTTCAATGATATGTGTCCAATCATGTCTCAAGAAAAATTTACACCATATGAATGATCATTTTATAGATAGAAAACCAAAGAAAACATTATATTCCTTTGTTCCTTCTCTAGCTCAGTGCATCCTTGAGTGGCTTAGGATATCTAATAGTTCAAAAATTAAGATACAAATAGTAAAAAATTTATACTAAATGTAAAAAATTCATAATTCAAAATAGATCATCCATCATGTTTTTATTTTGGGTGTAGTTGGATAGTGATCTTGTTTGCCAGTCTGATGGGTAGTTTTGACATTGATCTCCTTAGTGTGTTGTGATCCTTGTTTGCTTCTTGTATTATGAAAGCTAAAGTGAAATGCCCCTACTGAGATTAGGATTTTCCCCCAGCTATGGACACTTTTTGATGTGGATATATACATTGATCACCAAGCCATGGTGGGATATGAGTCGGATAACTGATTCAGATAATAAAGGACAATGACTATGCTAAGTATGTCTGGGATAATACTGCATGTATAAGTGTTTTGTGATGGCCATTGGCTTAGATCAAATGGAGACAAAGATATGATACATGTACTGATAGATAGAGGATCTTCTCTCTCACAAATGACACCTATTACCAGGTTTTCACCACTTGTTTTTATTGCAATTTTTGATTGTTTTTCATTTTTTTTAATTTTTCTTGATTTTTTCATTTTTTATGTCACAGAGGACTTGTTTACTAGGTTTTCACCCTAGTGACGATTTTTGATACTTTTAAAATTTTTTTCCTTTTTTGCTTGATCCGTGCATTGGATGACTCAAGTGTAGAATTTCTTTAGATGGATGTTGTTGGTTGGTTCATCAAGCACGTCCCCTTTTAAAGTTGATAACTGATATTCTCCCAATCCATAAGCTGATATGATAACAAAGGGTCCCAACCAGTTGGGTTCAAATTTTCCTTTCTTTTCTCAATCTTGTTGATTATTTTCCTTTAGGACTAGGACACCAATTTTGAAGGCCCTTGGGATGACCTTGTGGTTGTAGCTTCTCCTCATTATTTTTTGATATTCCTTGAGATGATCAAAGGCACATTGGTGATGTTCATCTAGTAGCTTGAATTCTTGCAACCTGTTGACTCAATATTCCTCATCTGGAATGAGGACTTTCAATGAGACCCAAAGTGATAGAATCTTTACCTCAATAGGTTGGATAGCTTCTGATCCATACACCAATGAGTATGGTGTAGCTCTTGTAGGTGTGTAGATACTCATTCTATAGGCTCAAAGTGCAGGATTAAGATAGACATGACAATCTTTACTAGCATCATTCACTGTCTTTTTAAGGATTTTCAAGATTGTCTTGTTTGAGGCCTCTACTTGGCCATTCCCTTGTGGATAATAAGGTGTCAAAAAGTGATGTTGGATATGAAATCATTCACAAAGCTCTTGGACATCTTGATTTTTGAAAGGTCTTCCATTATCTGTGATAATGGAGATAGGGATTCCATATCTACATATGAGGTAATTCGGGATGAAGGAAGCTATATGTTTGTCGATCAGTGTAGTCAATGGAACTGCCTTAATCCATTTGGTGAAGTACTCAATGGACGTGCTGATCAATTTATGTCCATTTAATGAGGAAGGATGAATCTTCCCCACTAGGTCAAGTCCCCATTGAGAGAAAGGCCAAGATTTAGTGAATGGTTGCAACTTTTGCACTAGCAAATGTATGAGGTTTCAGATTCATTATGATTGAGGCATCAAAGAAGAGTACCATCAAGACCTTGATGATAAATCATATCAATGGTTAAGGTATAGTAGGCTACTTGTTAGATAAAGCTTCATTTTTTATTATGAGAGAGGTCTGGTGGGAGGGTACTGTCTTTGAGATAGGCATAGATCTTCCCGTATAGGGGTGTATCAAAACCGTTCAGGGCACTGATAACTTGGGATTCGGAATTGTTATAGGCCAAGGAAAAAATTACTCCACCAGGAATTCATAGCAATTCTATTTATCTAGAATTTGCAGGAGTGAGGCGATGGTGGCCATTGCATCAACAACTTTGTTGTCCAACCTTGGAATCTATAAAAATTTTATATCCACAAATTACTTCTTGAAATCATCCACCATGAGTTTATATGGCATCAACTTGTCATCATTTGTTTGATAATCATTATTGACTAATTGTGAGTCCCCATAGAATTCAAACTCTATGATTCTTCATTCCACGACTACTTTGATACCTATCACTAGAGCTTCATACTCAGCAATGTTATTGGTTCTTGGGAACATCAACTTGTAGGATCCAAGAATTGTGTATCCTTCTAGAGTAACGAATAGAATGTCAACACTTGATCCATGGTGTATATAGGATCCATCAAAGTATAAGATCCGTTTCTTTGGTGTAGTAGTGAGTACATCTGTATCTAGGAATTCCACTTGTAGTGGGTGTTTGTCTAATAGAGGTGCTTCTACCAATTGATATGCAATTGCTTGTCCTTTGATATCCCTCTATTTTGTGTACTGAATGTCAAACTCAGGATCATGACCCATTTTGCCAACCTCCCTATGAGAGCATCTTTGCTGAGTAGATATTATGGTGGGTCAATCTTTGCCACTAGCTTGATAGTATGAGCTAACATATAGTGTTGCAACTTTTGGGAAGCGAATACTATAGCTAAGCAATAGTTTTTGATGAAAGTGTAATTGATTTCATAGCCATTTAGCATCATGTTAATGTAATAGATGGCTCTTTCCTAACCTGTTGAGTCCTCTTATGCTAGTAATGCCCCCAGTGATGCTTGCATTACTTATATGTAGAGGATGAGTGGCTTTCCTGCTATTGGCAGTACTAAAACAGGTCGATTCATGAGATATTGCTTCAGTTGATGGAATGATTTTGTACACTTGTCATCCCATTTGAAAGGTACATTTTTGTGAAGTTGATGGTTGAATGGGAGATATTTGTCCGCTAGTTGAGCAATGAAGCATCTGATAGATTATAGCCTACCTTGAAGAGATCATTGCTGACTAATGTTCCTTGGAGGTGGCATTTCCATGATAGCTTGAACCTTTGTTGGATCCACCTTGATGCCATTTTGTGATACAATGTAGCCCAAGAGTTTTCTGGATGTGACCCCAAAAACACACTTTTTTAGGATTTAATCTGACATTGAATTACTCTAGCCTTTGAAAGATTTTATCTAGGAAGTCTAGGTGTTCTTCTCTTGTGAATGATCTGGCTAGCAATTCATCCACACAATCTTCCATAAAAGTATGCACCATGTCGTGGAAGATTGTTGTCATTTCTCTCTGATAGGTTGCACCCACATTTTTCAAGCCAAAAGGTATGATGTTCTAGTAGTATGTACCCCACAGACATGTGAATGTAGCTTTATCTTGATCTTCTAGATATATCTTGATTTGGTTGTAGCCAAAAAAACCATCCATGAGGGATAGAATTGTGTGCCCTGTCGTTAGATCAACAATGGTGTCGATGCTTGGTAAAGGAAAGTCATCCTTCAGACAAGCCTTGTTAAGATCCCTACAGTCTGTACAAATCATGATGCTTTTATTTGGTTTAGAGACTAGCACAATATTATAAATCTATCCACATAATCTAAGGGTCAAATGAATCCTATGTTGGAATCCAAGAACACTGAGAGGGGGGTTGAATCAGTGTTCTACCAGTAATTAATAATTTAATTCCTTTAGATACTTTTCCAATTAACAATCGGTAAGCATATAAATAAGATATAATGAAGAACAAATAAACCACAAAGATCAGCACCATAACACCACAAATTTATATGTGGAAAACCTCAAAGAGGTAAAACCATGGTGGGATTTGTGACCCACAATAACTATCCATTGGCCAGTTGAAGGGGGCCTACACATGTAGGAAGACACACTGCCTAGGCTCATCACAAAGGAGCCTCACTGACTATAGATATAAAATACTGAATTACAAACAAAATTCTAAACTTTGAGTGTGCATGTGATATGTTGGATGAGTTCTGATTTAAGCATTGATTGTATAGGTTAACAATGTCTCCTTCCTTACTAGTAACCTAATTCGCTTTCCAATCCTCTTCACAAATATCCAAGACTGACTATAGATCATTATATTCGCATTATGTCAATGAATATCTTTCTCACACAATTGCATAAATCCTATCGCATCTATATCCCAAATGACCTAACCGAACTGACTTATATACCCTTACATACATGAACACGAATGCCTTATGTTGGCTTACAATCATATTAAAAAAAGATAAATACATGTCAGCCCAAAATAAAATATAAATATTAATCTTTATGACCATTGTTTCTTTAACCTTTGCTGAATCAATCTCTTATGTCGGCCTCCAAATACTGGTTCCTAGTTTGCCGGTTTCCCTTGCTTTTCACAATGCCAGTTTCCTTAAATGTCGGATGTCAATCTTAGAATACCAATGAGTACACCAAATAAGTATCCAACCTAAAATGATGTGTATTTCTATTAATGACAACACCATGAGCCCAGATGAGTGTCAATTGCCAACATCCTACATCAAGTAACTTCTTTAGCTCTACTTTGACCAATATGGCAACATGTGGGTTCATCTTTCTTAATTTTTGTTTGATAGGTTTATCTCTAGGCACAATTGACAAGTGATGCATGATGATATTTGGATCTATCCCTGGCATGTCTGCATAAGACCAAGCAAATTTGATTTTCTTCTCCTTGAAGAATTTGACAAAGTTAGGTTTTTTTCTTTTTCGTTAGTGATTCCGCCAGATGTATGGTTCTTGTTGTTGCTTCAATGCGGCTTTTTATTGATTGAGTTGGCTCAATCAAGATGAGTGATATCTCATAGTAATGTTCAAAAAGACTTTCAAGTCTCTCATCTTCAGGGACCTCAAAGAGGTTTTCACCATCAAATGCGTCCTTTGTTTTTACCTTTTTGTGATCTAATACTGCCATTAGATGGTTTTCACCATTAGATTAATTTTTTATTTTGTTCATTTTGTGACTGAGAGACATGGCACTCCCCTGATTGTAGATATTGTTATGTGTTTCACTAGTGGAACATGTTTCAGGGTTGATTGAGTGAAGGTATTGTACAATGGCCTCATCGTTTTGGAATATTGGTATGTCATTGTGCTCAGGTTCTTCCCAATCTATAAGGTTGGGATATATGAGAGGTAGGGATTTATTTGGTGGGTTAAGATCTGCCGCTATAAGAATCATGATACAGATATTGTCATAGTTGTTCATAGCATGGGTGTAGTCTATAACAGTCTCAAGGTTTTCAATGGTACTCTTGTCGATATTTTCTCTTTTGTATTGAAGTTGTTCATTCCTGCTGGCCTCATAGATATGTTGTGGTCTGAATTCAAATGATCTAGATCTTGAGTCTTGTCCCTCATAAGGAATGGGTGTGTATGTTAGGTCCCAGGGACAACTAAGAGCGGGGGTGAATCAGTTGTCCTTAAACTTTAAGCCAAAACAACTTAATCAATTACTACTTTAATACCGGTGAGATAGTCTGTTATACCGATGGACAAATTTAATAGATAAATGTAATACCGGTAAAGATTAATGCATGAAACATAAACATAGAGTCATCCACAACACATAACACTAATATTTGTATGTGGAAACCCTGTAAGGGGAAAAACCACGGTGGGAAACCTTACCCACAATCAGATGATACTACTGCAGATAGTAAGTGTACATAAATAGGGTCTGCACATGTAGAAAGGCCAAGCACCTAGAGCTCATTGCTCAAACACAAATAGGAGTCACACTGACTATAGTTGGATGGTTAAATCCAATAAGAGTGTACTGCTTAAAATACCATCTTGATATGCTGGATTCAGTATCGCTATAATGCTAATAAGTCTTCACAAAAACCTAGCTTCACCTTCAAATGATGTCTTCATGTATAGCTTTGCTTAACCTTGCATATCCCTTCACAATAGACCTTTTTCGCACTTACATTTAAACCATACCCTAAGACCAATTTTAGTAGGACGACTCTACAAGATATTACAATAAAATCATTTTACAAACAATATAATATCCGATGCAATAACTGATTAAACATGTCAGCTTAATGCATTTACATCAATAATAAATCATCTCCATAGCGTGCCATGCTGATTTGAAAAAGATAAACCTGCTATTGTAACCCTGGATAACCCTAGACCTATTTGTAGGTAAAAGAAAATATGCAAATATGAATATACCAATGATTAATTCTTCAAAACAAAGTGTCCACATGATGTCTTTGACATGACCAAGTGTCTTCCATATCATTTCAAGTGTCGGTGAACATTATATCCTGCCAGCTAACCATATACTAGTAACTATGCAATAGTTACTTGCTTGTCGATGAATGTTGTGGGATCTCCAAAGTGCTAGTTTTCAGTAGGTGTTGACATCAATGACAAAACCATACCAAAATACCAAAAATCTCCCCCTTTGGCATTGATGGCAACACAAGATGGAAAAACCATCAAAGTGCCAAAACAAAAATGCCAAATACAAAAAAACAAAATACCAAAAATGAACAATCTCCTTAAACAATAATTTCTCCCCCTGGGAGCAACATGTGTTTATCCAAAGATTAATACCAATCACTCTTCAAAAGATAATGTGTTTTTCCATAGATATCTCTCCCCCTTTGACATCAAATGCCAAAGCTACAACATATCAATTGTTACATACAAAATACCAACCAATTTTACTATACCAACTACTCCCCCTGAGAAGTAGCTTCCTCATCAAAGTCGGAGTAAGAATATATCTTTGTTAGTTCTACCAGTTGATGAGAGACATCAACTCTTTATATATCTACTGGTAGGGGTATGACCCCAAGCTATTCTCTGCGATACTCAAAAGTCTCCTTAGGCAAAGGTTTACTGAAAATATTTGCAAGTTGTTCTTTAGTATTCACATAAACCAATTGTATTTCTTTTGCTTGAAGTTTTTCCCTTAGAAAATTTAGTTTGATAGAAACATGTTTTGTTTTGGAATGTAATACTGGATTCTTTGATATATCAATTGTTGCAGTGTTGTCACAATAGATAGTTATAGGTTCCTTGCATTTTACCTTCAAGTCTTTCAACATTTGTTTAAGCTAGAGTACCTATGTATAGTTAGTTTCTCCTACAACATATTCTGATTCTACTATTGATAAGGATGTACAACTCTGTTTCTTACTTAACCAAGAAACTAATTTGTTTCCAAGAAAAAATGCTCCTCCTGTGGTTCTTTTTCTATCATCAATGTCTCCTGCCCAATTTGCATCTGTGTATGCACATAGATCAAAATTTTCATCTCTAGGATACCATAATCCAAGATTTGGGGTGCCTTGTAAGTACCGAAAAATCCTTTTTACTATTGATTCATGATTTTCTCTAGGATTACTCTCAAATATTGAAACAATACATACTGCATTCATAATATCAGGTCTAGTTTGTGTCAAATATAGTAAACCTCCTATCATAGATTTGTACCTAGTTGGGTTCACAAGTTTAGATTCATCCCTTTGAGATAATTTGTCATTTGTAGTCATAGGTGTGCTTACTAGTTTAGAGTTCTCCATCCCAAATTTCTTTAGTAATTCTTTTAAGTACTTGGATTGACTAAAAAACATACCTTTATTAGTCTATGATATCTATAATCCTAAAAATAATTTTACTTCACCAATCATAGACATTTCAAATTCTTGCTGCATTTTGATAGAAAAGTCTTTACACAATCCATCTTCTCCTCCAAATACTATATCATCAACAAAAACTTCAATAGCCAAGATGTCATCATTAGTCATTTTATAGTATAAGTTACTATCAACATTACCTTTAGAAAAACCAATCTTCGAAAGATACTTATCCAATCTTGCATACCAAGCTCTTGGAGCTTGCTTTAATCCATATAAAGCTTTCTTTAACCCGCAAACAATATTTTTGTCATCTGTCAAAGAAAATCCATCAGGTTGTTCAATGTAAACTTCCTCCTCAAGATCTCCATTTAGAAATGTACATTTGATATCCATCTGATATACTTTGTAATTCTTGTGTGCTGCAAAAGCCAAAACTAATCTAACTGCCTCAATCTTGGCTACTGGTGCAAAGGTTTCATTATAGTCAATTCCTTCTTTTTGAGAATATCCCTTACACACTAGTCTTGCTTTATTTCTGATAACCTTACCATTTTCATTAAGTTTGTTTCTAAATACCCATTTGGTTCCAATTACATTTTTTTCTTTAGGCCGGGGAACTAATGTCCAAGTATTGTTTTTCTCAATTTGTTCTAATTCTTCTTCCATAGCTTTAGTCCAATACTTATCTTCACATGCCTCATTAATTGATGATGGTTCAATTTGAGAAATAAGACACACCTCTTCATTTTCCAATCTTCCTCTAGTCATAACTCCTTTATGTTTGTTTCCAATTATGTGATCTTCAAAATGATTTAGTCTTACATACCAGGGTGTCTTTGTTTGTTGTTGTTGTTCAGTCATAGTAGAATTTTTGGATGATACCAGTGTAACTGGATCTTCATTCTATACAGGTGTATTAAGTGTAGGTTCATTTATTAAAATTTATGTTGCTAGTTCAGAATCCATGTACCTTGAAGTTCCTCTGAATTGTTCATCAATCTTCGCATTTGTACTCTCAACAATTTTCTGCAATCTCTTGTTAAAACATCTATATGCCTTACTCTTAGATGAATAACCAAGAAATATTCCTTCATCACTTCTAGGATCAAAGTTTCCAATATATTCATCTCTCCTAATGTAACATTTACTTCCAAAAATTCTGAAATACTTAAGAGTGGGAGTAATACCAAACCATAGTTCATGAGGGGTCTTACCAGTTTCACCTTTGATGTGAACTTTGTTAAATGTGTAGACCGCTATGCTTACTGCTTCTCTCCAATATACATGTGGTAGATTTTCTTCTGATAACATACTTCTAGCTGCATCCAAGATAGTTCTATTTTTCCTTTCAATGACTCCATTTTGCTATGGTGTTCGAGGTGCTGATAACTGTCTTCTAATTCCATTCACTTCACAGAATGCATTAAACTCCTTAGATGTGAATTCTCCTCCTTGATCTGATCTTAGGCATTTTATTTTCTTACCGGTTTCATTTTCAACCATTGCTTTGAATAGTTTGAACTTTCCAAGTGCTTCTAATTTTTCTCTAAGAAAAGTAACCCAACACATTCCAGAATAGTCATCAATGATTAGCATAAAATATCTATCACTTTGTAGGCTTTTGGTTCTAGCTGGACCACATAAATCAGTGTCAATTAAATCAAGAGCATTATTTGATTTTTCTGGAATACTTTTGAAACTAGCTCGAGCTTGTTTTCCAAATTGACACTCCTTACAAATTGTGTTCTGAGGTTTGACAATCTTAGGTAAATCTCTAACTACCTTAGTAGTACTGATCTTTACCATGCAATCAAAGTTTACATGACAGAGTCTCTTATGCCATAACCAACTTTCATCTATATGTGTAATTAAGCATGCCTTTTCACTGTTATTCAAATGAAAGATATCACCCCTATTCTCGTTACTGGTTGCAATTTCTAAACTAGTTCTATTCATGATTTTGCATTTTCCATTTTTAAATTGTAACTGAAATCCCTTCTCAAATAATTGACCAACACTTAAGAGATTATGCTTTAAACCTTCAACATAGTAGACATTATCAGTGTTATGCTTACCATCAAGAGATATTGAACCCTTACCTCTGATCTGACAAGCTTTGTCATCTCCAAATCTTACTAAACCGCCATTGTATTCTTGAAAGTTCAAGAATTTTCCTTTGTCACATGTCATATGATGTGAGCATCCTGAGTCAATAATCTGTTCATCCTTTACTTCAACTTTAGCTGCTAGGGCTTGTTCTACCGGTTGCACTGTAGGTGTTAGTTGATCTTCTATTATAGCAACAAAATCCCATCCATTGTCTATCGGATCTTCATCAAAATCATGAGTCACTCATTGATCGGCTACATAACAAGATTTGTCCTTATTTTTCTTGAATCTCTATCTCTGATATTCAAGGTTAGGCTTGTATGTCCTTCTAGCTTCTTCTCTTAGTCTAGCATGTCTATCAAGGCATCTTGAAGCCATATGACCAATCTTATTGCAATTAAAACATTTAAAAGGTGCTTTACCTTCATACTTACTTCCAACTGGACCTTTAGGCATCTTCCTTGCAAATAGTGCTTCAAGTTCTTCAAGTTCTCTTGCATAAAGGGCTTTCCAATCAGATTTGTCAGATGATGATGCAGATGATGTTGATGCTTTGAAGGCTAGATCTATCTTTATAGTAGCGACAGGACCAAATTCCTCAATTTCAAAGGCTAAAAGTTTTCCAATCAATGTATCCCTAGTTACTAATGTATTAGGCATTGTTCTTAATTCATTTATAGAAGTAACCTTCATTTTGTATGCCGGTGGCAATCCTCTTAAAACTTTTGAAGCAATTTCATCCTCACTTAAGGTTCCTCCACAACATTTAATACCCAAAATAATTTCATTTACTCTTTCCATAAAAGTAGAAATTCTTTCATCTTCTTCCATTTTCAGATGTTCATACCCGACTCGAAAGCTTTCAAGTTTTGCAATTTTGACCATGGAATCTCCTTCATTCAATGTTTCCAAATGATCCCAAATAGCTTTAGTAGTAGACCAATCTGATAGTCCCATGATTTGATGATTTAATAGTGCGCTCAAAAGTGCTTCTCTTGCTTTGCAGTCATTTTCTTAATCTTTTGTCAAGTTAGGTGTACTAGGCTAGCCAGGTACAACAGTAGTAAAACCATTCTTTGTAACTTCCCAGATGTCCTTTCCAATGCAATTCAGATGTGTCTCCATTCTGATCTTCCATATCCATAGTTGGTTCCATCAAGTTTAGGACTATCCTTCCTAAACTAGTTAGTAGACATTAGATCTCCTCAAGTTGTTAAACTTATGCAAAAGACGACTTGGCTTTGATACCAATTGTTAGGTCCTAGGGACAACTGAGAGGGGGGGGCGAATCAGTTGTCCTAAAACTTTAAGCCAAAACAACTTAATCAATTACTGCTTTAATACCAATGAGACAGTCTGTTATACCGGTGGATAGATTTAATAGATAAATACAGTACCAGTAAAGATTAATGCATGAAACATAAACATAGAGTCGTCCACAACACATAACACCAATATTTGTATGTGAAAATATTGTAAGGGGAAAAACCATGGTGGGAGACCTTACCCACAATCAGATGATACTACTGCAAATAGTAAGTGTACATTAATGGGGTCTGCACATGTAGAAAGGCCAAGCACCTAGAGCTCACTGCCCAAATACAAATAGGAGTCACACTGACTATAGTTGGATGGTTAAATCCAATAAGAGTGTACTACTTAAAATAGCATCTTCATATGTTGGATTCAGTACCGGTGTAATGCTAATAAGTCTTCACAAAAACCTAGCTTCACCTTCAAATGATGTCTTCATGTATAGCTCTACTTAACCTCACATATCCCTTCACAATAGACCTTTTTCGCACTCCACACTTGATCTTACAAATAAAATCTTATAATTATACCATACCCTAAGACCAATTTTAGTAGGTTGGCTCTACAAGATATTACAATAAAATCATTTTACAAGCAATATAATATCAGATGCAATAACTAATTAAACATGTCGGCTTAATGCATTTACATTAATAATAAATCATCTCCATACCATGCCATGCTGATCTGAAAAAGATTAACCTGCCAGTATAACCCTGGATAACCTTGGACCTATTTGCCGATAAAAGCAAATATGCAAATATGAATATACCAATGATTAATTCTTCAAAAAAAAGTGTCCACACGATGTCTTAGACATTACCAAGTGTCTTCCATATCATTCCAAGTGTCGGTGAACATTATATCCTACCAGTGAACCATATACCAGTAATTGTGCAATAGTTGCTTGCTGGTGAATGTTGTTGGATCTCCAAAGTGCTAGTTTTCAATAGGTGTTGACATCAATGACAAAACCATACCAAAATACCAACAGTGTATGCATGAATTGTATCCACCTCAATATCCTCAGTGATATATGAACAAGTATCTTATTCATACTCATTGGAATTTGTTTCACAATCGATGTCCAAGGTTACCCCACTAAATCAGACAAGAATGTTGTATGGCTAAAAGAGCTCATTGATAATCGATACCAGTTGGGTAGCTTGTTTTGATTCACAATCTATACTTGTTTGTACTCTTTGGATTTTCTCATACACACTTTCTCTTCTTTGAGTAGCAATCTCCTTAGGTTGTGGCTCGCATTCAGTTTGATTAGGTGCTTGCACATGATGTACTTTTTTATAAAAAGCCTCCTCTCTTTGGATAAAGAGTTCTTCTGGTCTCTTCCCATTGTTTTCATGCTCTTGTTCTTTTCTTGTATTTGCATCTTTTTCATGCAGTCCTTCTTTCCATGAGTCTTTGTTATGTGATACCTTTTCTCTCCATTGGGGTTTTTGATAGTGATCTCGCTTTTGCACAGGTTGAACATGGTGTCCATACCCAAGTCCTATTTTGTCTTTTTCAAGTTGTGAATGGGGTTTTATGGGTTTGAGGATGCCCTCTTGACACTTGCCAATGGGTCCTTTTCCTTTGTATCCTATTCTTTGCATGATTTTGAACCCATTTCCATATTGTTTTGTCTAGGGAAACAACTCTTATTTCTTCCTCATCCTTATATAGCCAACTAAGGATGTCCTTGTCTTTTTATTCTTCCGCCAGTGTACCAATTTGGATAAATTTACCATTAAAATTCTTGATGGGATGTACCACCCAATGTCTTGATGTGGAAGGTTGTTCGTAAGATTTTGGCAAAGTTAGCAACTTAGTTAGAGACAGGGGTTCAAAAGAGTACTCCCCCATGCCTTGGTCCTTTATCTTCATATTTTGTTCAAAGTTCATGGATAAGGACTTGAATTTTTATTGATGGCTAGATGATGAGGAATCTTGGTCCCCCCTGTTGTGTGGAACCAGGTCATTTTTAGTTTCCCCCATAGCATTGGATTACTGGAAGGGATTAGTATATACTGATATTGAAATTTCTTATCCATTGTAGGGGAACTTGAGACATTGATGGTACATGGAAGGCACCACTTTCCTTTCATGGATCAAAGGATGACCCAAGAGTATGTTTTATGTCAAGTCTATGTCCAAGACTTGGCACATTGTGTCTTTTTGCATAGGTCTTACCTGAATGGGTAGTACCATTGTTCCCTCGGATGACCTTTCTTCATCATCATAGGCTTTGATAGTGGTCTTTTTAGGATCAATAGCTTGCTTGGAGAAGCCCAATGCACAATTAAGCTTTAAGGTACATATATTGAGACCAACTCCTCCATCTATTAGCAATCTTTTAACCTAGTGTTTGTACACTAGGACTTCAATATGAAGCATGGTGTTATGCGGATGACTCAAGGAGATGTCAATGTGTTTTGAAAAGGATATGTTATGTGGCACTGTCATATGTGCCACCATGGATTGGAACTGATCAATATAGAGATCGTTTGGAATCATTGTTTTTACATGAGCTTTCTCCAAGATATCCTTATGCTTCAGTGAAAGTTTGAGTAATTGTAGTATTGATATCATAGAAGGTTTCCTTTGTAATTGGTCAACCAGGTTATATTGAATCTTGGGGAGAGCTGTTGTTTTGGATGTATTCCCCTTTAAGACATATTTGTCAACCCTTGTTGTCACATTTATCAGTGCATGTTCTTGTTTATCTTTGATTTTTATGACATTTACTTGATTGTCACATGATATGTGATTGATGTGAGCTCCTTTGTTGCTGTTCAAAGTTGAAGCTCCTCCCTTGTCGTAATTAGGAAGATGATTTTTGAAGGCTTCATGATCATCATTGGTTTTATGACCATCTACCATTATCTCACCATTATCGATTAGATCTTGGACCAGGTTTTTAAACCTTAGGCAATCATTTGTGAGATGCCCTTTGTTTCTATGATATTCACAATAGTGTGTATTTTTCCACCATCATGGTTTGATTTGGGGGTCAAAATATCTCGTGTTTGGTAATATAATGACCTTATGTGCCAATAGTTCTTGAAACACGAATTCAAGGGTTTATCCTAAAGGTACAAACTTTCATCAATATGGTGTTGGTTTTGGATTAGCATTATTGTTATTCCCTTGGTTGATATTGTTTTGATCGGTTGCCCCTAGATTTTTGGTTCTTTGATTATTATTGTTATGAGGATTGGTTGGTGGAGTAATGTCAGATAGGTTTAACATGGGTAGTTTTAATTTAACATTGTCAACCACACCATCATTAACAATGTTATTATTTCTTGTCCAAAATTTGGATTGGTCTAAGTTGTTGTTATTATATTGATTTCTATAGGTGTTATTTCTTGATGAACTAACACCTTCCTTGAATAAATTCAAGTTCCCTTTCTTGATGGAGGCTTCCTCTACTTGGATGCCATTCTCGATCAACTTTGCAAAAGTAGGGAGACATTGTAGTTTGAGTTGATAACTCATTTAACTATTTAAATTGTATATGAAGATCTCCATTTTTTCTTTTTTTGGGTACATCTCGTGGATACCTTGAGACCATGCATCTCTATTATTGTAAGAACACCATGAATTTTTTATTGTTCTTTTGCTTCATGTTGCATATGCCAAGCATGGCGATCTCATGTTAGATATTGTAAGAATATTGTGTAATAAATTTATTCACCAACTCATCGAATGATTTGATGGGAGGCATGAGTTTTGACAACCACTCCATTGTTTTCCCTCCCAAACTTCTTGGGAATAGCCACATCATACATATAACATTATGAGCAAACTCAAGGGTCATAGTACAAAAATCCCTGATGTGATCACGGGGATCACTTTTACCATTGTATTTATCATACTATGGTATATTCAAATTTGGCAAGAAAGGTATCAAGTTTAGCCTCCTATGAAAAGGGTATGGACAAATGTCCTCCAAAGAATACCTCATTGTAGACCCCTGTTGTAGATCTTGCATTTATCATTGGAGTGCTTGGAGCTATTTTGTAATAATAGCTAGGGGCACATTGGGCCTTCGATGATGAAAATCCCCTTGATCACTAATGTCATCATGATTATGAGTATTGTCTTGTTCATGGGTATGATTTTGGGTGTCATCTCCTCTTAGGTGCTCTTGATTCTAGGTATTGTATGTAGAGGTCCTTGCCCTTGTTTGTGAGAATCTTTCATCAATATTCTTTAAATTTCCTATGTCAAAATCTTCAGGAATCCTAACTCCTTTACTAGTTAGCATGAGGAGATATTTCTGTTTATCTGAGTTTTCCATGAGTTTTTGGAAAGCAACATTCTCTTCACATTTTTGGACAAGCTCCTCGATGATCTCTACTTTCCCCATGTTCATATATTCATTAGAAGGATTGGAATCCATTTAACTCGTACTTTATTCTAGTTGTGGATCCCTTCCTTTTTTTTTTTTTTTTTTTTTTTTTCTGAGATCGAGTGACAACAAGAATCAATATATCTCTAACGTAGTGAATTCCTCTTCTTCTAGTGGGGTTCTTGGTGGAGTTTGCGGCTTAGGTCGAGCCTCGTTGTAAATGATGCATATTTTTGGAAAGAAAGTAGGATTGATCTTTCCTCCTTTCTTTTTGATTAAGGAAAAAGAAGGTTTTGAAGGGGCCCCAAAACCCTTTAAAAACAAAACTTAAACAGCATAAACAACAAAAGCGACGAGAAACAGAAAAGAACAGAACTACAAAAAACCATCAGAAAACCACAGAAAACCCAAAAAAGCCCCATTAAGCAAGCAAGCCTTCTAGAAATCAAATTTTTTCTAGGGCTTTTTCCAGGGTGTTGCTAATTTTGTGTAGCTCTTTGATATTGTCTTTGAGGTTAGGGAGATCCTTTGTAGAGGAAGCCACAACTTTCTTGATGCTGGCCCTAGTTCTCTTCGCAGTATCGCCCACCGGAGTAGCATAACCGCTTCCAGTCTAGATGGTCTCATCATCCAGGTCAAGATCCATGACCCGATTCAGAGTGCAAGTATGATCAAAGACCATGGCGATGTCCTCCAGGTTTTTAGTGATGATAGAGAGGATACTTGGGATAACACCCATCATATTATTCATCACTTCTTTTCCCTCTTCCAGCGATTTTACCTTATTCTCCATTTCTTGCTTCCATTTAATTTGCTCTTTGTTATCATCCTCCCTCTTCTCATCCGATTTTATTCCCTTTTTTTCTAGGTTTTTCAGGATCTCATAGGTCTGTCTATCATAATCCATTCTTGCCTCAGAGTGTTTCTTGAGGTTACCCAGGATAAGCCCTTTTCCATCACATTCCTTATCCTCGCTATCCCTATCTTTAGTTAGGTCCTTCTCAAAATCTTTGTTCATTTCCTTCTCAGAATTCACTTCAGTTTCCTCTTTATCCTTGAGATCCACTTCTTCCATCAGGTGGCTATTGTCCTTACCAGGGCATTCGCTGAGGATAGGGCTTTCATGACCAGGCTCATTGTCCCCGCTTTCTTCCTCATTACCTAGCTCCTCATCTTTCCAGCTATCTTCACCATTAGAGTCGTTTGTCTGCATTCTGCTTCTTTCCTTAACTATTTCCTCTATTTCCAACCAAGAACACTTTTCCTTTTTTTGCTGGAGGATGCCTTCTTCTTGTTGGTTTCTCCCTCTTCCCTCTTTCTATTTCCTGGAGAGGTAGAAATCCTCTTATTTTCCAACATGGCGAGGGTTTTGTAATGCTCATAGATGAGCAGTAGAAGCCCACAATGGAGAATATGGCTGGAAGGGTTATTCCTGTGTTTATTGAGTGACCTAGAGAGGGACCAAAAAAGGTAGTATGGCAGGGATACCTTTTTGTCGTATCTAAAATGGTTTAAGAGAATGAAGTGGTAGTTGTGAGCCCTGGAGAAATGACCTTCAATTGTGATGTATTCCATAATTGCATTCAGAATCCAGCCCCACAACTTCTTGATATTTGCAGCTTCGTAGTATCCCCTAGTGGCTTTGTCGATTTTAACCCTCTCTTTCTCTTTTCATGGGAACAGATTGACCACATTGTTGGAGACTTTAAGGTCTTGAAAGAAATTAAGCCCAGTATGGGGCATGCTAGTCACAGTGGATATGAGCCCATCGTCTAGCTTAAACTTAACTCCATAAATTTTAAAAGAGCCATTAGACCAGTTTTTAGAAATCTTAGAAATAGCTAGGTTAACCCTACCTTTGTCATAGTCCATGAGCTTCTCCATGAAGCTGGTGAGAGTGCCCTTCTCCAATTTTGCCTAGACTTTTGGCATCACTTGCTAGGTTGACACATTGTCTGGTTCTTTCCACCTTAGGTCTCCTCCCATCTTCGAATATGGGCTATCATCTCTATTTCTCTGCAAATTAAAACCTTCTTTCCCAATGTTGCTCAAGTTTTTGAACTGAGTAACCCACAAAATGTGCATCAAATTATTAAAGGTTATCGAAGATCTGCCGCAATGCCAAGTAATGATGCTTTTTACTTGTCATGATTAAATTGTACTTCTCTCCCCATACAACAGTCCTTTCTAAGGTACTCTTTAATGTTTAAATTGAAATCCTCCTCATGCCAAATCATTTTGGAATCAAAGTTAACCCTAGAATTCGCTAAACAATCCGCAACACTGTTTTGTTCTCTGAAAGCATGTTGAATAATAATTTTTTTGAAACTTGCAATGATCTCCCTAGCTTTCATGATGATATTTTCAATAGACCAAGAAGGCTCTGTTCCCCCTTTTAAACACTTAATGATATTAAGTGAATCTCCCTCAAGCCATAATTTATCATAATTTAGAATTTTAGCTATAGTTAAGGTGTTCAGGGTGGTAGAGGCTTTGACAAAATGGCTAGTTTGATTCCCTAGAGGTCCAGCTACCACCATAAGACAACTTCCAACAAAATTCCTATCAATGCCCCCATATCCAGCTTTACCCAGATTCCCTTTAGAAGCCCCATCAAAGTTAGCCTTAATCCATCCCTGGGGAGGAAAGAACTAGACCAGACCTTCTCTTTTGGTCTCCTTGCTAGAAGTAGTGGTAGAAAGGTTCCACCTGTCTTTAAAATCATCTTTAGCAGCAGGTCCCTGATCAGTGTAATAGAGGCATTCAAAAATACTCCTAAAGATTTTATTTGCAACTACTTCAGGAATGGTCCTTTTATCCCTAAAAATTTTGTTGGTGCGCTCTTTCCAGATATTCTAGATAACAATCGGTAGAGTAAGTCTCCAAGTTTCCACAATTTTAGGATTATAATTAGGGAAATGCCATTGCTGCCAAGAATCCCCAAGGGAGTTCAAAAAAACCTAGCTCAGGTTCCACCTAGTTAGGATGATTTTCCAGATATCCTGGCTAAAAGTGCATTGATTAAGAATGTAGCAAGCTGTCTCTTCTTCCCTGCAGCAAAGAGAGCACCTATTAAGAAAAATAATACCTCTTTTATGAAGATTGTCCAGGGTTAATACCTTATTTTGGATGAAAATCCAGAAGAAGATATTGACCTTTGGAACTAACTTCTTGTTCCAAACTTTAGCCCAGATGGGAATTTCTTCCAATAGGTCATTGTGAATAGCCACAACAAAGAAAATAGAATAAATCGCATCCAGGTTTTCCCTCCATATCAATCTGTCATCTTTGTTGTCTCTAGGGATTTTAGCAGAGAGAGCAATCTGAAGGAACTTGAGCCCCGGACACTGCTAGCTAAAATCAATCCAGTTCCCATTTATCTAGTAATCTCTGACCTTTTCACCATACCTACTTTTGAACCGATCTTTCCAATCTTTAAGGATTGGGATTTCCTCCAAAGGTTTATCCAGGATCCATCTATCTTCCCAAAATCTTATTCTCCTCCCCTCCCCAAGGTTCCAAGTTCTGCCAGTAGCAGCCCAGCTTTTAGCGGATTGCACAACATTCCATATTGCAGATCCTTCAATAGTGAAGGAGTTATCAAAGAATTCTTCCTCAGAGGGTTGCATATAGAGATATTTGTTTTTCTAGATAGAGTTCCATTCTCTTTCCTCCCCTTTGAATCTCCATATTTGTTTGGCTAATAAAGCTTTGTTCATAGAATCAATGTTCCTTAAACCCAGCCCACCTGAGGCCTTAGTGGAACATATTTTATTCCAGGCAATAAGGGGAATTCTATTTTTGACTTCCACTCCCTACCAAAGGAATTTTTTTTTGGATTCTTTCAATGGCTTCCACAAACTTTGTGGAGATTTTTAACAAGCTGAGAGCATACACAGGAAGGTTTTAGAGAGTGGCTTTGAGTAGAGTGATTTTGCTTGCTTGACTAAGGACAACCCCTTTCCAACCAACAAGTTTCAAGTTAAGTCTATCTATCAGCTTGTTCCAGAAAGAGTCCTTAGGCTTAAGACACAGAGGAAGCCCTAGATAATCAGAGGGAAACTCAAAGATATTGCAGCCAAGAATCCTTCCAATCCTTAGTTGCCTTTGGACTGGGGTATTGATGAAAAACAGAGAACTTTTATCCCAATTGATTTTTTGGCTAGAGGCAGATTCATAAGTATTCAGAATATTCTTCATATTATTAGCTTCCATGATGTTGTCTTCCCCCATAGTAATAGAGTCATCAATGAATTGTTCATGAGAATAGACAACATGAGGAATAGAGTCATCTTTCCTCCTTTGTTAAGATGTTGGTTGAATATTCTTTTCTATGTAAAATCCCTACTTCTCAAAGGCTCTTTGTTAAGCTCATTAGTTTTTCCTTGAAGATATAGTCGCATATGACGTAGGAAAATATGGTGTGATATAAAGAGTTAACGATTGAGATAGAGAAACTTTCTCCTCTTGATAAGCACTTTAGGACTAGGTTGCCTCTTTTTCAAACAAGTTTTTAGACAATGATGCTTCTTCTTGATATGTTGAAGGATGTTCATGCAAGTGATCAAAGTTTCAATTGAGAGATTGGTTGGATGAATACTTTGTTTTGAATTTTGTCTACTCAATCGAATAGAGGTTTTGATATGCCTCTATTGATATGACCAAGTGTGTCAAATGATATGATATAGTTTCCTAGATATTGGAAACTGAGTTGATTTGACCAACTTTAGAAATCTAACTTGATATGTTGACGTTTGGATTTGTTGATTTGAAACTTGTGATCATTAACTGATATTGTGTTAATACAATTTCTCTAGTCTGTGATGGATTTGTTAGAAGACCCAAAAGGGTGTCTAGAATAGGCTATGAAATTTTCAAAAGGTTGATAGATTTCTCTCTATTTTTAGCCAATTTTGGTCATGCGCTAAAACAAAAATTTTACATGCTAAAAGATGACTCCAAAGCACTACAAAGTTTGTTGGATGCACTATACTACCCTAGAAATGTGTTATAGCATTGTCTAATAACACAAATGTTAATTTTTTAATGTGCTAATCTTCTTTGCTCAAGCACTAAGCTTAGGTTCGTATGTGCTATCTTATGGTCGCTATGTGCTACATTGATGTTGTTATGCGCTAAGAGGGTGTTTACAAGTGCTATTTGATTTTTACCAATGTTATGCTTCTTATGCACTAATTTGATCTGTTGAAGCACCATGTTTTTGTTTGAATGAATTATTTTGTGGTTGAGATGCGCTATACTGATGCTCTGATGCACTAACTATCCTGATTTTCTTAGTTTGATGATTTTGTTGAAAGTTTGAAAATGATCTTTGTGTTCTGATGGATGATTTTTAGATAAATGATTTGAGAACATAGTAGACAGAAGCAATAACAGTTTGTCTATGCTAACAAATAGTGTATGTTCTTTTGAGGATGTGTTCAAATCCATGATGTTTTCATTAATTTCAATATAAATAAGACATATCAAGTAGACTCTTTATTCAAGGGTCATTGGCAATATCATAGCCCACTATTCTCAATACTCCATCAGCTCAAACAATCTTGTCACCCCCTAGAGGGCACCCATTTTTTTTTCCTTTCTCCAGAAATTAACCCAAAGTGAATTGTTTCACAATTAGGTAGTTATCTTGGGAGATATATGGTGAGTAATCTTGGGGGCGGATTATTCCCCACCCTTGCACTATAATATTGCCAATGTTTGGTAACTGACTCAGCTCAAAGTTTCTATCGCTATGGCTTTTAGTAAAGGCTTATGTTTGAAGATACCCTTTGAAGTCGTGCAAGTGTGATTGAAACCTCAAGGCCCTACAAAGTGCTTGATACAAGATAACTCAAAAGAGATAACTCAAATATGCTTCATCCCTTGAGATTTTCATCTAAAAAGGAGATTTTATTATAGTGAGTTAGAATACTTGGCTTTAGCCATACTAACATGGGTCATACCCTTCTCACTATCCCCCTCATGGCTTTGAGAAGGCCGACCCTCTAAAGGTTGTATTTTCTAAATTGAAAAAAAGCTTTAAAAATAGTATTTTTTGGCTTTTTTATCACCCAATTAAGGGGAGAGCATATACCTAACACCTTCAAAACATGAAATACATACTTTTTTTTAATCCAATATCACAGTTGTTTTCTAAAAAGCTATCTTGGAGATGTTGATCCAAAAGACATGTGGTTCTTTTAAACTCAATATAGCAATGTGCGAAGGTCGTTAAACTTTGGTTTTTTGAAAGTAAACCCTTGTCAACAAAATGAATCACCAATTTAAACAACAACAGTCTGAATTTTAAAATCTTTGAAATGGTAAAGTGAAGGTTCTTTTTAAGCTTCCAAAATAATAGTGAGGTTCATTTTAGTGAGCACCAAAGGAAAGAGATGTTCAATTTTAACTCTTTGCAAAAATTCAAAAGTTTGTTTTGTTCTTTTTAGAGCCCAATGGAATGTGATTCCTAACTTGCATAAAAGAAATATTTTAGTTTGTTTTTCCTTTTACCTGTGTAAAAAAAAAATGACTCTTCTTTTTAAGCACCAAAAGAAAACATGAAGTTCATTTTATGCATCCAAAATAAATCATGAGGTTCATTTTAAGCTTTTTGTAAGAAAACAAAAAATGAGTTCTTTCTACTAACTTTGAAAGAAAGTAAAGAAAACTAAACTAATTTCTTCTGTTCCTGCATAAAACTTATTAGAACCTACACACAATTAGTTAGCAAAAATCAAATCCTGATGATGGGCTTCATAAGCCTAAATTCTGATCCTTTTACAAAAAATTTGCTCTTTGCCTAATCTATATGCTAAAGTATGAGACTGATGTGCTATAAAATGATGCCAAAGTGCTAAAAGATAGAGTCTAGGCACTACTCTGAGGCCTTTATGCACTAATCTGGTACTCCTATGCGCTAAGATATCAGAGAGGAATATGCACTACAAAGAAGATCAAATGCGCTAAGGGATGGTTCTTGTGCGCTAAACAATACAATGAATGTGCTAAAGTAGACCGAAGATGCACTACAGAAGGTCTCACATGGGCTATTTTGTGTTTTGAGGTGATTGCTATCTTCAACATACATGGAAAATGATGTTATTTTTGGGGACGAGCCCCACGGTGGGCGCAAAAAATCTATGAAGGATTTATGGTGATCAAAATATCAAGATTGAGATCAAAATGGCCAACATAATAACGAGACCCTTGAGTGCAACGATTAACTAGGTTTAAAATAGTTTAACTTCTTCAAGATATGTCTCATTGTTCTCTATCTCTTAGGATCCCAAAAGTCAATGTTTTTCTCTCAGATCATTGAGCAAATGACTTAGGAATGACAACTCCAAGAAAGAGTGATATTGTGATCTCCATGCATGAATTCATTCTAAGATCTATATGATATGTTCAAAATAATAATATTAAGCTAGGATTAAGATAATTATATGATAAAGATATTAAAAAACTACCCTAACATGATATACTAACATGGATATGTTATGATATGAAATGCTTCTTAATACTAAAATATTATTCTAACAAAGAGAGGCTAAAATGCTTGATATAATTAGATTATAATGTAGATGCATGAAACTTGGATATGGAGAATGAAGAATATGAGCTCTATTTATAGATGAAATAGGGCAATGGATTGTTAAGGTTCAACAATCTTAACAATGGCTAGGATTGAAAGTTACTCAATCCATGTTTACAATTTTCACCAATAAAATGGTGATAATTGTCAACAAGAGGTGGCTTGAGAGGGGATGCAAGAGGCATTAAGTGCCTGAGAAGATATGAGGGTCACCCTAAGAGAGTGTGGTTAGGGTTAGGTTAGGGTTAACCAGTGGATAAAGCTTTTACCTAAAGGGTAAACTCTTGTGCAAGGGTTAATAGGATTACTAGGGTCAAAGCCATGAGTGCTTGATGAGACCCTTCGGTTAAATGAGGGTTAAGTTAGAGAGAAAGTCTCTAACCATGTGGTAAGGTTGAGTTAACCATTAATGATTTGGGAGACTTTAAGGGTTAACTTATTGAAGGCGTAAAGCCTTTAATGCATTTTTAAGACTTTGGCGGATTTTTGAGAAGTGCCTTCTCTTAAGGAATGTGCAAATGTTTAAGAGATAAATTAGGCCAATTTAGGATGATTAGAAGAATTTAGAAGGCTTTAGAAGAAGATTAATCATGCAAGTGAAGTTTTTAGGAGAATGCAAGTGGGAGAAATAAAATTTTAATTAAAATGAAAGGTTTTATTTCAACTAAAATAGATGCAACTTGCATTTATAGGAAAATACCAGTGGGGGGTATAAATAAATTTAATTTATTTATATGCAAGGATAAATTTAATTAAAATGGATAAAGGGGATTTAATTAAATAAATTGATTTATTTAATTAAAGGCTAGAAAGGGAGGGGGTTAGATGAAATGGATTTATTCAAATCTTTAATTTGATTAATAGACTAATTAGAAGAATATGGATATTAACTAAATCTTAATTTAATTAATTGGAAAAATTAAGAATAATTAAATGCAAAAAAAATCACTTCATTCATTGTGCAACTTTTAGGTGTCTACATCTTCAATTTAGACGGCTTGTGATTATGTCCTCCGCAAGTTATCTTTCTAGTCCCAGTTGCTATTGTTTGAGTGTTCTTGAGTATCAATGTGTTGATCGATGAAGATTTTATTAAGTGGTGCTGGTGTAGCTATTGCGGATGGTTTTAACGTGCTTGTTGGTGTTTCCTAACCATGTCTTATTTTTTTTTCTAGTCCGCATTGATCAATGTGCGTGTTATTGAAGAATATTATGGGTTTGGTGATGTTCTTCATGTTATGTGACATTTTTGGTGGTGTAGCATGTTGCGGATGATCTTGGTGAGATTTATGGTGGTGTTGCATGTTTGAGGATTTTATTTAGGTCCATGCTATGTCATCTTGGCATTGTATTGGTCTGATGGTTGATCTATGAATCATGTGATGTAATTTTGTAACCAGGTCGTAAGGGTTGAGCCGACCTTGTAGTCAAGGTTGATGATTTATATAAATGGGTGTCATGGAGATCGACATTGTATAGATATTGTGTTTGCATTATATGAAAATAAGTGAAATCATCTTTCAGTGTGAAGTGTTAAGAAAAGAGTGTTGGAGGGCAGACAAATGTCCTTAACTGAAATAGTCATCCGACATTTGGAGATTCTATTATTTTAGTTTATGTAAACCAGATTGTTGTCCAAATGTTCTTGTAAGGTAGTGAACCTTCCTTGAGGGTTTTAGCCTTCTAGGTTATTATATCTTGAGTAGTGAGCTCTAGGCAATGTTCTTAAATGCATGTGCATTCCACATTGTAAAATTATCACATACTACTGCAAAGTATCATTTTATTGTGGGTAGGTTCCCACTGTAGTTTTTCCCTTAACTGGGTTTTCCATGTCAAAATATTGGTTTTATGTGTGTTGTCATTATTGTGCTTATCTTTTTTCTTGTTGCAATTGATCTGATAGGAAGTTGTTCTTAATTTTTTTAATCCAGTGAAAACTGATTCACCCCTCGCCCTCATTTTTCCTTCATTGTTGTTTCCAATAATTGGTATCAAAAGCTATATACTCTAGAAGAAGCTTGACTGCTTGAGGAGATCTAGGATGACAACCTATGTTTTCAAGAAAGAGAGACTGAGATTTGATGGAAGCAATTATAGTGTATGGAAGGATCAGATGGAGTTTCATTTGAAGTGTCTTGGAGATGACTATTAGAAGATTACAAATAATACTTGTATAGTGTTCCTTAGAATGGTCTGGTTACTGCAAATGAGATCACAGATGTTGAACATAACATAAGAGCTAAAGAATCATTGGTGAGTGGCCTAACCAATTCAAAAATGACTAATGTGATGGGATTGTAGAAAGCAAATGAGATCTGGGAAAAGTTAGAGACTTTGTATGAAGGAGAAAAACATGTCAAGTTGCTAAGCTATAGAGTTTTGAGAGCAAAGTATGAGATGTTGAAGATGGTAGAAGATAAGAACATATCATCATTTATGGCTAAAGTGAATGAACTTGTCATGAACATTAGATGTGCAAGTGGAACTCTTGATAAAGATGAGATTGTTGCTAAAGTGTTGAGATCCTTGCCTCTTTCCTACAAATCTAACGTTTCTTCTAGTGATGAGATCCAAATTGTGACCACTTTGACAAGAGACATGCTAGTTGGTAAACTTGTTGCTTTTGAGTTGAGTGAATTTGGAGAATCTCATGGTAAATCTAAGACTACATTTAAAGCCTCTGTATCTAGGAAGAAAAAGTATGACCCAAGAGAAATTTCATCTAGGGTTTCCAAATATGAAAGATAAATGAGAGAGATGGAAGAACAGGAAAGAGAGTTGGATGATTTTGAAGAACTTATTGCTCGAAGATTACCTAAGGGAGCAGGTAAGTATGATGGAAATTTACCTTTGAAATGTTTCTCTTATAATAAGATAAGACATTTTGCTTCTAGGTGTCCTGAAAGAATGTCAAAGTATGATAGGCATGCTAAATTTGATAAGAATGATAGATATGAGAAGCATGATAAGTATGACAAGTCCTATAAGCCTAACTGGATGTACAAATACCATAAGAAATTCTATTATGATGTTGATGAAGGTGTGAGAAATGAAGAGTCTAAGAATCAAAATTCAGAACATGACTTTTTATTTATTATTATCAAGGAAGATAATCTAGTACCAGTGGATTCTACAAGCTTTGCATTATTGAGGAGAAAGATGAATGGATGATCGATAGTGGTTGTTCACATCATATGACTGGTGAGAAAAGTAAATTTGTGAATATGGAGAAGTATGATGGTGGTATAGTAAGATTTGGAGATGATAAAGCTTGTGTAATTCATGGTAGAGGTGCTTTTTCTCTTGACGATAAGCATAATACTGATGATGTCTTATATGTTGAAACTTTGAAGTATAAAATTTTGAGTGTTGGATAGATGGTTGATAACAGATATGATTTGTAATTTAGTAATAGTAAATGAAAGACTCTGAATGTCTCCGGTATAGAGATTGAATCAGGAAATAAGACTAAATGTAATATCTTTCATTTGAATGTTGGTGAGAAAAGTTGTTTGATTGCTCAGATAGATGAAAGCTAGTTGTGGTGTAGAAGGATGTGTCATGTTAATTTTGACTGCATAATTAAGATAAGTTCCACTCAAGCTGGTAGATATTTGCCTAAGATTGTGAAACCTTCTAATCTAGTATGTAAAGAATGTCAATTGGGAAAGAAAACAAGAATTTAATTCAAGACTAAGTTGTATACATCTAATGGATTATTAGATCTTATGCATACCGATTTGTGTGGTCCTACAAGAGCAAGAAGTATGTAGGGTGATATGTATTTCATGTTGTTGATTGATGACTATTCTAGAATGATGTGGGTTACCATTCTAAGGGAGAAATGATAAGGACTAGAGAAATTCAAGATATTCAAATCCAAGGTGGAGACAAAGACAAGATTGAAGTTGAAATGTCTGAGATCTGACAAGGGAGGATAATTCAAATCTAGTGAGTTTGATTAATTTTGTGAGAACCATGGAATTAGAAGAAAATTATATTCTCATAGAACCCCTCAGTAGAATGGAGTTGTTGAAAGGAATAATAATACTATTTTGTATGCTGCTAGGACTATGTTGATTGAAGGGGATATTTTGAAGACCTTTTGGAGAGAATTTGTTAGTACTGTTTTATACACATTCAACTGAATGCATGTAAAAGGCGATTCCAATAAGACTCCTTATGAGTTATGCTTTGGTCATGTCCCTATAGTTACATATTTCAGAATTTTGGAAGCAAATTTTATATCAAAAGAGGTGAGGATATAGGAAAGTTTGACGCAAGATGTGATAAAGGAATCTTCTTGGGTTATTTTTCTAAGAGTAAGGCCTCTCGGTGTTAAAATAAGAGGTTGATAAAGATAGTGAAAACTACAAATGTGAAGGTTGATGAATGTCATAAGAAGTAGATCAGTGAAAGCAAATATGAGTTTGATGATCGGGATGTTATTTCAAAGCAAGTGCATATTGAGATCCTAAAGAAGAATGATCTGGTAGAAACAATTAATCCATATATTGTTGTTGCTGGTGAAGAAGTTCAAGAGCCTTAGAATCAGAGTAATGAGAAGAGTCTGAGGTATGTAAGGGTAAATCATTTAGACAATTAGATTATATGTGACAAAAATAAAGGTGTGATGACTAGGAGAAGGATTGTTGTTGAAGAGATATATCTGATTTCCAAGATAGAACCTAAAAATGTTGTTGAAGCTTGTAAAGATGAGAATTGGATAAAATCTATGGAAGAAGAGTTGAATCAGATTGAGAATAACAATACACGGGAACTTTTTCTGAGACCTAAATAAAAGAATGTGATTGGTACAAAATGAGTGTTCTAGAATAAATTGAATGAAGCTTGTGAAGTGGTTAGAAATAGAGAAAGACTGGTATGTAAGGGATATTCACAGATGGAAGGAATTATTTATGAGGATACTTTTTCTCTGATAGCTAGAATTGAAGCTTTTAGATAACTTCTTGCATATGCCTCTTATAAGAATATCAAGCTATATCAGATGGATGTGAAGTCAACCTTTCTGAATGGTAATTTGGAAGAGGAAGTCTACATTGAGCAACACGATGGATTTTTATTATTAGATGAAAGAGAAATGGTATGCAGATTACAAAAAACATTGAATGGAATTAAACAAGCCTCTAGAGCTTGGTATGCTAGATTGGATAGGTATTTGATGAATTTGTGATTATGTAAGGTATTGCTAATAGTAACTTATACTTTAAGGTTGATATGATAAAATTTTGATTGTTGAATTTTTTGTTGATGGCATTATTTTTGGAGGAGATGACGATTTGAGTAAGAAGTTTGTTGATGATATGCAAAAGGAGTTAGAGATTTCTATGATAGGTGAGATGAAATTCTTCTTAGGACTAGAAATTACATAGACTAATAAAGACATTGATCCTAAAGAAAGTAATGTTACTATTGTGAAGAGGATTTTCAAATACTTAAAGGGGACAGTTGACTATAGTTTGTGGTTTCGAAAGAATGATGATTTCATGGTATGTGATTATATTGATGTTGATTGGGTAGGTGATGTTGATGATCAGAAGAGCACTACCGATGGATTATTCTATTTGGGAAAGAAGTTGGTTTCTTGGGCAAGTAAAAGGCAAGATGTTATTTATCTATCTACTATGGAAGTTGAATATATTGTTGCTGCTAGCAATTGTACTCATGTAGTTTGGATGAAGCAAATGTTGAAGGACATTAGAGTTATTTATGATGAGCCTACTGTTATATATTGTGATAATTCAAATGCTATTAATATTTCTAAGAATATGGTACTGCATTCTTAAACAAAGCATATATCAATCAAGTATCATTTCTTGAGGGAGAAAGTCAGTGGAGAAGATGTCAAATTGGAGTATGTATCTACAAAGGATCAAATTGAAGATATCTTTACTAAACCTTTACCTATAGATACATTTTCATATCTAAGAGATAAGTTAAGTGTTTCTATCCCTCCTAATGAGAATTGGATGCATTGAGATGGATCTATCTAGTGGACCTCATAGTCTTATCTTCTTATCTGGATTAATGAGTGGGTCTTGCTGCTCCGAGGAGTATTCAATGTGTGATGTTGAGATTTGTGAATTTGTTCTAAGGAGGAGAATAATGATCTGTATGATCTTTAGTATTGCTGTCAAAGGGGGAGAGATGCATGTAAAAAACACCCTTATCTTTCGAGCTTTGTGTGCATGACCTCAGATTTGATTTATTTCTTTTCATTAATTATTTTTCACATCTATATGTTGTCATCAATGCCAAAGGGGGAGATTGTTGGATATTGTTGTTGCTAGGATATGTTGTTGTCATTGATGTCAACATGTTTCTGTGATTTGGTGTTCTAGTGATTACACAGAGTTGATCTAGTTGGTTTATCTATTTGATATGTTGAACTAAATACAAATACTTGATTCAGTGTTAGTTTCCTGGTGCTATGTGGTGATTTGATTGAGTCATGGATTCTAATATGAAGATTGGTTTTTCAGTGTTCCGTGTTGCAGTATTCTGGTATTTGATTCGTTGTGCTACAAAATGATTATATCATGAGTTGTGGATTTTGGAGAGTATTTGGGATGCTCATGTGTTTCTTGAATTCAAATGGTTCATGATTTGGTGTTGTGCAAGTTATCTTCCTATTCCCCGTTGCTTATGTTTGAGTGTTCTTGAGTATCAGCGTGTTGATCGATGAAGATTTGATTAAGTGGTGTTGGTACAACTATAGCAGATTATTTTAACATACTTGTTGGTGTTTAATTATCATGTCCTATTTGTTTTGTTGGTCTACATTAATCATTGTGCATGTTATTGAGGATCTTATGGGTCCGGTGATTTTATTCATGTTATGCGACATTTTTCGGTGGTGTAGCGTGTTGCAGAATATCTTGGGGAGATTTATAGTGGTTTTGCATGTTCGAGGATTTTATTTGGGTCCATGCTATGTTGTCTTGGCATTGTATTGGTACGGTGGTTGATCTATGCATTGTTTGATGTATTTGTAATTAGTCTTAAGGGTTGAGCCAACCTTGTAGTCAAGGTTGATGATTTGTATAAATGGGTGTCATATTCATGTAATTTGGAGATCGGTGTTTTATAGGTATCATGTCTTCATTATCAGAGAGTAGTGTTATGTGTTTTATTTTTGGTGCTCTTATCTTTGTTCTTGCTGCAATTGATCTAATAAGAAGTTGTGTTTAAATTGTTTAATTTGGTGAAAACTGATTCACCAAACCCCCCTCAGTTTTCCTTCATTGTTGTTGCCAACATTCACATCTAAATCGTTTTGATTTAAACTTTGTAATTTCTTAAAGAATTCAACTTCATAATCTCTAGGAAGGAATTTACCTTTTTGTTTTGCAACCATCCTATCCCAAGCTGTTATCTTGGCTTTTCCCCTCTTTCTCCTCTCAACTTGTTCATAATTCCACCATAGATGTGCATTTCCCTTTAGTTTGGTCTTTGCCACATTCACCATTTGATCATCAGGTACATCTTCACTTTCAAAGTATGTATCCATGACTACAATCCAATCTAGTAGTTCCTCCTTATTCAGATTTCCACCATACATAGGTAAATCAACCCTTACTTTATATTGGTAATTTCTCACTACCTTTAGCAACTTGATTGTCTTCTTCTCTTTCAGGATCTATTTTCTCTTCCTCCTCTGCCTCTTCGGACTTTTATTCTTCCTCCTCATCACTCACATCTCCCATGTCAATATTTCTTCTTTTATTTGACTCGAAGGCTTCAAACCTTGCCAACACAACATTCTAGGACTCTTGTAACCTAGTATTCTTCTCTCTCAACTCCTATAACTCTTTGCCACTACCAACATGCTTAGGAGGCATCTTGATGCAACAACCATTAATCTTACTCAAGCAATCTTTCACCAATCTTCCATAAGAGATCTACTCACTAGCTCTGATACCACTGTGATGTAGAGCATCCAAAAAACACAAAAAACTAAGGAAATCATTCTCCCAACCCACCTATTCAAATAGGTGTCAACTATTAACAAACTCTAAAGAGCCCTCACAAGGCTAATAGGTGCTCAATAGGCTTCGACACCCCAAAAGTGTACTAATGCCTCCAAATCCTTGTAAAACCATTGGAATTCATTATATTGGGTTCAAAAAACTTGTTCAAGGTGAATATGAGTTTTCCCAACCCCTATATCACATGAAACCCTTAAACCCTACTCACATAGGACCATCTCTTATTAGGACTCCAACTTGTCCATAATCATAACTCACAATGAAAAATAAATATTTAGAAATCCAAGGAACTTCAAGAAACCCTTGAAGACACTCTTCAATATAAGTAAATCACCATCCTTCACCCTCCCACCCACCCTAAAGACCATAAAGAAAACTTTATGTTGTATCACTAGTTCACTATGGCAACAACAACTTTGTTTAGGACAGTCATAATAATTTGAGTCAACTCCTCTCACCAAGGCTTATATCACCTTCAAAGGTTACTAAGGACCCCCAAACACCTTTCCCAAGTGTCCTCCACTCACAAAACCCTTTCTTTGCATCATATTCACAAAATCTGAGGTTACTAGTTCATTAGGACAATAATATACCCAGTTTTAGGACAATCATAAATATGATGAGATTTTTGACCAATAAAGGGCCTCAAAGACTTGATAAGGGTCTGCACTAACCTCTCACACCCCTCTAAATATTCACCAAACCTCTAGGAACCCAACTTTGCATAGATACCACCCTTACACCATTAAATTCGCTCTTTTCTGACTGAGACTCAGAAAATCAGATTTTTGTGCTGTTTTTCCATGTACTAACTTCATTATGGGGCCCTGAAAGCATCAAAAAATGAATGAGAATAAAAAAATACAACTCCTCAACCATTTTGGGATTCTTTAATGGATGTGAAGTAAGGTTTTTACATTTTATTAAGCCACTATGAACCCTTGGGTAGGGTTTGGTAGTTTTTACAAAAAATAATGTATCTCCTTCAAAAGGTGAGGAAATCAAATGAAATGAAAAATGAAATTTTAGGGTCTTCAATCCTCTTTCATGACCAAAAGGTGTCAAATGCCAAGAAACAATTTTTCATAGATAAATCTATAGTAGATCAAACTGTTACACCTAAAAATCACAGAGAATTTGCAGGGAACTCAAAATTCTTTATTGATTTTCTCTTCCAATACAATCATATCAACTCTAACCCCTCCTTGGTCGAGGGAAGATCCTTTTAAAGAGTTTCAAACCTTTCCCAAAAGTTACAACTCAAATTTGAATTGGTATTAACAAACTAATACCTAATCACCAATGTGGTGCAAAATTGCTTTTGACAACTTTTGCCATTCTTGACAATTTTTTACACAACTTGACTCATTGTCCAAAATAGGACCTCTATGACCTCAAACTATTATGAATACATTCAAATAGGTCCAAATAACCTTTATACATGATTGAATACCCCATTTTATTCCTTGACACACTTTCACCCAATAATGACAACTTTGACAATATTGAGACAACACACCTACAACTTGAACTGAGTCATTACAAATTGGCCTTCAAGGACCTTATTACAAGAAGAATGGTCATTCATGACAATATTACTTCTTGACATGACATGAAACTTGAAATAACTCAACATGGCCAAATAGAAGAATATGGGCCTCCAAGGACCTTATTACATGAAGAATGGTCATTCATTACAATATTACATCTTGACATGACATGAAACTTGAAATAACTTATCATGGCCAAAAAGAAGCATATGACCACTTAGGTGCTCCTGCACCATAAAATCATTATTTCTAAGTTTTTTTATTAATTGATATTGTTTACTCAAGATACTCTTGAAAGTGTATTTATTTTATTAGAATTATATGTAGTGGTTTCAAACATATTGCTTTGGATGCATGCTCTATGTTGAGTTTGAAAAAATCATGATTTCATAAATGTTAAAATAATTTGATTTAAGAGAAGACATTAAATATTACTTTGGATGCATGCTCTATATTGAGTTTGGAAAAAAAATGTCATAAATATAAGATAGTATTTTAATTTAAAATATTAACATATATTATTTTATTATATTTATTATAAAAATACAAAATGATTTAAAGTATTTTCAAAAATAGAATATAATTTTTTATAATTTTTAGAATATTTTAAATATGACCTTTTAAAATAGTTTCTAATATGAATTTTAATATTTTTTCTTAAATATTTTTTTAACATAAATTAAAAACTTAATGTGAAAATTTTGAGAATTATTACTAATATCTATCATCATTTAATATTACTATATAAGTTTTTAACAAGATTAGCTTTCATATTTTTCAATATAAATATACAAACTTATTTGAATTATAATAATAAATCTGAGATTTTTACATTTATAACAAATACATGTTTTCATATTTGTAAAAGTGAAGCTAAAGGTATATACTTCATAATTGATACAGTTATGATCTTTAATAAAATAATGTACTTTAAAATTTAAATAGAAATCATATATTTTAAACATTAATTTTTGGGAACTATGCGACATAATCATAATTATAGTTATTAGCACACCATTATAACTAGTAAAAAAGATGACATGTGTCATTCATAGATGTGTGGTTAAGCATAAATAATTGCTAGCTTAATGCAAATAAGTATCATCTAACAAAATCATTACTAGGATACTTAGTCACTCAATAAAAAAATGTTCAACATATATACTTTAGTTTTCAAAGGAATATGATATAGTTTAAAGGAATGTAATATGAGAATAGTTATGAGATTTTCATTTATACTTCTATGTTAGATTTTAAATTGATCTATTTATAAAAAATTAAATTTTCTTTTTAAAATGAATAATAATTTTTTATTAAAGATTAAATTAATCTTTCTTTTATATATTTTATTATAATTCAGTTAAATCTTAAATTAGATCGTTAAAAACATTTAAATATAATTTATTATTCAATATCAAGATTTTCACAAATGTCAAATAAAAACATTCAAATGACCAAAATGACAAAGTAAAGATGACCCTCAAATTCCAAACCTGCTAAAAAGTACTATTTATTGCAACAAAATATTTAATGAATCGAAAGGAAAATCAACTGTGCTCCAAAATGAGATTTATTTTTGCGCGCTAATTCCATGGATCTGGATGAACACAACCTATTTATTACTTAACTGCAAATGAAATCAATATAGTTCCGACATCACATAAACCCATAGGACTAGTTAGGGGAGAAGTTTACTGGGTAGACAGGCTGCCCATTAGGGTAGAAAAGGCCCCAGTGTTTCTCCGTTTCAGCATAAGTCTTCAAGTCCTCGTTGAAAAGAGCGAAGATATATGTGTCTATGCTCCTTCCAGGCCTCTTTGGCGTCCCTGTTTTGGACAATACATGTTTGATGAGATTATTGTTGTAAGTCTGGGCATTCTCAATGGTTGCCACATCCTTGCCTGCAGATGGCCATCCGGTTTCAGTGATCATAATTGGCAGGTCTGGATGTCCCAAGGATCCCATTGCAGAGATAAGAGTATCAACCATGGCGTCAAACAAGTTGGTGTATGACAAATTACCATCCTTAACGAGAGGTGTGGGCTTAAAGAGCGCGTACTCCAAAGCGATGAATTTCCTGTTGTCGTCGTAGCTGTGATAGGGGTGAACGTTAGCCATGAAAGGAGAGGCATGGTCTTGGAGGAATTGGAGAATAGAGATCATGCTATATTTCACCGTGTCTTTAAAAGTTCCCTGGGACGGAGGGAAGCCGGTTCCAATGACAGTCATGGCGTGGGCTGTGGAGACCTTGATGTTGTTCTGCAGATTTGCGGTTTCAAGCGCTGTTTGAATGTTTAGAATTGCAGGAACAAGATATGGCACGTACTGAGTATTGATCGGCATTCCCAAAACCTCGTTTCCTACAGCAATGTATTTGATATTAGTGGAAGGATAGAAAGCCTTAACATTGTCATTAACCCACCCATTTGCAGAGTCTTGGCTAGAAGCAACCGCCTGCAACTCGCTGTTGTCCACTCCTACAATTATGTCGATTCCAGAATTTGCAAACGCCTTAAGTATATCGTGGTTTGCTAAGAAAATTCTCGCTTTCCCAATATTGTTTCTCTTCACTAAAGAAGCCGCGTCACCCGGGGCTGGTAAATTGTCTCCGTTCAATCCGTAGTTGACTCCTATTTTCTCACAATCTAGACAAGAAATGCATAATATTTAGATTTAATGGATAATAAAACAAGTTGCTTCCGTATTTACTTGCCTATATATGAAATTGCGAGAATCTATTGTAAAATGAAGTGATATTTAATTTACCTGCATGCATCGCCCTGAGGAGTAGGGCAATACAAGAAGACAGCAGAAACATAAATTTATGTTTGTTGAGGACCACCATGATTATTATGTTTCCACACCTTTCTCTCTTGTAAATAGTCACCAACAATTACACCAGCTGTTTAAGCTCTTCCAAATGAGAATGTACGTCTCGACTATTGCGTATTCTCTATCCAACAATCTGCAAACATATTGGACCGTATTATTTGGTCTGAAATTCAATTAATTAATAAATACTGTCAAACCTGCATACACGTTGTTGGCCATAGCAGTTCATTGCCGACATTTTTTATGGAGTCGTTTAAGAATTGGTAGCAAAAAGCGGAAAAAATATGCAAGATCATCACAGCTAGCCAAAGAACCAAAACCACACAATTGATGTGTATGTAGTCTCGTTATTTTATTCTTGTATGAATAGGCTGCCTCCTTTGTACATTAATGTACTTTCTCCTTAGAAACTTTTAAAGCATAAACATTATCGCTCAAATACATGTTGCCCTAATTCTAATGAAATATACTAGCCCTACAATTATTGATAGTAAATTATTAACAAGAAAATCGTAAATTACAATTAAAATTTCACTGATTCTATTTATATAAATTTTACACAAATTAGTTAGAATACATATATTTCCATATTCTAACTCTTCAGCAGCAGACTTTTTCCTTCAATACTACACCATTCTTGAGTAAACTTTCGTTTACCTTGAGCAACTTAGAAAGGAAAAGAACTCATGAAAAAGGAATAAAATTGGCAGAAAACAACATCATCTCCACAAAAGCACAGAATGCACTGGCAAACACAAGAAAACAGAGCCACTGTTACTGATTTGTATTGCAAAAACTTAACATAATTATTCAGATCAAACAAAGGAAACGACAATAGTTGCACACCATTCATCCTCTGACACCGATTGTTGGTATAACACAGAACATGGGCAAAACGATTTTTAAACCTGAAGAATGGAGACGAAATCTGTATATTGATTTCCCTTGAATGATTTTTTCAATTTCAAACATGGGCTTACAAAGCCCTGAATCTTCAACATAATGATCAGTTACATACACAAGAAACGAAACAAATTTTGAATCACTCAGAACAAAGACAACACATGCAGTAGAAGTCACTGTTGTACGTGTCGCTGGCTAGATTAGTGACTTTGCCGAAATGAGTACATTAAATTCCACTGAGCAAATCTGAATCTAGTGAAACCCTAAATAAAGCGGACTATGAATAATTTTTCACCTGCCTATTTTTCTCGAGTGGAAAAACTAGTGGTTCCTTTATGAAGCTTGATCTGAAGTTAGATCCCACGTCTTACAATTTCATAAACAAAATAAAAATGATTTTCCTACGAAATCTTTTGGTTCAGACATTGAGGAAACATATCATAATTGATATATCATTAAACAGTTTATAGTAATACTCTCTGTCCGTAGGCAGATGAAGGGCACATACAAATTTATAGCGAAAATCACTACACTAAAAAATAGAATAAAGCATAAAACAATCTTACAAGCGGATAAGATGTCACCACTGCAGTCTTATCTTTATCCTTGCCAAAAAGAATGGATTTTATATATACAATTTAAGATTTGCAAGCATAAACAAAACTCAAATGAAATTCTTATTCGATATTAATCACTACAAACCTAAAATTAAATATTGTTTTGTATATTAGGAATGTAGATGAACATTGATTCAGGTGACAAAATGTTTAAAATGATGAAAAAGTGATAGGAAAAATCAAATGGAAGATTATGATAAGCATGTAGATTTGAGTTAACTAAATATGTTGTGGAGTTGAATCAATTAATAAGTAGAAAATTACCATTTTGAACTCACATAGGAGGATAAAAATATATTATTCAATTTAATAAATGGAATAAGATAAAGTATTAAAATTCATATTATTTATATATATTATTTTAGAATGTTTGTTTTAAAACTACAAATTTATTTTCAAACATAAGATATAATTGTTTTCAATTTTAAAAATATTTTAAAATAAGTTCTCTTTTTTAATAAATTTTATTTTTAAATATTTTATCCAGATTGTCTTAAATATAAATTTAGAAAGTTATCTAGTTGAAATGATATGATATAATTGTTTCTAATTTTTAAAAATTAAAAAAAGAATTTTTAGAATAGTTTCTATTTTCTTATATGAATTTAGAAACTTACACAATTTAATTTTTTAAAATATTTTTCATAAGATTGTTTTAAATGTGAATTTAAAAACTTGTCATAATAAATAAAATTTAAGATTTTGACATTTATTATAAAAGAATTTATATAAAATTATTCATTAATTATTTATTTTATTTAATGAATAAATTTTACCTTGGACATAGAAACTAATATATTTACATTATTTTAAATTAAAAACAAACCATCTCAATTACACTCCCAAATATTTTTTTTTTTTAAACAACACAGAGAGTACTCTATTTCACACCTATACAATCTAAAAATTTCAAATTTATATGTCAAACTACATATATAATTTAATTATTTATAACTAATTTAATTAATTTAAGGTTATGTATAATTTTATTTGTGTTTATGAATACAAAGAAAGCATGATTGAACAAAAATCCATGTAAATAGAAAACACGCATTAAAAGGATGATTTGAATGGGGTATCAACATACATTATTAATGCTGAAAATGATACACTCCCATTTAGAGAAGCTGATTTAGTAGAAAAGTGAAAGATATAAGAAAAAACTAATTATTTTGATTAAGAATGAAATAGACTAGGTGAAAATGCTTCAAAAAAATTCTACCAAATACAATTACAATGTGTAAAGCCAATGTAAAACCCCAATCTTCCAAGCATCCCTTTTTTGTGGGATTGGTTAAGATCTCTAGTTATTTTTTTGGAATTAATTACAACAATCCTACACTGATTGCAATTTACTATAATCTCTAGAGATACTAGCCATAAGGATTTCCATGCTTCCATCAATAATTTTAAGAGCTTCTATGCATTAAAACCAGAAAAGAACCATAAATTAATATAATTTTGTTGGCTTTTATAAAATTTGAAAACCATGGCCGTCAAACCATTTGAATTAAAGAATTAAATTTTGATCAATTTAGCATCATTAAATTTAATTATGAAGTTAATTAAAAATAAATTTTATGCAATACTATTCTTTGTTCAACATATATATAATTCTATTGTGCCTACAAAAATCTTCATTGCAATTTAATGCCACATTGTTAAAAATAACAAACTAAGAACCCAAAACTATATTAACCTATAATTCTCAATCATATCTCCTTCACGTTTGTAAAAGTTTCTTACGTCACTTTGGTTATCAATTTTTTGATTCTTTATTATCAAAGGGGTACACGCCATAGGTTAAGATTGTGAATAATGCAAAAATAAAAATTGTGATTAGAATATGTCATACCCAAAAATGGTTCATATCTCTATTGAAATTTTTGGGCAAAATCCATAAAAAGCATAAGAAATAAATAAGAAAAATATTTAAAGTTGACAATTGTTTTGCTAATGGTTACCCTAGAGAAGGTGGCTTTGGGTTGATATTATGGTAGCCTTGGATTTCCTAAAAAGAAACTCTATTCTCTCTTCCTTCACCATTTTGTTCAAACTTAAAGTTGATATTATTGTAGTGTTAGATTTCTCAGACAACAAATCAATTCCCTCTTCTTTCACCATTCAACTCTCCATCTAAGGACAAGAGGATAATGCTTGTATTGCTCACAACAATTTTATGATAAAGAAATCCTTTATAGCTAGCAACTAATACACACCATACAAATTTATAATTACAGATAGATTTAAAGTAGAAATTAATAAAAAAGAAAAGGAAAGTTACAATAAGGATATATAAAAGTTATTAATAAATATCTTTAGAAAACATATATTTCATTTTAGTATTATAATTTTTTTCATATATATGAAATTATAAATAAATTGTAATTAATTTTATGAAAGTAGATTTAATCAATAAACTAATACTAAAAGTAATAATTATAATAATATAAAATAATAGAAAAAATAGAAAAAAAAGAGAAATAGAGAAAAATAAAAAATTGTATTAAAATATATTAATAATAAAATAATATAATAATACAAAAATATTAAAAATAATAATTATAATATTATAACAACAATAATATAATAATTCACAATAGTAAGTTTGTTTCGATGGTGGCCCTCCCCTGAGATAACTAGAAAAAACACTTTGTCAAAGTTAAGGTTGCCTACATTGGTCTCAAATTGGCCCCATCTAAGGGCTTTAGGAAGGTGTGAATCGAGGGAGACTCATTGAATATTGTTAATTGCTTGAAACTAGTCAAAAAGCATTGTGAGATGTTTCAAGGTATGATTTCTCTAGAAGAGTGTACTGTGGGAGCTTAGTGCTTTGCTTTCCTTTAGCCCATCACTATTTTATGGTATTTCTATTACCTTTGTCTTCACTAGCCCTAACCTTCCAACTAGCCCCAACCTTCCAACCAGGCCTAGAATTTGACAGGCTATATGGCTATTTTTGCACTTTTAGACATAAAATTAGTAGACTGTATGTATCCACAAGCTATTTTTTCCACAAAGTGTATATATGACACTTAAAATTATTAATAAGACGTAAAATATTATAATAGGTAATATATATTGATATATATTATTTTACAATGTTTATTATAAATATATGAATTTATTTAGAATATTTTAAAATGGTAGGATTAAGATATAATTGTTTCTAATTTTATATTATTTTTCTATGAATTTTTAGTATGTTTTTTCTTATATAAATTTAGAAACTTTGTCAATTTATTTTTTAATATTTTTAAAGATTGTCTTAAATATCAATATAGAAACTTCTAACAATTGAAATGATAAGATATAATCATTTCTAATTTTTTAAAATATTGTAATAAAAAAATCTAAAATGGTTTCTATTTTTATAATAAACAAGATTTTTGGGTTGAATTTAGAAACTTACAAGTAGATTTAAGATTTTTTAAGTGCATTACTAATTTATCATTGTTTTTTAAATTTTTACATTTTTTTGATGGAATTATTTCTTTTCATCTAATTGAATTTTATTGGAACTTCAATTCTATGAAGCTTAAAGAATTGACACTTAACATTTTTTTTAAAACGTAAAATGAAAGGCATTAAAATTACTAAACTGTCAAAAAAAATTCATGACAAGCAGGGGTGACCGTCAAATTCCAGGCCTGCTTCCAACTATGGAACCTTATTGCTATTTTGGTGGACCCCTGGATTCCATTGGTGGGGACAGGTATAGAGTGAAACCAAATGCCTGTGAGAAATGTCAGTAAGATCCCATTATTTGGGCTAAGATTGGTACAGGGGTGGTTACTCTCTTCATGGAAAAGCTGCATGGTTTTGACCTGCTTGTTACTAAGGGTTTTTTGAAACGATGGAAGAATGACACTTGGTTTTGACCTGCTTGTTACTAACTATCTATTACATTGATAGTTAGCGGTTATGACAATTTTCGATATCATACAATTATACCAACTATATATCTCCATATATATGTACATGCACACCTGCATTTAGGTATATTGAAACAGTTTTTGCTTTGTTCTCCTTCATTTGATATCAGAGTCCCAAGTGGTTCTGTGTGTGTGTGATGAGGATATATGAAGAGCTGTGATGAAATAGAGATTTTTGCGTTTGTGCGGGATGAAGAACCTTAAGTGCTACGATGCTGCATAGAACAAGAAGAACACATTGATCAATATTTAGGAGTGTTGTGGGTAGAGTTTGTTATAGCTCTTTATTGCTACAGAAATTTCGTGAAGAGTCTTATTTTTAAATTTGTTTATTTTCTAGTTCTTGACTCTCCTTTATTCACATACTAAGAATCACTACAAATAGATATGTAATAGTTAATATGTTTTTAAAACTGGCTTGTCATTCAAATGGTGTAGGAGACATTTTAGATTAATAGAGGTGCAAAGGCTACTGTAAAGGATTACTTTTGCAACGAATCTAAACCTAGTGAATCCGTGTAAGAAGATTGAATGCAACAGTTTTTACATCATATGTGCTTCTTGAATGGTCATTATATACATTTTCTTAGTTAAATAATTTAATGTTAATTGTATACCAGCATGAGAAGATCTCAAAAGTTTTGGTTGGTGATGGCGTAGGTTTGTTCAACAAAGAATGTCAATCAAGCCCGAGAATACAATCCTTACAAAGTGGGCCCGAGAATACAATCCTTACAAAGTGGGCTTTGAGTACGCAAAGTATATGCACATGCCTGTGAATGCCAATATATGTATCATATTTGCAGGAGAAGAACATAGTGTAGTGATCATTGCATGAGCAGAAATAACTTGTACTCCCACAACACATTGTTGTCACCATAGACTAAGTACTACAGGCTTGGTAGTTTTGGTTGGACATTAGTCTTTTAATGCCTACACTGCATTTGGAAGTAGTCGGTATGTAGAAGTAACTGAAGGTGACTCTTAGAATGGTATAGGATTTTAAGAGCACCTGTTGATGTGAGAGTGTGAGAATTTTGGTAACTGTCAATAATAATGCTTTCACATTTTCTAGCACAACAAAAGGGATTTCGCTTATAGGGTACTTTTATCATTTACCAAAGGTACGTGTTATATTGTTGGATGTTATGACATGTCTCAGCAAGTAAGGTTGGTCAATGACATGAGGAGATTCATTCTTTCCTTCCCGTGTGGTGATGAGGAGATACTATCTCTTATGATGGTCATTGCATTGTAAGTTTCTTAGCAGAACAAACTGGGAAAGATGCATATTGTGTCATGTAAGGTTCAATACTTTGGAAGGAAATATGAATCTGCCACTATTAGGATGGTGCCTATATCGCAAGGAATCAAAATTGTGATCACCTATGTATCTAAGAAGGTTCAATACTTTGTTGGGCTTGATAATATCTTTACCTTTTCACAAGGTTTGACTAAAAATTTGGGTAGTTTCATGTTTCTAATGGACAGTTTGTAGTATGGACTTATTGATCAAGAGTTTATTAGTGGTAATTTGGAGGTAAGTTGTTTCCTGAGAGAATATGCAATTGAAATTAGCTTCACAAGATGCCAAATAGTTGATATAACTTTCTTCAAATTCTTCAATCAAGTAATCTATCTTCTTGCTACCTGTGCTTGAGAAATTTTAATTTAAAATATTAAACCAATTGTTGAGTATCATATAGATATGTTTATCAATGTTGTCAATGAATCTTCATACAATTATATACTTTGACATTTTGGTGTTTCTATGCTGCATCGAATAAGGCCTTCAAAGACTCATCAAAGACATCAAGTGGATAAACTATAACATGGTCAATTTGTAGGCTAGTGGCATCGAAGGATGGAGGAGGCTCCTGATGCTATTCTGGAACCTTCTCAGCTCAACTGACTACCTATATCTACACACAAGATGAAAGAAAGGGGGTTGTGGATAGGGATTTGCCTTAGGTCAAACCACGGGTTTGGAATTAACACTAATTGAAATAAAAATTAAACTTGGACTGAATTAGAACAGATTTTCTTTTGAGGGCAAGATTTAAATGTTTGATTGTAGATTATTATACCTTCAATAGGTGATGCAATGCTCTTAGAATAAGTCCTCCATGTTTTGATGTAATAACATGATAAATCACATAAAATCCACCATGAAATCATAATTGAAGCATAAATGGAAGTTTCCTTCATGTATTTTATTGTTCCTTGAATCATATTTTCTCTTGACAAAGAACAATTGCTCTTGAATTCATGATAAAGGGCATAGATTAGACTATAAAAAATGTAGTGTGAGGGATGTCTTATATAAGGATTTTCATAATTGAAATCACCTTTAGGCATAATTAGAATTGATATATTTTTGCACGGAGTAGGATTTAGATAGGGTTTTAAAACCACCCAATTAAGCTCTTGAAATTTGAGGAAAAAATTACGGGACTAGGTAATATGCTACATGGTCTGACCAACTTTTTTTTAATTTTCTAGGGATGCAAGCTATCATGATTCTAATGCTAAATCGAGCATGGTGGGTACAAATTAGAATGTGTAGATATGCAAATATGATTTGAGAGTTGAAATTAGGATCAAATTAGGATTAAATAAAAAGGGCACACCTACAATTAAGGTCCCAAATAAGAGAGTGATAATGTAATAAACTCGAATAAGGCTTGTAATATTAATTTAAATATAATACATAGAGGAAAGGGAAAGACTAAAATAGGTGCTAGGAGAGTATGAAATTGGATACACTAGTAAAGGTGTACAATTTATGATGCTACACTTGTGATGTGATGCTTAATATATTTTTTATTTTATCTTAGGTTCTATTTGGATGACCCTTGTTATTCCATTGGTGCAAGGTAATAAAGATGTCAAATCCATTGTGTCATTCTTCCATTTGTATCGCTTTTCTTCTATATGTTGTCTCTTGTGTTGTCTACTTGAGGACGATGCAAAGTCTTGAGATCTCTTTTGGTGTCTTCCATGTAGACTCAAAATGACTTATGTTCTCTTCTTCCATTGCTTTTTTAGTTCCACTTCCTTTCGAATATGAGGTCAATTCAATACAAATATCATTGATATACATTATTTATCATAAGAGTATACTAACCCCAGAGTTAGTGGATCCCTTATGTACTTTTCTATGTATGTTTTGTGACCATTATCCTTTGATTTGTCCTCTCTTGGGGATATCTCATTGCGGTAATGTGCTTATCTTTTAGATGCATGCTACCTTAAAGAAATTTCTCTTGATAAGGCATATGAATTGCTTTAACATGGGGGAATACACTCCACTCAATGATACACTTTATGCACACACCATGACATGTCTAAATTGATACCAAAGTTACTTTGCAAATTGAGCCTTTTGCTTTGTAAATTGGTATTTTTCTTTTTCATAACTTATAGTAAGAGAATATTACTAGGCTAATGTATTCATGTTCCCTCTCCTTCTCCTTTCTTATATTATCCCTTTTATCTCAATATTAGAGTAGTAAGATCCTATACTAGAGTAGGGGTATGTCTTACTTTGAAAATATTGATTGAGTTGACAAAATTTGGGTACTTCCTTCTTAAAATATTTACCAATTTTTTATCACTATTTATATACACATTCTGAACAAGTTTTGCTCCCATTGCTAAATTCATTATCACCAGCTTTCTCAAACCTTCTCCTCCTACATTTTTTGGCCTAAATATCTTATCCCAAGCCACTAGAGCTGTTTTGTTTTGTTCAATAGTGCCTTTGGAAAAAAATTTCATGATTTTATTCATTTATGTCTCAATTTCTTTTGGAATTTTAAAACATTACATAGAATATACATCAAGTGCTGACAACACTCATTTTATCATTAGTAGTTTTCCTATAGATGAGAGTCATTTACCCTTCCATGCACTCATCTTATCTGCATATATTGAAACAAAGTTATCCCAATTTATTTCTTTTTATTCATCCCTTGAAAGAGAGATGTTCCTACAAACTTACCTGGGAAGTTAGCCACCTTAATTTTGAAAATCTTGGCCATTCCCTCTAAAGGCTCGATTGTGTATTTAGAAATAATACCTTTGTTTTACTCCAATTTATTTGTTGGCTTGAATCTTCACAATATTTGTTAAGAAGGGTCTTAATATTCCTTTCTTTTGTCCTATTTGATTGATCAAACAACATTGTATCAACCAAAAATTATTAATGTATCACCAAGTTAACACCTACAACTATCTTAAATCCATACCAATATCCTTCCTCTCTTATCTTTCTTATTCATCTTCCCAAGGCTTCAACCATAATTATGAACAAAAAAGGGGATACTGGGTCTCCTTTCCTTATGCCTCTACTTGACCTGAAGAATCCATGAGCCCCACTATTCATCAACACTAAGAAGATCAAAGTTGATATGCATTCATCTACCCACTGAATCCACTCCTTTCGAAAGCCAAACTTCTCTAGGGTTTCCTTCAAGAAATCTATCCACTGAGTCATAAGCTTTCATAATGTCTAGTTTAATGATAATTCTTTCTTGCTTAAACTTTGTAGTTGAGTGAATAGCTTCGTGGGCTATTATTATACCTTCCACAATTTATCTCCCTGGGGAAAAGGCACTTTGTTCTTTTGATATTAGTAAATTTAGAACCCTCTTGAGTCAGTTTACAATTGTTTTGGATATTATCTTATATGTGGTATTGCATACAGCTATCGACTTGAAGTAACCCACAATGTTTACCATCTTCTTCTTCGGGATCAAAGCTAGGAAGGTATGATTTATTGCTCTTAGTACTATCTTCTTTTTCCTTGATTCCTCCACCTCCTTATGAATATCTTGTCCCACTACCTCCAAAAAATGTTGAAAAAAAATAATTGGAAAGTCGTCTGGGTCAGAAACCTTATTAGGGTTCATCTAGAATACTGTTGTTTTCACCTCTTTCATTTTTATTGCCTTAAACAATTCTTGATTTTGTTTGTTTGTGATTACCTTGGGAATTATATCCAAAAATTCTTTTCTTATTTCCTTATCCCCAAATAAATTTTTGTTTATCATTGTTTCAAAAAAAAATGTAGCCTCCCTGTTTACTTCTTCCCAATTTTGAGTTTTTGTTCCATCCTCCCTACTAACCTCCATAAATTTGTCGCTCCCCTTCTCTATTGTAGAGGCCCTATGAATTTGTCCCCCTCCTAAAGCCAGACCTCCCTTGATTTTTGTCTCCAATAGAATTCCTCCCATGCTGATATTTCAAAGAACTTCATCTTTAATAATCTCTCTCTCTCATATTCCTCTAGTCCCATTCCATCCTTAACTATCTTTTCATTAAGATTCTCTAATTCCTTTATTATTTTTATTTTTCTTGGAAAATGTTTTTGAAATGACTTTTATTCCATTCCTTCAATTTCATCTTAACATACTTTAATTTACTGCTAAGTTGAAACATGTATGCGGGTTTGAAATTTTCCTCCTTCACCTTTTTTTTATTAGGGTTTCTAGGTATGAATCTCTAAGCCACATGTTTTCAAACTTGAATGGAGTGCCATATGGGAGTTGATTGTGAAACTAGGAAATGGTCAGTTCCAACGAGGGAAAGAATAGACACATAATAGAACTGTATTACATTATCCCTGTTTCCAACCATCATTAATCTGTCTAATTTTTTTGCAATATTGGTAAATCCTTTCCTTCAATTAGTCCATGTATAAATACCATTGTTTGCTTGCATGTCCTTTAGACTATTGCTATCAATAAATTGTTGGAAATGATTTTAAAACTATTTATTTTTTCCTTAGTCCCCCTTTTTATTCCAAATTGTTTCTAGATGCATTAAAATCCCCTGCCATCAATATTCTTTCCCCTTCCAGACCTTCCAGCCTATTGATAACTATGACCATAACTCCTTTTTTTGCATAGTTTGAGTTGGACCATAGACATTGATTACAGTAAAAATATCATTAGTTTTTAATATTTTGCATTTACTTGATATCCACCATATAGTCTCTTCTACTATTGACACTTCCATTTTTCATGGGTTCCATAAAATTCCCAAACCACTTGAGGCTCCATCAGAATTTACAAAATACCCTTTCCAATGTTTCCATTTATTTAATCTCCTCTCGATTTCCTCCTTTTGAAGCTTGGTATCTTGAAGAAGATGCATATCCACTTTTGCTTGCTCAATTTGGCACTTGATTATGCACCATTTGTTAGGGGTATTTATCACCCTAAAATTTCGGGTTATGATCTTCATTGTGATTTGGGAAGGTTAAGTCCCTTCCCAAAACTTTTATTACTTTTCCTATTCCAACTTTTTTCTCTTGGATAACAAAGATATTTAGTCTGGATTTGTTTTATGTTCTCTTCCTACTATTCCATTCAAAAATATTAGGTCCTTTGTTCTTTGCCTTGATTTGTTAGAGCATCCTATTTTCAATTCTCAATTCCTCTATCTCCTCCCAATCTCTATAACCACCCCCTTCATCATCTCTACTCTACCCCTCTTTCCTTATTCCTTCCCCTTCTTTTCATTTATTTTCTAGATTTTGAAATAAAGTTTCGATTCGTACCTCTTGCTCTGCCACTTATTGATTTTCAAGTGTTTGTCTATTATCCTTAGGTCTTACTTCTTCTAGCTATTGCTAAATTGTATGTCATAAGTCCTCTATATATTTTAGTAGCACTACCAATTCTACTTCCTTCTTGGTGTCTTGCCTTGGCTGGGGATTAGTATTTAGTGTCTCCATTCTATTTCCTTGACTATCTTCCACTGAATTTGTCATTTGGTTAGATCTAGTCTTCTTCTTTTGAGGGGGCTTCCTTTTGTATCTTTGCTTAACATATTTCCAATTTCTTTTTCTGTGTTCTCACAATTACCATTTAATTCTAACTTGCTTGAGGTTGAGGTTCCATCTAACATTTTTCCCTAGTCAGGAACCATTCTAAAAAGGATTCATTCAAAATCTTGATTTGTTTTTTCCATTTGCCTCCTTCCTTTAACTATTTCTAGCTTGTTATAAATTTTCAAATCCATGTCAATTTCCATGCATATATTTTCTATATCCCATGTTTTCTCATTTAAGAGGTCCTCTTTTACTCTTATAAATGAGACCAAAGCATCTCCAATTCTCATGATTGCTTTACCACTCTAGTATTTAGCTAACAAACCAACCAGTGAAACCAATTTTAAGGTATTATTAATCTTAATTCTCCTCAATTCAAAGTTTGGGTTCCAGTTTGTTTTAGAAAAGCTAACTCCTTTAAATAAAATAGGTCTACCATTCTTTATATCTCATTCTTTAAATATAAATCTATACATTCAATCAGAAAATAACCATTTTAGAGAGGCCATATGTATACCTTTTCTGGGTATTTCTCTTTCCATCACTTGAATATTTCTTCCAAGTTTCCTTCTTATTTTTCATATCCTCTCCATTTGACAATTATGGCTAGCTCCTTTAGTCCACTAATTGCAACCATCGTCATGTTTGAAGAAATGATGAAGAGTTTTCTACCCAGGTATTTTTTCTTTCATATTTTCCTTTGTAAGAATTTTTGGTTCTCCATTCCATCATAATTCTTCCCGCGTCCTTCGTTGGGGGTCTTTTGAGTTCCATTTAAGCCTCCCCTCATATTCCATCCATAGGTAGGTTTTAAGAACTGCCTACTCTAGTCTTCCCATTTTTATCTGTCATGTATTGTCCTCTCCATCCCATTAGCTTGTATTTTGAGGGCATCCTGAATCTCTAGCTACTGATATTTGGGTTTCCCCCTATGGGAATCCTATTTTCACTAGTAGCTAATAGGGGCCATCTTTGATTCATGGGAAGATCTTCCCCATACTTCTTGTCTAGTGGCCTACATTTTCTACTTAAACCCTTCTCACCCCATATAGGGAAAGAATCCCCATATCTCTTCCTTCTATTGGCAGGATGTAGAATCTATCTTCCCTTTCTCTTCTCATACTTTTGATTTCACCAATCTTTCCTTCCTTCATTTCTTATTCTCTAGTTCGCCTTTCTCTGTTGCCACTCTAAACCTAATAAATTTGTGTGTGGTGGCTCTCTAAATTATGAGTCATCCATTGCTTGTTGTTTCCGCTCACTTTTCTTCTTTTCCCATTTTGTTGTTTTCGCCAATGTTGCAGGGCCACCATCTCACATTAGGCCCTAAATTGGGACCTTACAATGTTCATCTCAAATGTGTTGTAAATTTGATCCTATGTCAGAATGTTCCAAAAATTCAATTTATTTTTATGGGTAGACAAGTATAAAAGGAGCTATATCCCTCTCATTCGAAAACTAACAATTTTCAAGAGGCAAATTTATGATCCTAATTCAATTAGAGTGAGCAAGAAATCATTCATTCATTAAGAATTGGAGTAGAAGTGAACTCAAGTTCAAGTATTGAAGATGGCATCCATGATCAGTGTTTTATGAAGACATCCTACATGAAACCCTAAAACCTTTTTGTGAAGGTCAAACCAAACTTCATCAAGGTATACATTGTTGTTTCAATCATCTCTTAAGATGGGATTGTTCCTAGATCTATTGGGTTCAACCCTCTTTCAATGTGCTAGCATTAATTAGCTTATTTAGTAGATTTACTTGCTGAAACCCTAATTCCCAATTTTCCTCCATTACAATACCTAGAAGATTAGATCATGTTTTTGGGTAGAATAAAAAATATAGAACATCGCAAAGCTCAAATCAATAAATTAAAAGTGGTCTAAGAGTTTTTGGTGTAGTTAGATGAGTGCATTGAGCCATGGCAATGGAAATGATTTTGCAAACAGTCAAATTTATGATCATTTCTTTACAACTACTACCACTAGGAAAATGCATTGTATACTTAAACTAATAAGAACACTATATTTGATTGGGTCAATAACATGTCATCCAATAAAACCATAACATTTTACCACTTGGAATGACAACTAAGCCATTATAAAGGGCAAAATTTAATCCTTTCATCATCATCACACATTGTAGGAGTGAAACTGTGGCACTCACTCAAAATCAGAATGCAATATCAAAATCTATATTTGTTTGACATCATATATATAACCATAAAGTGAAAGAGTTGCACAAGATATAATTAAATTTCACTAGTTGCCAATTTTTTTAAAATTACCAGATAAGGGATATACATACACATTAACAAACCAATCATGCCTCATCAACTCAACCCATGAGTGACACAATATTATATGAACTAGGAAGTATGTGTCTTAGCTGAAGAACACATGGCTTGATATTTCTAGCTCATTATTTTAGGAGAAGATACCATATGAGAAACATAATGTAAAGGAGTGTCGTAATGTAATAATAAATTGACACATGGAATAGCAATGGGGAGTTAAAGTCATAATATGATTGCAAAGAGAAAAAAATAAAATAAAGAAAGAATGGGAAATTATTGGTAAATGAAAATATAGAGAGAGAATCGGGCCATAAACTTAGGTGGAATAAACTAAAAAAGGTTATCATGTTGTTAAGATAGAATAATACATTAGTGACACATGGAAAGGTCCAAAGTATCTAAGGAATAGGATTTTAGTCCTAAAACTCTATGACTATAACAAAGAAAAACTAAAGGATTTTAATAGAAAAGACACTAACATTCTAGTAAAGTTATATGAGTTGCAAATAAAAACTCACTTTTTGAATATTCAATATTTATTTTTTTATTTAACTTTTTCATTCCATTTGGCTATTGTGACTTGAATAAAATGAATGAGTGTTGAATTGAATGCTAGGTTGTAGTATAAAGGGACAAACCTAAATTTATTTTAATGACCCACTATAGATCCACAACATATTTAGAATTGAAAAAACACAATTCAAACATATCAAGCAACATAAACGTAATATCATATAATTTTAGTATTCTAGATCACATTGCATCTACTCATTATCTTCAATTAATATAAATTGGTACCCAAGGGTATGACTATAGAAAAAGAATCCTTATTTATCAAATAGCTTTATTTATAATTCTAATTTTAAATATAAGTTATAGAAGTCAATACAACTACTCTATAGCCTTAATCTAGGAAAGTTCATAGATATAGTTCAAATAATGTTTTCATATTGAATGATTCTACAATCACACAAATAAGAGACATAATCAAATATTATTTTAATTATATAACAAATATTTTTAAAAACCTAATTTTTTAATAAAAAATATTTAGAAATAAACTCTACTATAATATTTAATCCAAAATCAGCAATTAAATATATTTCTATTAATTGATATTATTTACTCAATTTTATAAACATATACCTCTAAAAGTGTTTGTTTTCTTGTAATTACGTGTAGTAGTTTTGAACACATTGCTTTGAATTCATTCTCTATGGTCTACTTTGAGTTTGGAAAAAAATACAGCATTATGTTCATAAATGGTAAGAGAATTTGACCAATAGAAGACACAGAATGACCAATGTATGTAAGTTCAGGAAGAGCCCTGTACTATATATCTTCAGTAAAATATTTAATGACATGAAAGGACAAGTGTCCGTATGAAGCATGATGAGAAGCTCCAAAGGGAGATTCATTTTTGCACGCTAATTCCATGAATTTTATTCAACATAAACTATTAAATACTGCCTACAATTTATTTTTATCCAAAAGGCTTCACTGCAAACGATTCAATATCGTTGCAACAACACTTAGACACATAAGACTAGTTAAGGGGAGAAGTTTACAGGGTAGGCAGGCTGCTCATCAGGGTTGAAAAGGCCAAAGTGTTTCTCCGTCTCATCGCCTTCCTTCTTGTTCTCGTTGAAAAGAGCGAAGATATATGTCTCAATGCCGCTTCCAGGTCTCTTTGGCGTCCCATCATTGGACAATACATGTTTGATGAGATTATTATTGTAAGTCTGGGCATTCTCAATGGTTGCCACATCCTTGCCTGCAGAAGGCCATCCGCTTTCAGTTATCACAATTGGGAGGTGTGAATGTCCCAAGGACTCCATTGCAGAGAGAAGAGTATCGACCATGGCGTCAAACAAGTTGGTGTAGGACAAATCTCGGTCTGTCACGACAGGAGATGTGGACTTGAAAAGCGCGTATTCTAAGCTGATGGAATCCCTATTGCCGTCATAGCTGAAATAGGGGTAGACGTTGGCCATGAAAGGAGAGCCATGGTCTTGGAGGAATTGGAGAATAGTGCTCATGCTATCTTTCACCGTGTCACTGAACGTTCCCTTTGAGGGAGGGAAGCCGGTACCAATGACGGTCATGGCGTGTGCTGTGGAGACCTTGATGTTGTTCTGCAGATTGGCATTTTCAAGCGCCGTTTGAATGTTTTTAATTGCAGAAACAAGAAATGACACGTACTGAGCATTGCTTGACGTTCCCAAAACTTCGTTTCCTACAGCAATGTATTTGATATTAGTGGAAGGATAGAAAGGTTTAATGTTGTCATTAACCCACCCGTTTGCAGAATCTTGGCTGGAAGCAACGGCCTGCAATTCGCTGTTGCCCACTCCTACAATTACTTCGATGCCAGAGTTTGCAAACGCCCGCAGTGCATCTCCGTTTGGTCCGAAAATTCTCATTTTCCCGATGTTGTTATTCTTCATCAAAGAAACCACGTCGCTTGCGCTTGGCAAATTGTCTCCATTCATTCCGTAGTTGACACCTATCTGCTCACAATCTGTGAAAGAATCCAGTCACGGTTAGAAGTATAGAATCATAAAATAAACAAGTGCTTCCCTAGTTAATCGTTACATATGAAACTGTAAGTATCTATTGCTAATTGAAGTGATATTTAACTTACCTGCAATCATCGAGCTCAGGAGAATGACAATAAAGAAGATTAGCAGAAACATAAATCTATGCTGCTTGAGGAACTCCATGATGATTATGTTCCTACGCACAGATGGAGAAAATGTGGTGAAGATGTTCGCGGGGGCGTGCTAATTTATAACTAGCTATGTTGCGATGTAAACACAACCGGCTTTACAGCGAAAGTCCTTGCCGTGTTACATAGCCGCCGTGCCGTATGCGAATAGAAATATTGACTCCCGCACATTGTCTATAGAGGAATCTACATACAGATTTGGCCGTATTATTATTATTTATATTCTGGAGTTCAATGAATTAATAAGCAGGGCCTGAATTTCGATGAATTAGTAAGTAGGTTAAGTGTGCATCCATATTTTGTTGGACATAGCGAACATTGCGGATATTTTCTCCAGTCATTTGGGAATTGGCTGCGAAAACATGAAAAATTAGGCAAGATCATAACAGCTCCACAAAGTCAAGCATAAGAACACAAAATTCTATTCGATTAGTTTGAATGTAATTTCGCATTTTATTCTTGTGTTATATTAATATATAGGTCATGGGTAATATTAATGTTCGTTCATTCTAGATATTTTGAAACTAGAACATTATAGCTCAAATACATGCCGTGACTCTAGGGAAATAAATTAGCACTACTCTAGTTCAGAGTAAAATATTAAAAAATACAATCAATACTAAATTATATTTAAATTAATGAGTTGAAATTATTAAATGTAAACGTTAAAAAAGAATGTTAGGTTTGGGCAACTTTCATAGATTAGAATATAATTCATAATTTGAATTTCACATTAATTGTTGAATCAATATTATTTTTAATATTATAGATGTATTAAAATTATCTTTTATTTTTAGATGGGGTCACCTAAGTCATTAGGCTTTCTAATAGAATTTAGTTTAAGTTGCGTCATGGTTTTGTCTTCTATATACTTGTTCTTTGGTGCATGTGCTTGAGTATTTGAAGATGGTTGGTTTCAAAACGATATTTGTGAGATATGTGATGTTCCTTCTAGTATTAGATTAGCCAAAAAATGAAATAGTAAAAATAAATACTAAAATAAAAAAATAAAATTGGTATTATACTAATTTGATGAAATTAATTTACACGTCATGTACATCTTCAAAGAGAAAAACTCCTTCAATTAAATCTCAGTAAAAGATAATTAATAGAATGATTCATTAAAATATCAAAACTTATATTTATTCCAATTCTACTTGAAGAACTATTTTCCAAGATTTAAAAAAAGGGACCAAATACAAAGTATATTGATCCAATACTTTAGTTACTAAAATCAATTATATAGTAAATAATTAGAAAAAGACAATTAGGTCCATAGTTCCCAACATGCCTCACCCTTAAAAGACATTTTTTGTATTATGTATCATAGAATCACAAAGCTCATTTTTGCTCATTCGAGCATCCACATTACAAATATACTAGCTCCTTTTGAGCACCAAACTAGAAACAACAATTGGAAGACCAAGGGTCACAACTTAGAAATCCACTTTAAACCCAATGGAAGACCAAGAGTCACAACTTAGAATTCTACACAAAGGTGTCCCTCATGGGAGTTGAACTTGGGTCTCCACATTGAGAACTCAATGCTTTAACCAACTAAGCTCAACCCCTTGGACTAAAAGACATTTTTCATGAAATCCCAATATTATATAATTATTGTTACAAGTGGAAGAGATGTTAAAGTTGCATCTTCCTAGTTGCAACCCATGCCATAGGATGACAACCATGACGAGGGTAATAGATCCTTCAATATACCATGTAGGTTTTGTAGATACGATAATAATCTATTGACCAATAGCTTGCTTCAAATAGGAGATATCAAAAAAATTATAGAAATTAGAAAAGGAAGGTCTAGCTTGTTAGCAATTAAGATTTTTTTTTTTCAAACTATAAGATCCATTAAATTTGATGAAAATTTTATGATGAATCTTTATTCTTAAAGAATAAGATTTCGAGAAAGAATATATCAATTTTCTATCTTCCTTCTCCAAACTCAATTAATAAACATAATGTTTGGAAATATAGTTATAACATAACCCTCATATTGCAGACATAAATGAGCATGTTAAATTATTCAATTTGAAATCAAAGTCTGAATTTCAATGTATATTATTGTTGTCACGCAAACAAAAATTTACAAATAATAAGCACAGAGATTTCTAACCATGAATGGAGGACAAAACCAATTATTTTTTGAATTTGATAGCTCAGATTTTAACAAATATACTATAGCAGCTTACAAGGTGTCATTACTATCTTCAGATCCCAATGAATGGTTTACAATGATGCTCCCAAAATCAACCGTTCAGTTCCACTAGTACGGGCTAATTAGAAGATAATTTTAAGCCTTCGCGAGACTTGTTCAAACCTTAAGAGTGTTCGCCCAAGGTAAAGAAGAGTTTGAATTTTTGAAAGGAAAGAATGTTCTTTTTTATTTCATGTATTTGTTCTATAAAATGTAATCCTTGGATCCTTTTGAGGGGTACGAAAATTTCAGATATGAGTTAGGTCCACAATTAGTTGCTTAAAATAATTTTTAGTTTTTAATTTATAGTTTTTTAATCTTATGCATCTTAGAATAGTTGATAGCTATTTTGGAATTTGTAGAATTGTAATGAAAAATGAAGTTAAGGTGGGATTTTATTATCAATAATTGAAGATTAATGAAGATATGTATCCAATAATTCTCTACTTTTATTATTGTTTCGTGCATGGGATTGGTATTTTCTTTTATCTTTTATATTCATTAATTTTAAAGAGATAAATAATGTTGATGGATGGTAATATTGGTTCTAATTTTTATTTGCATATGTATATGGTGGTTACAATCATGAATCAATGCATGCCTTTAGATTTTGAAAACTTTCTTGAAATTTGGCACCATTAATATTTATGATTGAATTCAAAATTGATCTAAATGTTGATGGTATGTATTGTTATCTTTTTTGTTTATGTGAACAAAATCAATAGACTTGGATATAAGTTACAACCTTCTTGCATGCCTTGCCTAATATTTTGCATTTTATTCCACAACTATTGTTAAAATAGGAAAAACTAGGAAGTCATTCTAGTTTGTAGATTGAAATAACTAGTAGACCCCGTAAATAAATTACCTTATTGACCACTTTATTTGTAGTACAATTGTCACTTAACATTAATGACCTTGGAAGATGTAGATCGTAGGATTTTTAATCTTTCTTAGGAGAGTAAATTTATATATATATTGAAATTTTGTTGCATGTGTAAGTCTGGCCATCAACAAAACTAATTTTAGAAAGAGGGCCTACCAAAAACCAGCCAAACAAGAGAGTATAACTTCTCTAGCTAGAAAGGTTTGAGAGGGTCCACATATCCACCAAAAATAAAGGATGATTTTTTAATTTACTATTTTCCAAAAAGCCTTGACGTGGTAGAGGAATAAATATTTAACAAGTAGTAAACCTAATGTTTGGTATTCTCTTTCTCCCACTAGTAGTGTAAGAAAGTTAATTAGAAGAACAACTTCCTACACTAAACTTGAGAGAAGGGTAATACAAAACTTTTACAGATTGTTACAAGAGCTATAGAAACTTAACACAAATAAGTATAAATAGCATGCATACCACAACACAATGATTTATGTGGGAAAACCCTTTTTGAGAGAAAAAACATTGCAATCCAAAAACCACTCAATATATTATTCAAAAACAAAAAATAGATCATAATATAATTACAAAGAAATATTATGACAAGAGTATCACCAACTAGAGATTCAAGAGTAACTCAATAGCTATAAGACACCTACATATAACCTCCATCTCATGCACCTCATATATAGGAGATACAATACATGAAACTATCAAACAGTTTACAAAACCATGGGCTAAAACCACCCAATAAAGTTGAATTGACCTTATCTCCAATCCTAGATGCCCTATGATGTGTCAAAACACACATCAACATGTTTATGTCCCATTTATAGCTCATTTATGTGTCTGATGCATTTTTTATATTTCCTGTTTTAGGAGACCAAACTTTGTGAGGACATAACTTGTGAACCGGGTGTCTGATTGATGAATGGTTCAAAGTGTCAAAAGCTCATGACATGTTATATCACCTTGTAACTACTACGTTGGATATGAAAACTTTTGGGGATATTTTAGAGCCTCTAAAGTCCTCAAAATTGAATTTAAAACTTTCATCACTTCCAAAATTGGAAACTTCAATATCTTCAAACCTAGTTATGATCTTGCATCAAAAATTTATCGGCATGCTTATCTAGGCAATCCAAATCTTTAGAGAAAATTTTGAAGCAATTCATTCTCAAACAAAAAATAACTATAAATAGTAACCTTATGTAAATTTAAGGTTGTGACAGCATTTTCTCAACATTCTCCTACTTGTCAGACAACTTGCAAGAGAAAAGGAACTACCTACACAATAAATTAATTTCTAGGGACCATGAGGCCCATAGACTTTGAACACAATTTGAAATTATCTATGCTCACAACCTTAATTAAAGAATCCACAACATTCATCAACATGCAAGATTGCAGACCATTATGTGTTCCTTTTATAGTTGGAACAAAATTATCTATTTGAGATTGTCCTACATCTACATAAGAGATGGAAGACATGAGAAAAGTGCCTTATTAGAGTGCAATTATATGTTTGATGTATGATATGGTCTGTACTAGACTATAAATTGCCCAAGTAGTGGGAGTTCTTTCTAGATATATGTCTAATCCTGGTAGAGTTCATTGGGATACAGTTAAAAGAGTCTTAAAATATTTGAAGGGTACCTTAGAGTATTCTTTGTGTTATCATGGAAATTTTGTAGGAGATGTGATTTCCTTTGATTTTCATAGTTATGTGGATTTGGACTGGGTAGGTGATATTGATAACAAAAGATCCCAAACTCAACACATATGTATCAAAATTTTGGTACTTCATCCTAGGACTTTGTTTGAGGCCATAAACAGATTTCTTCAATTTACAAACTAGATTACTGAGAGCACACAATAATGACATGTGCCTCAATGAGATGGAAGGGTAGGTAGGGAGTATATAGTATCTAGCTACCTGGCACAAGTATTAATGAAACCTAGGAAATAATGATACCTAAGTTAGCTTAAGCATAATTAAATATTAATCTACTCCAACACCTCCCTTACGTGTAACTTAGGTATCATTATTTCAAAGTTTGCATTAATATTTGTGTCAAGTTGTTGGATATTATCTACTCCCTTCCTACCCTTTTATTTCATTGAGTGACCTATCATTATTGTGTGCTCTCATCTCTCTTTCTTTGCCTTCATAAGAAAAGTTCATTATACATTTCATTCATCTCATCTCAAAATCAATTATCTTTCCCATAAAATATTGTTCTCTTTGTATGAAGGTGAATTTATTATTTTTCTTTTTGATGTTAAGAGTCAATACTCCAACAGGATATCAAATCCTTGTTGCACCATCTCCTTTTGCATTTGAGAAGATTTCATCGATTAGTTTAGGATTAGTTTCCATGAAAATTGATTTGTAGTTAAGGAATTTTTCCATAAATTAATTTTAGATTCAACTTCTTTCCCACAAAATTTTCTATTTCACTTGGTAGATTTTTATATTCATTTGGCAAGGCATTGGCTTGATTATTTCTATGGTTAGGTGCTGCAAATCCACATAATGATTTTGACCAAGCATTATTTACACTAGTGGATTGGTTCCACCATTGATTGGTGGTTTCTATGTGGTTTCATCAATCCTTATTGTCTAATTGGCTTCTCCTCCAATTTTTTTGTTGCCTATGGAGTTTGCATTTCTTCTTTTTATTCCTTTCTCCAACATGAAAGAGGAATGAGTGAACTTATAAGTAGCAATAAAATTCATGAGATGGTAAAGGTTAGTATGCTTCCACTAGTTTGGAGAATAATATTGCTAATAAATTGTAATCTATTTTTTGGACTAGCTTAGTTAGTTTGAGTGGAAATTATAAAAATAAATAATACTATTTAATCATAGTTAATATATTCTTTTTATCATTATATGAAGGTTTGTTTCTATGTTGCACATTCAAAGTAAATGACTATAATTATGTTGGATGTATAGGGATATGAAATCAATCACAATAATTATCTTTTAAGTGATGGAAAAAAACATCACATTTAGATTCAATAAGTTACCTAAAGTTATACAAATTTTTAGTTATAGTCTTCAAAGTAACTCAAACTAGATCATTCGGTAAATCATTAGTGTAGATTTGTTTTTCATTATCTCCCCTTAACATTGACATGTGTAAATTTTTGGGGACAAAAAACCTATTATTGTGATTTCTAGTTAGAATTTACTACTATCAGTTAATTTTGCTTCATAGAAATATGACCTATTAAACAATTAAAATGTTTCTTTTGCTTAATTGTATATTTTGTAAGAATTTTATAGTAACAAACAAGAAACACCACAAAACATGGAATTTCTCTAGCAACCATCTTCCTTAGATGTGCAATTCCCTAAGTGTCTCATATGCAAACTACAATGAATACATTATCCTAAGTCAAGTAAAGTGTAATTATGAGACATAATTTACACCAACAACCCCTCCCCACCTCCATAAGTGTAACTTAGGGGAATGTAGACTCAAGTTAAAGATGCAATATGGGTCCAAGCTACTAGGCCATATTAGGTACCCATGTACAAATTCAAGGCAATCTCTCACAAATAGAGAAAGAAAAAACCAATGGGAAACCCCCCACCCCACCCTCTCCCCCCTCACTCCCCCCCAAAAAGAGAGAGATGAGAACACAATGCTCTCAACAATGTATGAAAAGAACAAAACCTCATGTGAGGAAAAAATCCCCTTCATAAGAGAGCTAGGGAAAGACCATGAAGCCCCCTACATAGAATCTGGAGACAACTTGTATGAGCATCAATTGGATACTCATCAATACCAAATTGATATAATATAAGTCTCGCAAGAGCCATGCACAAATTTGTGCAATCTAAGTCTCAACAGGAGCCATCCACCAAGTCTTACAAGATATTTCCTGATCTACTAAGTATAGGAATATTGCATCCAATATCAATGACAAAGTACAAAGAGGTGTGGCACTTTATATTAGTGTGTGTAAAACATAGCTCATGCAAGAGAATACAACATGACAAAGTGCAAACCTGGAAACATGAATATGATGCCACCAAAAAGACGCCCTATGTACGACTACAAATGAAGATGACTTTGATTGGTATGTTGCCAAGAAAAATGTGGGAGCAAACTGATCCCCCTCTTGGCTACCAGTTGGAGAATGCTGCAATATAGGTATGTACGTGGAAGTAAAAATTTTGTTTCCAATTTGCTTATTATGTGAAAATTTTTGTTTTTACAAGATTTGAAAAATATCATTAAAAACATTAGTTAAAATCCCATGATAAAAAAATATTAAAAAATAAAGAAATGTTTTGAATTTTTGTTGATTTTTTGACATTTAAAAAAATTATTAAAATAATAACAAAGTTAAAAAAACACCATTTTTTAATTTAAAATCTTTATTTAAGTAATAAGAATTTTATTTTTTATTTTTTAATTAAATTTTTTATTAAAACCATTTAATAATTTTTTATTTAAATTATTAATAATTAAGTTTTATTAAAACAACTTTTAATAAAAAATATGTCTTTTTAAGTTTATTAAGGGGCCCTTGGTATGCAGGGTACCTGTGTCATAGGTGTCCCTATGTATGCATGGTCGTACAATTGCAAGTGTCCTTGCATACTTAGGGTACCTACATTTCCAAGTCTCCTTGTATTTGCAGATGTCCCTACATACTCAGGGTACTTGTGTTTGTGGGTACCTACATGTACAGGTTTTCTTGCATTCGCAAGCACCATAACTTTTTAATATATTTTTTTAATTTCCCTAAAAATAATTCAGGGAAAAAATAGAAAATATATATATGTTTTAAATTGACCTATACTTGTAGTGTCATCCATATGATAGGGATGTTGATTTTTTTTTCAACTTCATGTGCCCAACTTCGATTTGGGTGAATGAATATGTGATATATCTTCCCTAGATTTGAAATTCCCTAAGTGTCTCATATGAAAATTACAATGAATATATTATCCCAAGTCAACTTAAGTAAAGTGTAATTATGCGACATAATTTACAAGAACATATTTAAACTTTGTTTCATTGCTAGCCATAATATGTAAAGGAGATGTTATTCTTGACAAGAAATTTCCACAACTGCTATTTTACTTTTATAAATAACCATCAGAAATAATCTTCTAATCATGTCTGCAAACTAGCTTAAATTTGATAAGATTTTTTATCAAAGCATGTGTAAGGTCAAATTATTTAGAAATCTGGTTTTAGATGTCAATTTCTCTTCAATTATGAATTTGGGCACAAAGGAACATCATTTGATCAATGGCCCTATCTTAGACATAGAAAGTGGAGATGATGTAGCCTAAGAATATATGCCATATTGTGTTGATCTTTTGAGTTATCACCCATAAAATTTCTTGATTTTTTTAAAAATATCATTCATTCTTGCACAATTTTAGACACTGGGAATGAAGTCAACTAATTTCATAATGCAAAATTTAATGAGTTTAAATTTGTAAATCTTAGATCAAGTTTGTACATAAATTGTTCTTCTAAATGAGGAATAGTCATTTTTCAAAGTCATAGATCTTCATTAGAGTGAACCTTAAAAACCTAGAACCTTTGTGAATCAATTATGCTATGCTCATCTATAACAACTTGTTAGTCCCCCCTATGATATTCCCTTTTGAATGTTCATACATGCATGTTGGCTTATTGTTCGTTTAATTCTGTCGGGTCATTTGTTCTCCTTCGTACTTGAACTATTGAACTCTTTCTAAAAAGTTCAATAGGTTCAAGGTTCAAAGCATATTTTAGAAAAAAAGTCTTTAGTGGTCTTTGTCTTCGTGAGAGAAAGCACACTTTTGTTTTACGTCTTGATTTTTGAACCCGTGAACCTTAAATGGTTCAAGGTTCAAAATGTCTTTTTTTGAGTCGTGACAATGTATTGTTGTATGATGAGTGGGTGTCCATATGTTTTAAGTTAGTTTTCAACCTTGAACCTTGAACCAAATCTCAAGCGGTTCAAATGGTTCAAGACTTCTGCTTAATAATCATCATTGTTGCTTGTTCCTGGTATTGTTATGTGTCACTCATTCATTGTTGTACTTCCTAAATGAACTTGAACTATTGAACTTTTTATCAAATGGTTCAAGGTTCATGAGTTCCCTTTAAAACTAACTCTAAGGCTTTTTGATGATAATGAAAGTGGCACTGCAAGAAGGAATATTCCCTCATTCAATAGTTTAAATTTCTAAATATGGAAAGTAATCATGAGTGCATCATCTACTTGTGCGAAAGTGATGGATAATTAAGAAGGTGTCACATTTTATTCATTTCACTGTTACTTCTTATGCTTGAGTAAATCATTATGAAGCGTGTGCGCCTTATAGATATTTTCCTATCTGATCAAAAGGAATGTATGAATTTATTTCCATAGTTTGTAAGGGTTGCAGGTGCCATACTTGAGCAAATTGGAGGTGTCGAAGGTAAAACCAGCTTTGATTTCTTGAGGAGGTTTCCAGTTTTCATGGTGGTGATGGGTAAATTCAAACGACTCCTCCTAAGCTATGTTTCTTTAATTTTTGAAGATTTAACAGTAAAGGAAGAAAATCTCTAAATTGTTGGAGTAGAATTATGCCTTGCTTTAGAATTTCTTGGTTACAAGTATAGATAGGTAGTATGAGGCCAATATTGTGAAAGCTTGGTCAGAACTTGTGTCTATTAAGCATATTACTAGAGCTAGAAGACACTTCCTTGGTTCATGTTGATTTAGGGGATTTCTTAGAAAGAGCCAAGAACCCTCAAACCGGTTCAATGATGGAGAAAATAGTGAAAATCGGTCTTGTTGAAGCTGTTGCATTTTTGCTTGTTGCACCATGTCTGGATTTGGTGATGTCTTCAATGAATAGGTATGATACAGAGAATGGATGCATACGAACTAGTAATGGTGAGCTACTAGTCAGTATCAACAAAGAAATCGTAATTGTGGCCATGGGAATTTTGCACAAGGATGAATATGAGGACTGGACCATTGGGAATTCGTATGCCTATTTCTCGAAAAAGAAGAGTAAGTACAAGAGTGTAATTGCTAGGAATTGGCTCCTAAAAGTTCAGAAAGGAGGGTCATGACTGCCAAAGCCCCTAACTAGAGAGCATTTCATCATAGAAGTGCGGGATATTGTGATACTTCTGAATAGGATGAAGGGAAACTCACAATATTTCTACTAGGAGGATTGGATGTACTTTTTCACCTAGGTGGTGTTATCTGGTTACAGGTATCTCGATTGGATCCAGGTAATTGCAAAAAAACTTCATGAAGGATTGAGTAATTTTTTGGGAATGTTAGGTTTTTATATGTCTTCTTATCTTTTCTACATACTAGCTTGTACAAGGGATTGGCCTGGTTTGCCATATGAACCTTGGGTAGATGGGATGAAGGTGTATAATTATTATCCCCTATTAGAGAAAGAGAGACATGTCAAGAAAATTGATAGATGGAATGGGGTCTTCGAGGGAAAACTTGCTTTTGAGCTCTAGGGGGATATGAACAGGACAATTTATGTTAAAGAAATGGAGTTCATAAGTATATATGGTAGCTTCTTTATTCAATTTCCCAGGTTTACTTACTTAAGGGTAGGTGGTTTTGAGGGCCAACCATTCAAGATGCCTGGGTATGCCTTCAACAGTTATGTACTTATAGAGGTGAGCAGGTGGCTAGCTTACATTGATAAAAGATTAGGAACAAAGGCAAAGTTTGGAGTTGTATTCCCTGTTTAACTCAGATACTATAGCTGCAAATCTATATTTGACGCGCTGAACCTGTAGCCATATGTGGCAAGGTGAAAGTTTGACAGTAGAGGTTATGCCATTGAAAACCTAAATGTAGATAACTTTTTTTGTCATGAGCCTCAGTTGGAGGATTACTGGGAGAATTGCAATGATGAATATGAGGTAACAAAAAGACTATGGTCAAGGTTCACTTTGCAACAAATAATTAACATGAAGCTTCCAATTAATATATTTGGAGTATCAGAAGATACAGGGGAAGATGTCCTAGATCCTAAGTTCGACACAGAGGTTCAAGGAAAACCAATTCCAGAAATTGATTGGAATAAAAAAGAGGATGATAGTATTCAAACTAGAACCTTCAATGTTGTGAGAAGAACAGAAATATAGTTGAGAAACCAAAAGTTTAAGGAGGGATCTCACATGTCCTCCCATGAACTAAGAATTGATTCACACATTGTGACTCAATCTCCCATTTTTTCCACTAATGAAATTGTTAATGTTGCAGGTGTTTCAAGGCCTATTATTGAGAAAATCCAACCTAGGAGATCTCACCATCAAGTCTCACAGTTGCTTAGGTAACTCGGTCCAAGAGTAAGAAGAAGAGTAGGGAGCCCATTTTGAAACAAGTTGATGTTAACCTAGACCCTAGTGAAGAGATAGAGGAAACAATGGATCCACAAGATCGAGATGAACCTGAGATGCAGGAAATGGACACGAGCAAGGAAGAGGAAATCTAAAAAGACCCCATGAATGCCTTGGTCATTATCACTTCACCCAATATAGACAACTCCTCTGCCTAAAGAGTCTGCAAACGCACCACGATGGTTGGAAGTTGTTGTTGAAAAGAAACGGAGTGTAGTGCCGATTACAATCCCTATGGAAGACATGGTCAGTAGATATTTTTGAAAGGCATCAAAGCCGAAGAAACTCAAGACACAAATAATGCTTGAAGTAGATGAAGCAACAAGTCACTGGATGACTGAGATAGCCAAACCAATTCTAGGGAAAGATGTAGACAAAGCTACTGAGGAGGATTTTATAGTTGAAAAGATAGATTTGGGTATCGCTTCGCATGCTGTGGATGTTAAGCATTTGGAATCATCCACAAAAATGATAATTTCAAGAACATGGAAGGATGAAAAAGACAAAAGGGAATTGAAGCAAGTTGGTACTCAGATGGCTGAGTATATCAATGTCATCCATAATCCAAACCCCAAACCTTCGTCACAGATACCAGTATCATTTGATCCCAAATCCCTGACCAATCAGAAGATGTTGGACCAAGTTCAAAGGAAGAAAGTAGTTACAGAAATGTTCAATAAATAATTGGATCTTATAATACAACAGGGATCAAATTATATCTTTAATCTGGTGAAATTTTACAAAGATGTTGAAACTGTGAGCAAAGAATTAGTGTTGGAGATGGTGGCTTGGGAGAAAGAAAGGATCAAACGAGTGGTGGTCCTTGCGCAAATGAATGATATACAGAAATATGGGGTGATGAAGTTCTTGGCTAAAAAAACAATAGAAAATCTGGATGATAATGTATTGTATGTATCAAGGAAGAATGTGGAGTGGTGCAACTTGATCATCAAACAAGGTCACGAAGAGTCCACCAAATTTCTCAGAGGATTGATAGACTTGATCGATATAATGCAGAAGGATCTCAAGTGCATTGACATCTAGCTCATGAAAGATTTTGCCAAGACAATTGAGACAGCTGTGGATATGACCAAGATCTTTCACGAAAGAATTCAATTCATTCAGATGATGAAATCTTTGACCACAGATGAATTCTCAAAGGTGGCAAGTATCGAATCGATGCTCATAGTCTCTTCTGATCATTTGGAGGTACACAAGGCAAAAGTGGCACAAGTGAACATGGATAAGGAGGTGTGGAATCAAAGGATTCAACACATTAGTTTTCCTTATTTTTAGGTCATCTTGAACTTCTCGGCGGCACACTTGGAATGGCCTAGGTTTGTGGCAAAGAAGGACAGATCCATAACCTCTTCTACCATAGTGGAAGCATAGTTAATCCAAAAATGAGGTGTCAAGCTTATAGTGGCTGTTGATTTAGTTTTCTTTCCTATTATATTAAATGGTTTCTCTAACTTTAGTTAAATTAAAGTGTAATTTTGTTATGTAAAACCATGAGCTTGGATGCTACGTAAGTTGGGAAGCTTGTCGTTTCGAAGGTCTAAAAAACTATGATTTTTCGAGCAGCAGATAATATTTTGGTTTTCCTATGAATTGTTTGAAAATAAAATGGTTGATTATCAATAAAGTGCTATGTTATGCAGTCTTTGAATCTATGTGTTTGAAGGTTAGTAATCTTTCTTGAGAAAATTGCTATGGGCATGATATCATTCTATGATCGGTTATCTTTGTGTTTTCCTCAATACATGGTTATCATTATTTGTTAGAAGACTCATATGTATTGATTTGCTTGATCCCCCTTTCCCTGTGAGGTATAAAAGAGTATCGATCAGCCTTCAGTATTGATGAGCTTCTATTATGCTTTGAATTTATATAGTGAGCATGTTTGTGAATCAGAGTCTGTGAACTCGCAATAAATTATTTTAGAAAATTTTCTCTGCTCTTAGTTTGAAGGCATTTATTTGTGTTGATGGATGAATGTTGAAGCCTTTCAATGCTTTCTGGTAATAAGTATTAGCATGTCATTTATATAATAAATTTATTGCAAATCATATGTGGAGCTGCCCTCTAATGCAGAGGTTGAATTTTAATCAATTCATTCGACTGTTGGTAGTTTGTTTCCTTTTATAAAGGGTGAAACAGAGTTATATTTTTGTTTAAGGAAGATAATTGTTAAGATTTCAGGAAAGGGACAAATTAGTTTACCAATAGATTTTTGGTGACTCTGCTGGGGAGTCGGATCATAAGACTGGTCGCCTAGTTGCAAGACTGGAATCAAAGAAATATACTAGGTCCCAAAGAAGGGAGGGGGTAGTTGATTTTGTCTTTCAGGAGTTACAGAACCTAAATTTTCAACCCTTTTTCACCTCAAAGAAGAGAAAGATGTAGGCCTCCTTCCCCATCACCATCATCCCCTATGTCCCCTGTTTTTCAATCTCTTACCTTGCATGGCATTGCTTTACCAAAGATAATCAACCCAACTCTACTTAATATCGTACTTCCAATGGTAGTAAATAATCCTTGGGGGGCTATTGTAGGTCCATTGAACTTAGGTTTAAATCTCAATCCCTTACCCAAAGGTGCTAGAGATCACTTGCCAAAATTTAGTGGGGATTAAAAAATCACCATTGATGAGCACCTGAATGCATTCAATGTGGCTTGTGGGATAACAACGGTTCAACACAAAGATGTTGTTGTAAGATTGTTTGTCTAGACACTAACTGGAGTAGCAATAGATTGGTTTTATCACTTACCAAATAGTGTGATAACAACTTGGCAAGATCCGAAAACAAGGTTTGAGGCAAGATTCAAAGTGGTTGAAGATGAACACTCTCTCCTGGCTCAATTGGTCCAGTTAAAGAAATAAATTACGGAGTCTATGAGGGAATTTGTAGCAAAATTTGATAAGATTGTACATAAAATTCTAGTTAATCAAAAGCCCTCAGATGAGAATCTTAAGTGTTTCTTTATTAATTTTATGCCTTCAGAAATAGGTTTCCTAATTCATAGGCAAAGAGTTGCAGATTTAAGTGCTGCAAAAATACTTGCAGTTGAGTTGGAAGATGATCTAATCATGACAAGTAAATGGAAAAGAGAAGTACAGACACCCATTGCCCAACCTTCTACTTCTTCTTACCCTATAATCTAATGACTAATGAATGATGTGATTAATCTTAAAAGACAATTGCCTAAAGCCAGTACCTCATACCCATCTCCCTATCAAGACATACCTAGGAGGAATACAAACCAATCTTTGGGCTATGGGAACAAGACTCTGCAATTACCCCCTGCTCAACAAAGATTAGGAATTGAGGCACCACCACCTAAAGGGAGTATGTGTGTTTTTCATCTCACCGATGAATATGCTGGTAGTTCTTATCCTGAGATGGTGCGTTACACGTAATTGATGAATTATAAAGATACCTCAAATGAGTGGGGTGAAGAAGAATCTTTAAAGCAACCTAGCGACTCTGAAATCCATTTCCTTGAATACGAGTCACATTCGGAAAGAGGAGGTGATATTTTGGTTACTTTAGAAGATCCTTCATGTGTTGTACTCACAAGAAATCAACAAAATGTAAAACCTCAGGGTGCTTCTTCATTGTCTGCTATGGCTTTCAAAGGTAAGGGGATTGACCCAAAATTTCATAACAATGATAAAAAATTGCAAGAACCCTCATTTTTAAGGTCTGTTGAAAAAGGAAGTTCATTTGATATTGTAGAATTTTGCAAATCTTCTCAAATTCAAATTACACCTGCCGAGTACCTTAAGCTAAATCCCAAAGAACTAGACAGGCTCATACAGTTTGTAAAAGGGAATAATGTACAATAGGCCAATGGAACACAACAATCAGTAAATGCCATATTTCCCTCATATAGTAATGAATTGGTTCACCATACGGCTTATGAAAAGATGCCTAAAATAACTTCTCTTGAAACAGATGATTCTATACCTGCCCTTGAGTCAAAACCAAACCCTTTTACATATCATTATTCATAAATGGCCACAAGTTGAATAATTGTATTATAGATTCAGGTGCATTTGACAATATAATGCCTTCTGAAATAGCTAAAGCATTAGGGTTGTCCTTGACAAAAACCTTTGATAGATGTTATTCTATGGATTCAAAACAAATTCCTCTACTAGGTCAAATTAAGGATGCTCAAGTAGTTCTTTCTTCCCACCTAGATAAAAGAATCAAGTTGACTATTATGATAACTGACATCCCAGCTAGCTATGGCATGGTGCTAAGTTATAATTTTTGTAGGGATTTAGGTGGTGAAATTAAAATGGATTGGTCTCAAGCCACAATCCCCATTGGAAAACAACAAGTCATTCTGCAGCCTAAAACAAAGTTTAAATTCACTGTTTTCCCTTCTGATGACCCAAGAGCTCAAACTCTATATCATGATTGTCAATTTGGAAAATACACGATTTTGTTTGATAATGAGGTAGTGGAAGATCAATCACAACTGAAGGGAGAAGAAAGCCTATGGTTAATGGATTTTGATGGTAGTTGTGTAGCGTCAGGTTCAGGTGCAAGGTTAGTGTTAATCCCACCTTCTGGCAACCATATTCCTTTTTCTTTTAAACTAGAATTCAAAAATACCATCAATACAACTGAGTATGAGACTTTGTTGTTAGGTTTAGCTGAAGCTAAGAAATTGGGAGTGAAATTCTTGTAGGTTAAAGGAGATGCTCAACTAATTGTAAAACAAGTTAGAGGGTTGTTTAGTGTTTAAAATGAAAGATTGAAACACTATCAGAATAAATTTTGAGACAAAATCAAAGATTTCGATGCATTTTCCATTGAAGAAATACCCAAAGAACTAAATTCAAAAGCAGATTCATAAGTAGTCTCAGCTTCTTTACTTGTCCCACATCTTGAATTTGTTGATGATATTTACAGGGTAGAGTTGATATATCGACCTAGTGTCCTAGACAACTCTGATTTTTGGCAGGTGTTTGTAAGTGATAAACAAATCAATATTTCTATGCAAAGTGTAGACATATTTTATGCCATATATTTTGAACATTTAGATGTAGAGTGCAAAGAATTTTCACCAGAACGAGCCAAGGAGTTGCTTGATGGAATCATGCAGTTGAAAGGAAATAGGATTCCTAAAGGGTTGGTTTCATTGGAGCATATGTTTGATCGTCATGATGCCTACAAGAAGAACAAAGGGGACAAATCCCCAGAGGCTCAGGATATTGGAGGTTACGAAAAGATCAACATTGGTACTCAAGATGAACCTAAATATATCAATCTGCTAAAGTGTTGTCAACTTGCAGAAAAGGAGAGGTTCATTAGTCTCCTGTTCGAGTTCAAGGATGTGTTTTCTTGGTGCTATGATGATCTTAAAAATTTCAGAGGGAAAATTCCAGCATCAGATTCCCCTGAAACCTGGAGTAAGTCCTTTCTGGCAAAAGCTTAGAAGCTTCAATGTAAAAGTAGCTGAGGCTATATTGAAAGAAGTAGATAAGATGTTAAATCTAAGATTATATACCCCATCCATCATTCTACATGGATAGCTCATATTGTACCCGTTAGAAAGAAAAACAGAGAAATAAGGATCTATGTAGATTTTAGAAATCTAAACCAGGCCAGCCTAAACGATAACTATCCATTACCAGCCATGGACCACATTCTACAAATAGTTTCAAGATCAGAGATGATGCCCATGCTTGATGGATTTTTAAGATATAATCAGATCAATGTTCAAGAAGATGATCAACATAAAACTACCTTTATTACTCCTTGGGGTACATTTTCTTATAATTGAATGCCTTTCAGTTTGATTAATGCATGAGTGACATTTCAGCGTGCTATGGACTTGTCCTTTGGTCACTTAAAGGATAAGATCATTGTTGTATATCTAGATGACTTAACAATATTCTCAAAAAGAAGAAAGCATCCCCTATGGGACCTAAGACAAGTGTTATAGAGGTGTCGTGAGCATGGGGTATCCTTAAACCCAAAGAAATTAGTGTTTGGAGTCATAGAGGGTAAGTTTCTTGGTCATATTGTTTCTAAGGAAGGGGTGAAAATAGATCCTAAAAGGGTAAGAGCAATTCAACAGCTAACTCTACCATCAAGTAGGAATGTCATTAGATCCTTCTTCAGACAGGTAAAATTTCTAAGGGGGTTCATCCCAAACTTTGTGGAGACTACCAGGTATATCATGAATTTGATGAGTGAAAAACAACCTTTTAAATGGAATGAGGAAGGGAATAAAATGTTCGACTCACTAAAGACTATTGGTCATGCACTTGTTTTGGTTAATCCTGATTTTAGTAAAGATTTAGTTATCTACTGTTATGCCTCAGAGCACACTATGTCAGGAATTTTATTACAAAAGAATGAGGATAATGATGAGGTCCCAATATCATTCCTGAATGTACCACTAAAAAAGCATGAATTTAAGTATTCAATAATGGAAAAGAAAGCATATGCGGTTGTGAAGGTTGTAAAGAAGTTCGGGTATTATATTATCCATTCCCACATAATTTTTTATGTGCCTCATTGAGCAGTCAAGAGCTTATTGACACAACAAGACATAGGAATGAATAATAGAGCCTCCTGGGTGTCAAAAATTCAAGAGTTCAATTTATATATTAGGCCCACAAAATTGGCAAGAGGATAGGGTTTGTGCAAGCTTATTGCTAAGAGTAAAGAGAAAGTGATGGAGGAATTTCCCTTACTCTTGTTTGTTGGTCTTCAGGATTCCTTGTTTGCAGATGTCACTTACTACCTGACATATGGAGATTGTCAAGAACATCTTTCTTTAAAAGAGAAGAGGAACTTGAGATTAAAAGTTGCTAAGTATGTCATTTTTAATGATGTATTATATAAGAGGGGATTGGATGGGACCTTCTTGCGGTGTGTTGATAAATCGCTCCAAGAGTCTCTATTGAAAACATTTCATGACAAAACCTATGGTGGCCATTTCTCTTCAATGGTGACTGCCTACAAGATTTTAAGGAATTGTTATTATTGGCCAAGGATGTTCAGGGATGCGTATGAATGGGTGGCCAATTGTGAAAAATGTAAGTTGCTCATAGGTAAGCCGCAGCTTGCAACATTACCACTCCGACCTATGGTTGTAGATGAACCCTTCAAGAAATGGGGTTTGGGTTATATTGGCCCTTTTACACCTACTTCTACTACAGGACATACACATATATTGACAAATACAGACTATTTTACTAAATGGGTTGAGGCCATTCTGGTACGGAAGACATCCTCAGAGGTTGTTTGTAACTTTCTGTAAGAGAACATCCTGGTTTGATTTGGGGTCCTGCTAAAAATTGTGGTTGACAATGCTACTAATTTCTCTTCTGTCGAGATTTCTTTGATCATGGAATCTCCCTTGCTCACTCTTCTGATTATTATCCTAAGGGAAATGGTCATGTTGAATCCAATAATAAGAACCTCATAAACATCATGAAAAAACTAGTGAGTGAAAACTTTAAGGATTGGCATAAAAAACTATATGAAGCCCTTTGGGCTGATCGTACATCACCAAAGTAGGCTATTAGGATGTCACCATTTGAACTTGTCTATGGTGTAGGCGCTCAGGTAGCACTTCCTTTGGAACCAGCAGCTACTAAGTTACAAACTATCATTGAAGACACTTATTTTCAGAATTCTCTGGACAAGCAGATTATGCATTTGATGAGAATTGATGAAGAAAGGGATAAATTAGTAGACCAGATAATAGAGCACCAGATGAGGGTAAAGAAAATATTTGACAAGCGGGCCAGGCCACAAAAATTCATGCTAGGCAATCAAGTATTTCTCTGGGACAAAAGAAGGTAACCCAAAGTGGCACATGCAAAGTTTGAATCACTTTGGAAAGGACCATTCTTGATTCATGAGGGAAAAGGACCAAATTCATTCAAACTTGCATATCAGGATGGTACTGCTCTTTTTTTGACCTATAATGGTCAGGATTTGAAATTATACCAATTATAAATGATTGTCCCTCGTGGTTTTGTATATAGTGTTTTGGTTGATTGGTAGTTGTGTGTCTTTTCTATTTTTGTTTTTGTTTGGGTCTTTAAATAAAGTCTTCTTGCGAAACTAGAGATTTTGGAGTTCATTTCTAGTTCCTTCAGAGTTCTAGTCCCTAGTCAAAGTCAATGTTATTACCCCTTATTATTTTCCCCTTTGAATGTTCATACTTGTGGGTTGCCTTATTGTACCTCTATTTCTATCCGGTTGTTTGTTCTCCTTCATACTTGAACCGTTGAACTCTTTCTAAACAGTTCAATAGGTTCAAGGTTCAAAGTGTGTTTTAGAAAAAATTCATTAGTGCTCTTTGTCTTCATGAGAGCAAGCACGCTTTTGTTTTACGTCTTGAGTTTTGAGCCCATGAACCTTAAATGGTTCAAGGTTCAAAACATCTTTCTTTGAGTTGCATCAACGTATTGTTGTATAACGAGCGGGTGTCCATATGTTTTAAGTTATTTTTTGACCTTGAGCCAAATCTCAAGCGGTTCAAATGGTTCAAGGCTTCTGCTTAATAATCATCATTGTTGCTCATTCCTGGTATTCTTATGTGTCGCTCATTCATTGTTGTACTTCCTAAATGAACTTGAACCATTGAACTTTTTGTCAAATGGTTCAAGGTTCATGAGTTCACTTCAAAACTAACTATAAATCTTTTTGATGATAATGAAAGTGGTGCGGCAAGAAGGAATATTCCCTCATTGAGTAGTTTAAAATTCTAAATATGGAAAGTAATCATGATTGCTTCAGCTACTTGTGCGAAAGTGATGGATAATTAAGGTGTTAGATTTTAGTCATTTCACTGTTACTTCCCATGCTTGAGTAAATCATTATGAAGTGTGTGGCCTTATAGATATTTTCCCATCTGATCAAAAGGAATGTATGAATTTATTTACATAGTTTGTAAGGGTTGCAGCTGCCATACTTAAGCAAATTGGAGGCACTCAAGGTAAAACCAACTCTGATTTGCTGAGGAGGTTTCTAGTTTTCATGGTGGTAACGGGTAAGTTCTGACGACTCCTCCTAAGCCATGTTTCTTTAAGTTCTGAAGATTTATTAGTATAAGAAGAAAATCTCAAAATTGTTGGAGTAGAATTCTGCCTTGTTTTAGAATTTCTTGGTTAGAAGTATAGATAGGTAGTATGAGGCCAATATTGCTGAAGCTTGGTCAAACCTCGTGTCTAGTGAGCATATTACTAGAGCTAGAAGACACTTACTTGGTTCATGTTGATTTAGGGGATTTCTTAGAAAGAGCCAAGAACCCTCAAACTGGTTCAATGATGGAGAAAATAGTTAAAAGTGGTCTTGTTTAAGTTGTTGCCTTTCCTCTTGTTGCACCATGTCCGGATTTGGTGATGGCTTGCATGAATAGGTATGATACAAAGAACAGATGCATCATAACTAGTAATGGCGAGTTGCTAGTTAGTGTCAATAGAGAAATAGTAATGGTGGCAACAAGAATTCCACACAAGAATGAATATGAGGACTAGAACATTGGGAACTCATATGCCTATTTCTTGGAAAGGAAGAGTAAGTACAGGAGTGTAATTTCTAGGAATTGGCTCCTAAAAGTTCAAAAAGGAGGTTCACAGTTGCCAAAGCCCCTGAATGGAGAGCATTTCATCACAAAAGTGTGGGATATTGTGATACTTTTGAATAGGGTAAATGGAAACTCACATTCTTTCTACTGGGAGGATTGGATGTACTTTTTCATCCTGGTGGTGTTATCTGGTGACAGGTATTTCTATTGGTCTCAGGTAATTGTAAAAAGACTTCATGAAGGATTGAGTAATTTTGTGGGAATGTAAGGTTTTTATATGTCTTCTTATCTTTTCTACATACTAGCTTGTACAAGGGATTGGCTTGTATTTCCTAATGAACCTTGGGTAGATGGGATGAGGGTGTATAAATATTATCCCCTATTACAACAGTAGAGACATGTTGAGCAAATTGATAGATGTAATGGGGTCTTCATGGGAAAACTTGCTTTTGAGCTCCAGGGGGATATGAACAGGAGAATGTTTGTTGAAGCAATGGAGTTCATAAGCATATATGGTAGCTTATTTTTTCAATTTCCTAGGTTTACCTACTTACGAGTAGGTGGTTTTGAGGGCCAACCATTCAAGTTGCCTAGGTATGCCTTCGTTAGCTATGCACTTATAGAGGTGAGCAGGTAGCTTGCTTATATTGATAAAAGATTGTGAACAAAGGGCGAGTCTGGAGTTGTATTCCCTATTGAAGTTGGATACTATAACTACAAATCTGTATCTGACACACTGAACATGGTATTAGAATTCAAGAGGATGAACCTGCAGCCATATCTGGCAAGGTGAAAGTTTGACAGTAGAGGTTATGCCATTGAAAACCTAAGTGTAGATAACCATTTTTGTCATGAGCCTCAGTTGGAGGATTACTTGGAGAATTGCAGTGATGAATATGAGGTAAGGAAAAGACAGTGGTCAAGGTTCACTTTGCAACAAATAATTACCATGAAGCTTCTAATTAATATATCTAGAGTATTAGAAGATACAAGGGAAGATGTCCTAGATCATGAGTTCGACACATAGGTTCAATGAAAACCAATTCTAGAAATTGATTGGAATAAAAAGGAGGATCACAGTATTCAAACTATAACCTTCAATGTTGTGAGAAGAACAAAAAGATGGTTGAGAAACCAAAAGTTTAAGGAGGGATCTCACATGTCCTCACATGAACTAAGAATTGATTCACATATTGTGACTCAATCTCCCATTTTTTTTACTAATGAAATTGTTAATATTGCACACGTTTCAAGGCCTATTGATGAGAAAATCCATCATAGGAGATCAAATAAGTCACCATTAGGTCTCACAGTTGCTCTGGTAACTTGGTCCAGGAGTAAGAAGAAGAGTAGGGAGCCCATTTTTTAATAGGTTTTTGTTGACCTAGACCCTAGTGAAGAGATAGATTAAATAATGGATCCACAAGATCTAGATGAACCTGAGATGTAGGATATGGAAAAGAACAAGGAAGAGGAAATCTGACAAGACCCCATGAATGCCTTGGTAATTGTCACTTCACTCGATACATAGACAACTCCTCCACCTAAAGAGTCTCCAAATGCACCACGATGGTTGGAAGCTGTTGTTGGAAAGAAACGAAGTGTAGTGTCGATTACAATGCCTATGGAAAACATGGTCAATAGATGTTTGGGAAAGGCCTCAAAGCCAAAGAAACTCAAGATGCAGATAATGCTTGAAGTAGATGAAGCAACAGGTCACAGGATGGCCAAGATAGCCAAACAAATTCTAGGGAAAGATGTAGACAAAGATACTAAGGAGAATTTTATAGTTGAAAAGATAGATTTGGGAATTGCTTTGCGTGCTATGGATGTTAAGCATTTGGAATCATCCACAAAAAGGATAATTTCAAGAACATGGAAGGATGAAAAAGACAAAAGGGAATTGAAGCAAGTTGTTACTCAAATGGCTGAGCATATCAATGCCATCCATAATCCAAACCCCTAACCTTTGTCACAGATACTGATATTATTTGATCCCAATTCCTCGACCAATCAGAAGATGTTGGACAAGGTTCAAAGGAACATAGTAGTTATAGAAATGTTCAATAAATGGTTGGATCTTATAATATAATAGAGATCATATTATATCATTAATCTGGTGAAAGTTTGTAAAGATGTCGAAACTATGAGAAAAGATTTAGAGCTGGAGATGGTTTCTTGGAAGAAAGAAAGGATCAAATGGGTGGCGGTCCTTGCGCAAATGAATGATATACAACAATATGGGGTGATGAAGTTCTTAGCTGAAAAACCAGTAGAAAATCTAGATGATAATGTATTGTATGTATCAAGGAAGAATGTGGAGTAGCGCAACTTGATCATCAAACAAGGTCACAAAGAGTCCACCAAATTTCTCAGAGGACTGACAAACTTGATCGATACAATGCAGAAGGATCTCAAGTGCATTAACATCCAGCTCATGAAAGACGGTGCCAAGACAATTAAGGTAGCTATGGATATGACCAAGATCTTTCAGGAAAGAATTCAATTCATTCAGATGATGAAATCTTTGACCACGGATGACTTCTAAAAGGTGGAAATGATTGAATTAATGCTCATAGTCTATTCTGATCATTTGGAGGTACACAAGGAAAAAGTGGCATAAGTGAACATGGATAAGGAGGTGTGGAAGCAAAGGATTTAGCACATTGGTCTTCCTTATTTTTAGGTCATCTTGAAGTTCTCAGCGGCACACTTGGAATGGCGTGGCTCTACAGCAAACCAGGACAGATCCATAACATCTTCTACCATAGTGGAAGCATAGTTAATCCAAAAAGGAGGTGTTAGCCTCACAGTGGCTGTTGATTTAGTTTTCTTTCCTGTTATAGTAAATGGTTTTTTTAACTTTGGTTAAAGTAAAGTGTAATTTTGTTACGTAAAAACCATGAGCCTGGAGGCTACTTAAGCTAGAAAGCTTGTCTTTGTGAAGGTCCAAAAAACTATGATTTTCGAGCAGCAGATAATATTTTGGTTTTCCTATGAATTGTTTGAAAATAGAATGGTTGATTATCAATAAAGTGCTATGTTATGCAGTCTTTGAATCTGTGTGTTTGAATTTTAGTAATCTTTCTTGAGAAAATTGCTATGGGCATGATATAATTCTATGACTAGTTATCTTTGTGTTTTCCTCAATTCATGGTTATCATTAGCTATTATAATACTCATACGATTGATTTGCTTGATCCCCCTTGCCTTGTGAGGAATGAGAGAGTATCAATCAACCTTTAGTATTGTTGAGCTTCTGCTATGCTTTAAATTTATATAGTGAGCATGCTTGAGAGTCAGACTCTATGAACTTTCATTAATTTCTTTTAGAAAATTTTCTTTGCTCTTAGTTTGAAGGCATTTATTTGTGTTGATGGATGAATGCTGAAGCCTTTCAATATTTTCTAGTAAAAAGTATTAGCATTTCATTTATATAATAAAGTCATTACAAATCATACGAGGAGCTGCCCTCTAATGCAGAGGTTGAATTTTAATCAATTCATCCAACTGTTGGTAGTTTGTCTCCTTTCATAAAGGGCAAAATAGAGTTATATTTTTTCTTAAGGAAGATAATTGTTAAGATTTCAGGAAAGGGACAAATATGTTTACCAACACAACCAAAATAGGTATGGTAATTGTCATGGTTGATAATTGTTCCATTAAAAATGGGCATATGATTGTCTGCAAGATGTTTGTACCTTGTATATCTTCTCTCTATCTTTATAGGTATTACTAAACAAATTGTTTGTCCCATGACAAACTTGGTTTACCTTTTTTTCTAAACAAATTGGCTCCTACAAGTGATAATATATCGTTGAACTAGTTATTAAAAGTCATTAGGATGGAGCATATATCAAATTGATCACCGTTAAACTATTGCACTTTTTATTGATATATTGCTCTTGTTTTATGCAACCTAGGCTATTTTTATGAGCTTTGACAAGTGAAAGGTTAATGTTACTATGATCTATGGTAATTGCAAATTGACTAGTTTTACTAGGAAGTAATTTAGAAAGTGTTGTAACTAAAAAAATTTATAATAATGTACAAAGATGTATGTTTTTTAGTATGCATCTCTAATTTCTTATTCACTTTAATACAATATTAAATGTTGGAGATTGTTGGTCATTGATGCTGCTAGGATATTTTGTTGTCATTGATGTCAACATATTCTTGTTATTTTCTTTGATGTGTTTGGGAAGATCTTATGATCCGGTTTTACAATGTTGTTTTGTTGATCACCTTTTTGCAAAGTTTGATATTTCCTCTAGTGTGATCAGATCTTGTTTTTATATTTTGGGATATCATTTGGGATGGTCTTGTGTATCTTAATTTCAGATGGATTATGATTTGGTGCTCCACAAGTTATCTTTCTTCATGACCAGTTGTTGATTTGTTGTGTTCTTAAGCTTTCAAATGTTGATCGATGAAGATTTGATAAGTGGCATTGGTACAGTAGTGTTGATTATTCTAATGTGATTTCTTGTGTTTCCTAGTTATGTCCTATTTGTTTTGAGGATCCACATTGATCGTTGTGCAATTTTTTGGTGGTTTTAATGATCCAATGATAATTTTTTGTGTTATGCAGTATTTCTGGTAGTGCAGCATGTTGCGGTTGATCTTGCCGTGATTTTTGGTGGGGTTGAGCATTTGGAAATTTGGTTTAGGTCCATTTTATGTCATATAAATCATTATATTGGTCCGATGGTCGATCTTTGTATCATGTGATGTAATTTTGAAGTTTCGAGATGAGGGTTTAGCCGACCTTGTTGTCAAGGTTGATGGTTTGTACATATAGGTGATGTAGTCATGTAATTTAGGTGTTAAGGTTGTGTTTGCATTATTAAAGAGAGGTTTATGTGCAAACTGTAAGTGATTTATCCTTCAGTGTTGTGATTGTTGAGAGAATGGTGTTGCAGAGTAGACAACTGTGGCTAACCAGAACTGTAATTAGGCATTCGAAGATTCTATTCTTTCAGTTCAATTCTTCTGGATTGTAGTCTGAATCCTATTGTAAGTCAGTGAGACTTAGTCGAGGGTTGTATCCCTTCAGGCCATTATCTTTTGAGCAGTGAACTCTAGGTAGTGTGCTTGATTGCATATGCATTCCCCATTATAATATTTTCACATACTACTATAGATTATCATCTTACTATGGGTAGGTTCCCACCATGGTTTCTCCCTTAAACAGGGTTTCCATGTCAAAAGATTGGTGTTGTGTGCTTATCTTTATTGTTACTATAGTTTATTAGATCTATTATTGTGTTTAAGTTTGTTAATCCGGTGAAGAGTGATTCACCCCCCTCTCAGTCTTCCTTCTTTGATACTGCTAATAATTGGTATCAAAGCTAGATCCTCTGGTAGAAGCTTAACCACTTGAGGAGATTGGGGATAGAAGCTCAAGGTGTTATCTTTAAAAATGATAGTCTAAGATTTGATGGAAGTAACTAGGATAAATGGAAGAACTAGATGTAAGTGCACTTGAAATGTCTTGGAGAAGATTATTGGAAGGTTACAAAGAATGCCTATTTTCTTCCTCTAAATGGACCATCTACCCGTGATGAGATCAAATAAGATGAGCATAATATTAGAGAGAAGGAAGCATTTCTTAGTGCTCTGACTAATTCTGAGATGAAAAATGTAATTGGAATTCAAACCACACATGAGATGTAGGAAAATCTTGAAATATTATATGAAGGTGATAAACAAGTCAAAGTTGCTAAGTTGCAGAGTTTGAAAGGAAAATATGAGACATTAAAGATGGGAGATGATGAGAACATACACTCTTTCATGGCTAAGGTGAATGATCTGGTCCTAGGTATCAAATGTGCCGATGGAACCATTGAGGAAGATGAAATTGTTACTAAGGTGCTGACATCTTTGCCTCCTGCTTATAGATATAAGGTTGCTTCTATTGATGAGATCTGAAGTGTGACTACAATGACAAGAGATATGCTGGTTGGAAAGATTGTTGCATTTGAGCTAAGAGAATTTGGAGAATCACATACAACATGTGAGATGACATTTAGAGCATCAACACATGTATCCGGTAAGAAGAAGTATGAATTTTATGAGTGTAGAATATCCAGATATGAAAGATAGAGAAGAGAGATGGAAGAGGAAGAAAGAGAGTTGGATGAGCTAGAAGCATTGATTGCTTAGAGATTTCCTAAAGGACTCGGTAAGTATAATGGAAAACTATCTCTGAAATGTTTTTCTTGTAATAAGATAGAACATTTTTCTTCTAGATGCTTGAAGAGAATGGTTAAGTATGACATGCATGATAATTTTGATAAGAATGATAGGAATGATAGATATGAGAAGCATGAGAAGTATGATAAGCCATACAAGCCTAACCGGAAGTATATGAATCAGAAGATTTGTTATTATGTTGTTGATGAAGGTATTACAGACAAAGAATCAGAAGAAGATGAAGTTGTATTCCTTGCCATTAAGGAAGATGGACATGTACCTATTGACTCCACAAGTTGTACTATTAAATAGAAAGATTTAGCTGCTAAAGTTGAAAAGAAGGATGAATGGGTAATTAACAGTGGTTGTTCACATCATATGACTGGTGACAAAAGAAAATTTGTGAGTATGGAAAGTTATGATGGTGAAATGGTTATATTTGGAGATGACAAAGCCTATTTAATTTGTGAGAGAGGTTCTATTTCTTTTGATGGTAAGCATAATACTGATGGTGTCTTGTATATTGAAGGTTTGTAGCATAATCTTTTGACTGTTGGATAGATGGTTGATAAAGGTTATAATCTACAATTCAACGATCGAAAGTGCAAGATCGTAAATACCTCTAGTTTAGAAATTGCATCTCGAACTAAGACTGAAGATAACATTTTTCATTTGATTGTCGGTGAGAAAAGATGTTTGATTGCTCAGATTGATGAGAGTTGGTTGTGGCATAGGAGAATGTTTCATGTAAATTTTGATTCAATAATTAAGATCGATTCTACACAAGTTGTTAGAGATCTTCCTAAGATTGTTAAGATTGCTAATTTGGTATGTATGGAATGTCACTTGGTTAAGAAAACAAGAATTTATTTCAAGAGTAAGAAGTATACATCTGATGGATTGCTAGATCTTGTGCATACTGACCTATGTGGACCTACTAATGTTATAAGTGTGAAAGGTGATATATATTTTATGTTGCTAATTGATGATTATTCCAAGATGATGTGGGTTGTCTTTTTGAAGGAGAAATCAAAAGCATTGGACAAATTCAAGATATTCAAAGATAAAGTGGAGACTGAGTCTAGCTTGAAGGTAAAGTGTCTAAGATCTAATATAGGTGGAGAATTTTGTTCTAGTGAGTTCAATTCATTATGTGAAAAGCATGGCATTAGAAGACAATTATGTGCTCCTAAAACCCCTTAGTAGAATGGATTTATTGAAAGAAAGAATGCAATTATCTTGGATGTTGCAAGGACTATGTTGATTGAAATAAATGTTCCAAATTTCTACTGGAGAAAATCTCTTAGCATTGTTGTTTGCACATTCAACAAAGTTCATATTAAATGTGATACTAGTAAGACTCCTTATGAGCTATGGTTTGATCATATTCCTACTATGAGATATTTTAGAGTATTTGGTACCAAATATCATATCAAGAGAAATGACAATATAGGAAAGTTTGATGCAAGATGTGATGAAGGAATTTTCTTGGGATATTTTACAAAGAGAAAAGCCTATCAGTGCTACAATAAGAGACTAAGAAAGATAGTGGAGAGTGCAAACGTGAAGGTGGATGAGAAATTTGGGAAAGAGATCATAGCATGTGGATATGATGATGGACAAAATATTGTTTTAGCCCCTGTTCATACTAAAGAACCTAAGCAGAATGATCCGGTAGAGACAGTCAAACCAGATGTTGCTACTGTCGATGAAGAGGTGCAAAAACCTAGAAATTAGAACAATAATAAGACTCTGAGGTATATAAGATTGAATCATTTTTAAAATAAGATTATTGGTGATAAGAATAAAGGTGTGATGCCTAGAAGAAGGTTAGTTGTTGAAGAAGTATGTTTGATTTCTAAAGTTGAACCTAAAGATGTTGTTGAAGCCTGTAAAGATAAAAAATAGATGAGAGCTATGGAAGAAGACTTAAATTAGATTGTAAAGAATAATAAATGGGGGCTTGTGCCTAGACCTAAGAATAAGAATGTTATTGGTACTAAATGGGTATTTAGGAACAAATTGAATGAAGCTGGTGAAGTTGTCAAAAACAAGGCTAGAATGGTGTGCAAAGGATATTCTCAGAAAGAAGGAATTGATTATGAGGAGACTTTTTTACTAGTAGCTAGACATTGAAGCTATTAGACTATTGCTTGCAAATTCTACTTAAAAATATTTCAAGGTATATCAAATGGATGTAAAATCTTCCTTTTTGAATGGTGATCTTGAGGAAGAAGCTTACATTGAGAAAACTGATGGATTTTCATTGTTAGATGATGGAGACAAGGTATGCAAACTGAAGAAACCTCTTTATGGATTGAAGCAAGCCCCTAGAGCCTGATATGTTAGACTAGATAAGTATTTATTGAAATTGGGATTTAGTAAAGGTGTTGTTGACGGTAATCTATACTTTAAGATTGAGAATGATAACATCATGATTATTGAAGTCTTTGTTTATGATATTATCTTTGGAGGCGATGATGACTTGAGTATTAAGTTTGTCGATCATATGCATAAACAATTTAAGATTTCTATGATTGGTGAGATTAATTTTTTCTTAGGTTTGTAGATTTCACATACCAGAAAAGGTATATTTATATCTCAAACTAAGTACGTTAAGGAACTGCTAAAGAAGATTGGGTTAGATGACTCCAAACTAGTTTGAACTCCTATGATGTCTAGTTGTAAATTGTCTAAGAGTGATGAATCTTTGAAAGCTAATCAAAGTTTGTATAGATCTATGGTTGGTGGACTTCTATATCTTACTCAGACTAGACCAGACATTATGCATGTTGTATACATGGCTGCTAGATATCAAGTTGATTTGAAAGAGAGTCATGTCACTATTATTAAGAAGATATTCCAATACTTGAAGAGGACTATGGATTATGGTTTGTGGTATCTGAGGAATGATGATTTCATGCTATGTTCTTACACTGATTCTGATTGGGCTGGTAATGTTGATGATTAGAAGAGAACTACTAGTGGAGCATTCTTTTTGAGAAATAAACTGGTTTCATGGGCTAGTAAGGAATAAGATTGAGTGTCATTATCTACTGTTGAAGCTGAGTACATTGTTGCTGCTAGTAATTGCACTCAGGCAGTTTGGATGAAGAAAATGTTAAAGGATATCAGAATTATATATGATGAGCCTACTGTCATATATTGTGATAATTCCAGTGCTATTAACATTTCAAAGAATATATTGTAACATTCAAAGACTAAGCATGTGTCAATCAAATATCATTACTTCAGAGAGGAAGTCAATGAAGAGAAGGTGAAGCTGAAGTATGTATATACAAAGGAACAAATAATTGATATTTTCACTAAGCCTTTTCCTATAGATACATTTGTCTATTTAAGAGACAAGCAGGGGGTATCTACCCCTAGTATGGAGAAATATATGTGTTTAGTTGCATCAATCAGGTGAACTTCAGAGTCTTATCTATTTTTTTCGGATTGATGAGTTGGTGCTACTCCTCTAGTGGAGTAGTCTATATTTTAGGGGGAAATATTCCTGTGATTCATGCTTCTATTTTAGGGGAGAGAGAATCATCATTTAGTTATCTTTTTTGAGATCTTTGGCATTTTTGTCAAAGGGAGAGAGATCATGTGAAAAACTACTTTATCCATCTTGATCTTAGGGGGAGTTTTCGCTAGAGATATCTTCTTTCTTTGCATTGACTGTTTTTCACATCCATATATTGTCATCAATGCCAAAGGGGGATATTGTTAGAGATTGTTGGTCATTGTTTCTGCTAGGATATGTTTTCATTCATGTCAACATACTCCAATTATTTGTTTTGGTGTGTTTGAGAAGATCTTATGATCTGGTTTTACAAATTTCGTTTTGTTGATCACTGCTTTGTAGAGTTCAATATTTCCACTGGTATATTCCGGTGTGATAAGATCTTGTTTTGAGATTTTGGGATATCATTTAGGATGCTCTTGTGTATATTCCTTTTATATGGATCATTATTTGGTGCTTCCTAAGTTATCTTTCTTTGTGACTAGTTGTTGATTGGTTGTTTTCTTGTGTTTTCTGATGTTGATCGATGAAGATTTGATAAGTGGTGTTGGTGCAGTTGTTGTTGATGATTCTAGCATTCCTTTTGGTGTTTCCTAGTCATGTCCTATTTGTTTTTGTGATCCTCATTGATCATTGTGCAAGTTTTTGGTGGTTTCAATGAACTCATGATGATTTTCATGTTATGCGATATTTTTGGTGGTATAGTGTGTTGTGATTGATCTTGGTGTAATTTTGGGGGGAGTTGAGCATTTGGGAATTTTATTTAGGTCTATGTTATGTCATGTAAACCATTATATTGGTCTGGTGGTCAATTTTAGTATCGTGTGATGTAATTTTTTAATTGTGAGATGAGGGTTTAGCTGACCTTGTTGTCAAGGTTGATGATTTGTATATATAGGTGATACAGTCATGTAATTTAGGTGTTAAGGTTGTGTCTACATTATTCAAGATAGGTTTATGTGTGAACAAGTGATTTATCAATTGGTGTTGTTATTATTGAGATATTGGTATTGTAGAGAAGACAACTGTGCCTAACCCGAACTGTAATTAGGCATTTCGAGATGTTATTCTTTCAGTTCAATTGTTTCAGATTGTAGTCTGAATCTTATTGTAAGTCAGTGAGACTTCCCTGAGGGTTGTAATCTTCTGGGCCATTATCTTTTGAGAAGTGACCTCTAAGTAGTGTTCTTGAATGCATGTGCATTCACCATTGTAACATTTTTACATAATAATGTAGAGTATCATTTTACTGTGGTTAGGTTCCCACCATGGTTTTTCCCTTAACCAGGTTTTCCATGTTAAAATCTTGGTATTGTGTGCTTATATTTGTTTTATTTTTTTTGGTTGGTAATATAATGATTTTTATTAATAACCCAGGATTTTGAACTGGCCCGAACCAGGTGGTGCTACAATTAGGGAGCCACCTCCCCAGATCCATCTCCCCCTTCAAGAGAGGGGTCAGAAAAATATTCCCATCCTTACCCCGCTTACCCTTCTTTCGCTTCACCTCAATCCATCCATTAATTTTTGCATCCTCCAACGATTTTAGATTTTGCATGTCCATTCCTACCAACCCCTTACTATCCCAACATTGATTCTCAGATTGAATCCCCTCAAATGTGGCTACATTAAAAACCCCTTGAGAGCTGGGAGCATCCTCCATCTTTTGTACATCCACATTAGCATCCTGCAAGGAGTTGCAACACTCTTGAAAACTTCCCTCATTCACACCAACCAAACCACCAGCTAAACCTTGCACATCATTTGTAAGATCAATATCCTTCACAATGGAATCATTGATCAAACCCATGACATCGTGGGGGATTTCAAGTTCCCTGCCACCTTCTCCACCATGTAAAAATGTGGGGTAACATCCTTCCACTATGAAGCTATTCTCGTCACCCTACGCTTAGTATAGGAATCAGCATTATGTCCAATCTTAAAGCATCTCCTACACCTAAAAGAAATCCCTTCATAATCCATAGATTGAAGCCAACTACACTTTGAGGTAGAAATATATATCTCCAAAGGGAGATCCATAGACGTATCCATCTACACCAAGACACGAGCAAAATTTATATGCAACAAATTGAGAGAGCCATCATCAGTCAATAAAAACTTACCGAGGGAGTTCCCAATAGCTTCAAAACATGAGTCAAACCAGTATTAAAACAAAAGGTTTGGAAGTCTAATCCACATAGGAAAGCGATCAAAGGATTCAGACTCAGGGTTGAAATTTGGATGCCATGGTTTAAGCATCAATGGATTACTGTCCTCCCAACACCATTAGCAACCACCAAGGATTTTATTTCTATCCTCCACAGTTTGAAAAACCACAACAAAAAACCCTCGAGCATGACGGTAAATCTACACACTGGCATCCACAATGGGCTGCCAATGATCAACAATCCACTTATGAATAGTACTCAAACTAGGCCAAATGCCCCTAAAACATCCAATAAGCCCTAAGGCCGAAAAAACAAGCTCATTATGAATGACCTCTTTCTCCACCGCCTCTGACAAAAATACACTATTAGCCTTGGTCGAAATAGCTGCATTCAAAGGCGAAGGTTCCCACATATCTCTACTGTGAGGTGACATCAACCCATTTCACAGCGAAGAAGAAACCCCCTAAACCAAATCATCTCTACATCATGTTTTTTGCATACTTTCCCTTCGATCCAGCTTTGCACAGGGTTGTGATTGGGGGAAAAACCCATACACATGACTGACAGGGACATTTGAAACGAAAGGCCCAAAACCTTGTCGAAGACATGAGCACCCAAATCCCTAGTTTCAAGCTCTTCCATCACTGCCCTTCACCATGGCCACCTCGCTTCATTCGGGAGGAAAAAAACCATGATCTGCAGAAAACCTAGCCCATGGAACCACATGAAGCTACATCGCAAAAATTATGCTTATATTTGTGGTTACTGCGGTTGATCATATCTATTTTTGTGATTAAGTTTTTTAATCTTTTGAAGATTGGTTCACCCCCCCTCTTAGTCTTCCTTCTTTGTTGTTGCTAACAATAAAGTACATTTTCTCTTTTTTAAAATTTTGTTTTACACAAGTCAATAAAAAATAGTCAGGAATTCTTCTTCCTAATACCCTTTTTTTGTCATCTAACCATAGATTTCTTCTTTCATTATCTAATACAGATATAGATCTAATCATTATATAAAACATAATTTTTAAATATTTAATTTTTTATTGATAGCAAATATTAAATATGTAAAACAATGGCATTAGATTTCTTTCTTGAAATGTAACATGTTTTAATATTTTTCATTTTAGATACTTTGGATAAAAATAGATGTCGAAGATTTCTTTTATCACTCATTATAAACTAAAACAAATATATAAAGTCCATATTTAGTGCTTTATCACACTTCAACCACATGTGTAATTTATAACACTTTATTATTTTCCTTTATTTGATTTGTAATTGGTTATCAAGAATGACTTCAACTCAAGGTATGGATTTCTAAATTTATGGTAAAGAGGTAGTAAAAAACTCATGCTTGGATGTCCTACCAAGCTTCATAAGAAATAATCTCCATATGCTCTACTATTTCCTTCTTGGGAATGCAATTTCAATGTTCTCATTCACTGGTTGGGTTATAGGTTGCATTATCATCAAGCTCTTTCATGCTACTCTTTCTCACTAAACAACTTTAATTTTTACATCTACCTCATCTCTTGCCCAATTTTGTGTTTCCCTTGTTACCAATTGATCTTTTCACTTTGCTATGATGAATTTCACTTTACTTCATTTTTTAGCATCCTTGCTTAGAATTTGTTTACATTTTTGTATTATTTTCATATCATAAATTTCTCAATATTTTCATTGTAAAGATTTAGTTTCTAGCATTTTCTTAAAGAACTTAAAGAAGGCATAGAACATATTGCGTTGATCAACAGAGTTGTTTCCCTCATTTGAATAGAGTTCAAGGCAATATTTATTTACTTCTTTGTCCAATTTCTCTACCCTACTACAAAGAACTTGTGCCTACAATCACAATGCAAAATTTCCAAGTTGTTAACAAAAAGAAGAGACCATTGAAAACATGAAGCAAAATTTATAGAGAAAAATGATAGCTTCAAGAAGAATCACCAATCTAAAGTCAAGATTGTATTTTGATGTTGTATATGTAAAAATAGACTACTCTATATATAAATTATTGTAAATTAAATTAATATATCTTTTATACATATAAAACTATACTCTATTTTAAATTTCTATCAACATAACCCTTACACCTCCTTCCAATACTAATAAGTTGATATTCTCATTTATGTTTCCCTCATATAGCACTTTGTGAGTTATGTGCAAAGAAATGATCATATAGAGAAATAAAGCATAGCACGCGGGCTTCACTGGCTAGGCAATATTATATAACGTGTATTCATATTGAGGGGTTTAGTATCCCAAAAATGAGGTACAATATATTACCTATTGGTGAAAATAGGGGGTTTATAATTCAAAGTATGAAAAAAGCAATATTTGGTGAAAATGGGGGGGCTTTTAATTCAGCCTGTGTATTGGGAGTGGGTGACAAAAAAATAGTTTAGGATAATATTTTTTGAAAATAGGAGGATTCTTTAGTATGACATGAACACACATGCTATAACTAGGTTCACTAAGTGAAGCCCCCATGAAGCATAACAATTATTATTAGTACTTGTTGTAGGCAATACTATTGCATTCAATGAAGCTCAATTAATCAATTAGGTTGCACCAATCAAAAGTGATTATTATTTTTGCTTTCAAAATAAACTTCATTTTTGTAAATTTGACATTTATATTTTTAATTTTAAGAAATTGTAAAAATTATTTATGTACACTATGATTGGTGTAAAAAAATTGATATTGTAAGAGCAAATTTTTTAGTCCATGATAGTTTTTTTAGGCTTTTTTAGGGATTTCTTTGTTTTTTTTTAAAAAAAATATTTATTTTAAATAGTTTTAAACTTTTTGTTATTTATAATATTGGTAAATAAAATATTTTTTCTAAGTAGATATTTAAATTTTAATAATTCTTTTTTATCTCAAAATATAGATAATAAAACCAATTATAGAGATTTGATTCAGTTTATATTTAATTATATGAAAAAATAAATATGAATATTTTTATCAAAAATTAAACATAATTATTATATGTATTCTTTATAGTTTTATTTAATATATCTTTTTAAAATCATTCTACTTTCTAATATCTTTTGAAAAAAAAAAAAAAATTCATCATTTTAATATATTCAAAATAATTTTATAATTTTTAATCATAAATTTAAATATTTTTATTCTAAAAATATATATTTTCTTTTAAAATTATTAATAGTCATTTTATTAAGACCAATTATAATTAATATTTAATAAATATAATTAAAATAATATAATATTACACTAGAAAATTATTAAATTTAAGATTAATTATTATTAGAATTATAATTATATAATGTTTTTAAATTAAATTAAGAATATGCTTTTAAGAATAATATATATTTTTAAATTATATTATATTATAATTATCTATACTATTTGTTGGTCTAAATAATTATTCATCATGGATATTATTACACCTTACTTAAGTTTACTTAGGATAATGCATTTCATAGTAGTTTGGGTATGAGACACTTGGGTGTTTGTGCCATATTGGGATAGTGTGTGTGGGAGAAGTTGCACCTTTTATGGTGTTGATATTGTTACTACTCTATTATATCCACTTATTATGAAGTGATAATTCCACCTTTGGTGGGTGGTCCACCTCATGTGGAATATTTTATTGTTTCTCCTACCTACCCACACCTATTTTTTGCCTACCCTTGTTTCTTATTGAGCCACATGTCATGTTTGTCTGCTCACATATCCATATAGCCTTACCTATATAAGAAGGCTCATCTACATTGTAACAACGACTATTGAACAATAATAATTGATCATCTAGTTGATTAGTATTTTCTTGATAGAATATAGTTTATTCCTATCATCTATTTTGTTCTCTCTTATTTGTTCCTTTCATTGCCTCTAGATATTGGCAAAATCTCATATGGTAGCAGAGCCATTAGAGTTTCATTGGTTTCCGAATGGAGATAAATTTGGGGTTTTGCATTTTTCATCTTGTTGGCATATGGACACTCCAATGAGACATTGTGTGTGATTGAAGGTTTTGTCATTGATGGCAACCTTGCAATCCTATGGCATTGGCAAGACATTCTACTAGCAAAGCATTATTCAAGCAAGACAATGCACAGGCATCAACAAGACCACTCTACACCGACACAGAAGAAAAGATGTATACCGGCACAGAGGCCGACAAGATTTTTGATATGTAATATTTTGTTTATTATTATAAGCCGACTTGGAAAATTGTAAAATGACTCTTGTATATAAAGGAGATCATTGTAGACATTTGTAGGATAGGTAAGGTAGCATAAAGAAAATTATGAGATAGACCTAATGTGTGAATTATAGGTCAAGGGTATATGTAAAGAACAGAGCAAGAATCAGTACTGAATTTAGCATTGAAGATGCTATTATAAAGCAGTACAAAATATTGGATTAGCATAATCCTCATTGTAAGTCAGTGTGACTTCTCACTGAGCAGTGTGCTCTAGGCAGTTGGCCTTCCTGCATGTGCAGGCCCCTATTGTAAGTAATATTCTCTTATTGGCTAGTAAGTGAATATTGTGGGTCACAAATCCCATCGAGGTTTTTCCCACACCAGGTTTCCTCGTTAAACATCTTGTGTTATGGTGTTCTTTTCATGTGGATGTTTTTGATTCTGTTTATTACATTAATTCTTGCATACCGGTACACTGTTACTTTATTTTCTACATGTTTTATATTAAGAAAATTACACTATCGGTTAGATACTGATGCAACCCCCCCCTCTCAGTATCTATGGGAACCCTAACAATTGGTATCAGAGCTTGGTCCTCTATTTTCAGAAGCCTAACAGCTTGAGGAAGATCTTGACACCGATAAAAACTGGAAAATCTGATGAAGCAACTTGAAGGAGCTCTTACTAACTATGATGCAGAGAAGTTGAAAAATATCAAATTAGAAGATGATTTAAAAGTAGCTCAGGATATCATTCAGGCACTTCAAGAAAATCTTACTATTACAAGAAATAAGAGAAGAGAACTTTGTGAAAAATTGCAAAATGAGAATGATGAAAAGGAATCACTTAATGATATGATAAGCAAGTTGAAACAAGAGATCATGACAACAAAAAATGAAATACAGGATATGACTATGAGATTTTGCAAGGAGATTGAGGATAGAAAGAAGAATGAAGAAGAATTGACTAGAAGACTAAGTGATGCAGCAAATGAGAACACAAGACTTAGCTATGAAAATGACATGTTGAAAACAGATCTGATGCATACTTAGAATGACTCGAATGAACTAATGAGACAAAGAGAAATCTTGGAAAGGGAATTGGAAACTGCAAATCAACACAAAGAAAAATTCAAGAAAAGCTCAGAAGAACTTGGTACCTTATTGAAGAATCAAAAACCCAAAGGTGACACTTCTGGAATTGGATTTGAAGTTGGAGAAAGCTCTGGTACTGCAAATACTCAGGATCACAGCAAACCGGTAAGACCTCCTAATACTTATAAATTCAATGGAAAATACCTTAACTATAATAAATATGGTCATAGGGTAAATGAATGTAGATCTAGGAATTATCAGAATATCAATCCTCCCACCGGTCAATGCTCCAAATGCAACAAAGTTGGCCATAACTCTAAAAACTGCAGAATGAATGTAAGATGTTATGTTTGTGGAATATTTGGACATTTATCAAATCTATGTAGAACACAAACTGGCATAGGTTATGGGAAAGCTATTCAGAAAAATAATGTAACTTGTTATGCATGTAACAAGATTGGTCATATTGCTAAATTTTGTAGAAGTAAAGGTACACCGATAGACAACAAAAGTACCAGCTTGAAAGGTAAAGAAAAGGTTGAAGAAGTTAAGCAAGAATTCTCAAAGCAATGGATTAGAAAATCTGATCTAAATATTGGGAATACTCCTCCACCGGTAGAACCAACAAATGTTCCACCGGCAGGACAATGTGATGCTCCACTGACAGGAAAGAGCAGTGCTCCACCGGTAGGAAGTTCTTCATCTAATTGAAGAAAATTATCTTGAGGGTTTGACAAGCTAATGACACATGTGCTATTATTCCCTTGGTTAGAGAAAAGAAGTTGAAAATCACTTATTATCGACAAATAAAGTTAAGTGAATACATTACCGACATGCAATTAATGTGGTAGGTAGTGAAAAAGACTTTATAAAATAAGATTTTGGCTCCATTTCATTTCACCGTGATTTCAAACTTTCAGAGAGTGCGAAGATTTCTGAGCTAAGGCATTTCGAGCAAGAAGCAAGCACACTCCAAGCAATCATTCATCCAAACAGAAAAAGGTATTTATCATGGCATCCACCTTTGCAATTGAATACATAGCGAACCCTACTATTGTGGAAGTAATTAAAAGACCTAGGCCCATATTTGAGTTGGTCCCCAAAATAGCAAAGAAAGATGATACTTTAGGTGCATTCTCTCAAATCCCTAAAGGTGTTGTATATGCTAAAGACCCTAGAATGTATATTCACTGCAATATTGAAGAGCTAGGAGATGAGGAAATCAAAACCATGTACAAAACTGAGATATGTGATGATACTGGTGATATCAAAGCTAAACACAAAATCATTGAAACACTAGGATTCAAAGAAATCCTTAGTATTCCTTAATTTCCTAAGGATGTGATTAGGATAGTATTAAGCAGAGTTCATGGAGAATTTTTCTAGTTAGATACAATTCATAAGATCACCAAGCAAGTGGTAAAGGCTATCATAGGGTTACCGACCATCGGTAAAAGACCAAATAAAAACAAGAAAGTTTCAAATGATTTGGTCATTGACCTAATAGGTGCAACATCTGATAAAAGATCTTTAAGGGTTAATGATGTAAAGGATACAAATGTGAGATTCATAAGCATGATATGAGGTTACAAAGCCACTCATGCCAATAGACTCAACTTAGTTTCAAGTTTATGCATCAAGAGTGCTTATGACATAATAACCAATAATGCAAAAATTGACATCTGTGAATGGCTAAAGGATGAATTAATAGACAACCTTGGAAAGATAAAGAAGGATAAGAAAGGAACCTTCAGATTTGGGAATCTGTTAGTGTGTCTAACGCTTCATATAACAAAACAAGTTCCCGGTATAGGATATAAAGATTTTGGATATGACATACCGGTAGGAAAGCAACTGATAGAAATGTTCAATACCATGGGCGAGAATAAGGAAAACATCATTTATGACTTCTTCCAAGCACTAAAGACAAAAATGAAGAAAAGGACAAGGTTATCATAGAAGATCGTAGACAAATACAAAGATGATATATGCTTTGTTATCAAAAAGGATGAAATATGGATGGAAGTAGTCATCCCCAGGACAATCTGGGTAACAGAAATGGGCTATGAAACAGATGACCACATCGTGGAAACTTATGCCAAAGCACTTCTGAAAGCCCCCAATGAACCTAAAGAAGAAATATTTGGTAGTGCTGAAACCATAGAAAGCCAAATTCAGTCAAAGAAAGGAGTGAAGAAGGTAGAAGCTTTTGTGAGAAAAGGATCCAGACAAGCAAAAGCCATTAAGCAAGATGTATTAAAGAAAACTAGCATAACTAAAGATGAGTTGGCAGCCCAACAACCTGAAGCTCATCTATCACTAGTAGGTACTTCCTCAGAAGGAGATATGCCAGCAACTTTTAAAAGAGTTGTTAGGAAAAGAGACCCCTCACCGGCAACCACTCCTTCACCTAGAAGGACAAGGTAGAAGCAACAAGCTGTGAGATCTCTGGTCAGAAAGGTCACACCTAAAAAGAAGCTGACCCCTAAGAAAAAGAAAAAGGAAACAACTAACTTGGCACCTCTAGAAATTTTGTTAAATGAGATCACAGAGGAAGGAAAACTAAAGAACATAGGGAAAATTTATGACACCATATCGGCTGATGAGAAAGGGAAAGTTGAGGAGAGTGTAATATTACACCTGGACAAGTTTAAAAAGTTTTTGATGCAAGTCTTAAATGAAATCCCTGATGACTTATACAAAAGACTTGAGGCTCAAAGGCAAGGAGTAATTGAACTGGACAAGAAAAAATAGAAAAACTAGTTGTAGTATATCCGGTAAACTCCCCAAAAGAAATTGATGATCTGATAGATCCGGCTAACCGGATAGTTTTTTCCACTGCACACCAGCAAATTTCACTAATGGCAAGTAGAGTGACAGAGGTTTCAGAGGAAACAGAAAATGGTTGGGACATATTTTTGGTTGAAAAAGAAAAACAAGAAGAATATAGGAATCCCAAGCCTATTAAGGTATATCAGAAGGACAAAGGGAAAGGGAAAGTTGGTGGACCTCCAAGCATAAAGATTAAAGATAACCTACCTCCACCTATAAAAATTACAATCCCTGAAAACCAACCGGCAACTAAAAGCATGAATACAGAGGATAGCAATACAAATCCTGAAGTCCTATTCACTGTAAATGTTGATACCCAAAAGATCAACATAACAGTTGATAAAGACCCAATTGAAAAATCAAATATGGCAAAAGAGCCTCTAGTAATAGGAAATACAGAGCAACCAACAGTGGATACAGGGAAAATGATGGAATCTGAAGCATAAATAGAGAAACTGACAGAGCTAAAGGCTCCAGAACAAATGCCATCGGTAAGAAATGAAGCAGGAAAACCAGTGCTAAAGGAAATGCAAACACAAACTGACCTACCAGAGGTCAATACAAGCATGGTCACTTCCACCGGTACTTAGTTTGTTGGGTCACCATCAAAGTTAACAAATGTGACTGAGGTATTACTAGAATCTATCAAGAAAATAACTGACTATAGTTCACAAGCTTACAAAGCAATAGATGATTCAATCCCATTTTTGAAAACAATAGCTCCTAATTGTAATATAGATAATAAAGATTCTTTAGGATAGTTAGATACACTATGTAAATACATTTATAGAAATATTGAGCAAATAAAGGTAGAATCTGTAAAGGACATTGTAGAAAAGGAGAAACATAAATTCTTTGAGGAAGAAATTAAGAAGTGTAATAGAGATTTTGACACACTTCTACCGGAACTATGTAGTTTGTTAAAAGAGTACAAAAACCTGTACAAAGACACATGCAAAACAAACTTCCTGACTATAGATGTAGACAAAAAGATAAGCAAGACATAGGAAGAGATAAACAAGCTTGCAGACAATTTTGTCAACTCACTGGATTCATTATCTGTTTTTGAAGATAAGTTAGCAAATTTTGAGACAGAATTACTTAAACAGGAGAAAGAGAAAGAGACAATAATAAATAAGGCAAAATACTTGAGATCCAAACTAAGTCCAAGATTGGATTATCTAGCATCTCTACAGAAGGAAATCTCAGAGGCATTAACACCGGGAAGTAAAATACTGGCAGAGCAATTACAGCATCTCACCGACACTGTGAAGAGAACTGAAACTGCAATAAAAGATAGCAAAAAGTTTATGGATAGTATAAACTTAATTTTGGGCATTCTTTTTCAGATAATAACTACCCAACTATAAGGTTGAGGTTATGGACTGGTATAACTACAAACTCTACTAACCTTTGTCATTGATGCCAAAGGGGAGTAGTAGGATGAGAAAATTCAAAACACAGGGATCATATGCTCAGGGGGAGTCACTCATTTTTTTGGTAAATTTTTTGGTCTACACATTTTTGGACATCTTTTTGGAATTTCTCATGAGTGTTGCCATCGATGCCAAAGGGGGAGATTGTTGGCATATGGACACTCCAATGAGACATTGTGTGTGATTGAAGGTTTTGTCATTGATGGCAACCTTGCAATCCTATGGCACCGACAAGACATTCTACCGGCAAAGAATTATTCAAGCAAGATAGTGCACCGGCATCAAAAAGACCACTCTACATCGGCACCGGCACTGGCACATAAGAAAAGATGTATATCGGCATAGAGGCCAATAGGATTTTTGATATATAATATTTTGTTTATTATTATAAGCCGACTTGGCAAATTGTAAAATGACTCTTGTATATAAAGGAGATCATTGTAGACATTTGTAGGATAGGTAAGGTAGAATAAAGAAAATTATGAGATAGACCTAATGTGCAAATTATAGGTCAAGGGTATATGTAAAGAACAGAGCAAGAACCGGTACTGAATCTATCATTGAAGATGCTTTTATAAAGTAGTACAGAATATTGGATTAGCATTATCCTCATTGTAAGTCACTGTGACTTCTCACTGAGCAATGTGTTGTAGGCAGTTGGCCTTCCTGCATGTGCAGGCCCCTATTTTAAGTAATATTCTCTTATTGGCCAGTAAGTGAATATTGTGGGTCACAAATCCCACCGAGGATTTTCCCACACCGGGTTTCCTCATTAAACATCTTGTGTTATGGTGTTCTTTTCATGTGGATGTTTTCGATTCTGTTTATTACATTAATTCTTGCATACCGGTACACTATTACTTTATGTTCTGCATGTTTTATATTAAGAAAACTACACTACCGGTCAAATACTGATTCACCCCCCCCCCCTTCTAGTATATGTGGGAACCCTAACACATCTTTTTGTTGTTCTCCATTTTGAAAAAACTTATGTTCCTTCTCTTGAAAAGTGAAAACTACTACCTTTATGCTGCAATGGAAGAGAACAACAAAAGTTTGAAATAAAGACAACAATATGAGGTTCTAAAGTTAGGAAACCTCCTACACTTTAAGCTTATAAAAGCTTGGGTAGATGAACCCTTTAAGACTATTTTCTCACAAAAATATTAAATGGTTTGTAGAAAACTAGTGTCAATGCCTGTAAACTTTCTTTACTGACCAGTACAACTAATCCTAAAAGGAAAGTTGATTTGACTTTTAAAAGATGATCACAAAAAATGCAACAAAAACCAATAGATAAACTAGTGCCTTATCCAGGCAATAGAGTCATCTACAATAAACTGCAACCTAACAAGAGAAACTAGTACACAAATCACAAATTCTTGATCTATCAACTCTAAATATGCCTAACATATACAAGGTCCAAATCTACATTAGACTTCATCATCCAATCCACACCAAAAGCATTGATATCAATGATTTTGTTTCAGGTATATTTATATTTATCTCCTTGAGAAAAAGACTAAAAACAACATCATTAGATGCCTAGCAAATCCTCAGATAAGAGATCCTTGATTACTTAAATGGAATAAACACCAATACAATGACACAGAGACAATATAAGATTCGGTTTAAATTCTCTGGAATGTATATTTCATTCCTCTGTTAGAAGTTTGCAAGTACTTTATATTTGACTCAGAAATTGCTTAGACAAAGGCCTATATTAATTTTGCCAGAGTTTAGCTACAAAATTGTGTCCCCTTTTCTAGGTAGCCTTGGTATCCTTTTATAGAGAATTAGGATGCAACAAGCTTTAGGCTACCTCCAATAAAATCTTACCCTAACTGTCATTTTACCAAAAGTTACTTTACTGTGCCATTGCAATTGAGGAAGAAACCTAACATTCTTCCTGGAATGTGTGCTTCATTAATTTGTTGGTCATTTAGTTGGAAAGTAGATAAAAGGGTAGGCTCCTATCTTCCAAAATTGGTTGCAACCACCGATAGCCACTTAATGCCAATGTATCATCTTGTGCCATAGCATTGATGAACTCTCACGTAAGAAAACACATAGCCGTGCACCATTATGTTCTCTATACATCACCTTGAGTACCCCTCACCAACTTTCACTTCTAACAATATCTGATGGGATTTGCACATCTCTACCATCATTTCTTTCGAATATTTAAATTTCTTTGGTGCCAATGAATCATGAGGCCTTCCCTTTGAGAATTTTTCCTTTATTCGCCAAGTCGCAGCTATTAGCCACCAAGCATCTTTTTTTTACGACTTGGCGACACCAGTTGATCCCCTTTGGATCACCATTGATCTTTGTTGATTTTCTCAACCTTTAGCCCCTTCTATCACTTTCCCTTTTGATGGGCCCGACACATGGCATCCCCTGATTGGCTCCAGGGTCCCAATCCTACCGCCTCTGCATGACCTAGACTCATGGTCAAAATGAAACCATGACTATCTGATCAACCATGATCTTCTGTCCTAGTAGGCCTCAACACTCAGTCTCCAAGTCACTACGAATGAATATCGTACGTCTCACTATCGCGATATAGAAACCACTATTCAATCAACTTAGCTGACCATTGGATCTTTCTCAACCTAGTTGATCGTTATCAATTTCTAAGTGGCTCTCTCTTATGCCATGGTGTGACCACATTGCACCCTTTGATTGGCTCCGAAGTTCACAACTGCATGCCAGCTGTCGCGAGAGTATTCATTTCAGGCTCTCCACTCTGATGCCTTAGAACAACCTCCACTAACCACTGGAATGAACCACCTGCCTTAATCACTTGCATTAACTGCTAGCCATGGTTCACCACTAGAGTGCAGCTCTTCTTTGTCACGAGGTCATGAGGGATATGCCAAATAGCAGTTTCTCATCGTGACCTAGCAACCACCATTGGATCATCTGCAGATCTACTCAGTCACGAGGTCATGAATTGGTCTTTATCGCTCACCCCTTCTATTGAGCCTACCATGTGTCAGCCACATGTTCACGTTTGGATCCAACTAGGTGCCACCCTAACGGCCATGTCACTTTAGGTCAGACCCTCCACTAGACCTGGGCCCGCCTTGTCACATAGTCGCAATGGATACTCTAATGAGTAGCTTCCCATGGTGACCTAGTGACCACCGTTGGATCAGTTGCAATCTTTTTTGATCTTCCTTTACTTGCTTGCTGGTTATTTTTCCTTTCTGCTTGCAAAATTTTGTTTCCTCTGGAAGCATGCGCATGTGTGGGGTCCACCGGGTCACTAAGATAGCTCCTTGTCAAAAGCCCTTAAGCTTTGACACTATGAACATGTGCAACTTTACATTTAAATACTAAAACACTCCTCCCCACCACCAATGTGGGATAAATGGTTTATGCTTCGCCCTTTGCTTGAAAACCCTCTAGGTCCTTTCCTTTGTCATGTGACTCCTGTCATTTGCTTTTGCCTGAAGGTTTTTGAGCCTCTTCAAGAACCACGTAGGGGCACTGGCAATACGCCAACCAATTGCATTTACTTGGAATTTTCACATGAGGGGAGGATGCAAATTGGGTTTTGTTTTGTCCTTCCTTGAAATGAATTCTTATTGATCTAACCCATTAGGTAGTCATTTGGTAGCAGATACAAAGATTAGAAATAGGCCTCCCAAATTCATCAAAATTTTATAGGTCCCAACAGTGGCTTTGACTGGGGATGGCTGGATGCAATACCAGCACAAGAATTTAGCAAAACTCTAGAATGCAAACCACTCAGGAACAAATGACTTCTCCTAAATTCAAAACAAAGGCTATTTCTTGAAAAACACACAATTAAAAGCAAATATATACAACCTACAACTACTGTGCATGGAATGAAATAGATCAAGAGAACTAATATTTTAGGAATTGTCCATGGACTAGAAATTCATGTACTTCGCCATTCATTCTTTGCAAGAATTATGAATCCCTTCCATTGATATCACAAACAATACCTATCCATAGTGATTCAAATTTCTTATGTTTTCCTTTGTCTTGGTCTTTTGCATTCCACTACAACACCATGTCATTAATCTGGAACTTTCTTGCACTAGTCCTTTTATCAAAAAGATACTTTGACTGTAATTGAAGTTTCCTATTATTTTTATGGGCTACAGTCCTCATTTCCTCCAACTCTACCAACTGAATCATTCTTTCTTCCATGGGTTAATACATTTCCAACTCTTCAATCTACAAAAATTGGTAAACTGGAAGCAAATTATTCACAAGTAACCAGACCTTTACTCCATAAACTAGCTCAAAAGGGGATGTACCAATGGCCTTTTTTACAGTCACCCTATCCTCCCATAAAGCTAATCTAAGCCTTTGATCCCAGGACCTTTTATTTTCCTCTAGGATCTTCTTGATTATGTTGAGGAAGCTTTTATTGCTTGATTCTTCCTGGCCATTTCCTTGTGGGTGGTAAGGTGAAGAGTATGACATAATAATTCCATAACTGGCACAAAATTCTACAAACTCCTTAGATCTGAAGCACATAGCGTTGTCCATGACTATTTTAGTTGGCACACCAAATTTTGTCACTATATTATCCATCAAAAAATTAATGACCACCTTACTAGTGGCCTATTTGGTAGGTATGGCTTCAATCCACTTACTGAAATAGTCTGTAGCCACCAAGATCCACTTGTGACCCCTACTTGGTTTTTCTATTATTTCTCCAATAAAATCAATGCCCCATTGAACAAAAGGGGCTTCAACTATAACAGAATTCAAAGGCAAAGAACCAACATACTTTAGTCTAGAAGAAAACCTTTAACAAGGATCACATTTTTGAATATATTTATTAGCATCCTTGAACAAAGCTGGCCAATAATACACTACTCTGGTTATCCCACTAGGAGTAGTCTTAGCTAAATAGTGGCCTCCGCACACCCCACTGTGCATCTCTTTTAGAAACTTCTCATCTTGGAATTCATCTAGGCAAAGCAGTAGTATCCCATCACCATTCCTCCAATACAGCTCTCCCTGAATAAGAACATATTTATGCGACTTCAACTTCAATGTTCTTATCTAGATATGTGTCATACCTTCTGGACATGAAGCATTCTTTAGGAAATATACCACATTTGAATACAACTCTGCCTCTCGATACTAGTGATCAGGATTTCCTCTGTTTCAACATTATTAACATCAATAGTTCCCAAATTTGATTCAGCCATCAACTTTGCAAAGCCTAATCCTCTTACCAATTTGGTGATATTCATCTCTAAGTCAAACTCTTGTATTCTAGTTATCCATCTGCATCTCTTTCCAGTTACTTCAGACTAGGACAAAATGTCTTTTACAGCTGCATATGGTACATAGGCTACAGTTCAAACATTTACCAGATAAGGCATACATGCCTTTACGAATTTGACTAGAGAATATGCCTACTTCTCCATGATTTCATACTTTAATTCAACAACCAATAATGATTTACTATAGAAAACAATTGGATGTTCATACCCTTCATCATCCTTCTGTAGTAGAACTGTGGCTACTATGTGATAAGAAGCAAAAGAAAATAATGAGAAAGGATTACTTTAATCTAGGGATTTTAGCACTGGTGCTTCCTAAATATCCTTCTTAATTTTGTCAAAATCTTGTGCAACTTCTTCATCCCAAGAAAACTTTGTATTTTTAAGTAATTTGACAATAGGCTTGGCGATTTCAACAAAGTTAGCTATAAATCTTCTAACAAAATTCAACTTGCCCAAGAAAGACTGAATTCCTTTAACATTGTTTGGACAAGGTACATTATTTATAGCTTCAATACTTTTAGGGTCTATTCTAACCCCTTCCTTGGAGACAATATGCCCTAATAATTTTCCTCCAATCACTACAAAATGACATTTTTTCGGGTTCAAGGATACAACAAACTCTACAGCCTTGCAAAAAACCTTTTCCAGATGACTGCAGTGATCATCTTCCTTCTTTGAAAAACATGTCAAATCATCCTGGTAAACTACCATTATACCATTATGATGTTGATAAACTCCTTAAAAGTCACATCCATTGCTCTCTAAAAAGTAGCTCCAACATTCTTTAGACCGACTAGCATTCTCATATACACATAAATCCCCTAAGGGATAGTAAAAGTAGTCTTAAATTGCTCAGACTCTTTCACTAGTACCTGATTATAACCTGAGAACCCATCCATCATTGACAATAGATCACAAGTTGTTACCCTTTGTATCATGGCTTCAATATTTGGGGAAGACTAATTATCCTTTAAAGAGGCAACATTAAGATTTCTAAAATCTACACAAAGCCTTATATCCCCATTCTTCTGTTTGACAGGGACCAAGTTGGATACCCATGAAGAATGTTTTATAGGTTTTATAATGCCCCCTTCCCTTAACTTGGTTAACTCTTGTTGCATTTTGGTCTCCAAAAGGGGGTTAATAGGTCTTTGCTTCTATCGAAAAGACTTAGCATCAACATGCAGAGGAATTTCATGTTCAAATAAATCTTGTCTATACGCTTTTAGGTCCTCATAGGACCAAGAAAAAACATGTTTATACCTTTTTAATAAGTTAATGAGGTTGGTCCTAACATGGGGAGACAGGTTTTTCCCAATATACACCAACTTAGGGGATGCTTCTATCCCTAAGTTCACCTCATCCCATTCCCCCAGTTTTGTAGATGAGGCTTGGTGTAAGTGACCATCACTGTAATTCAACATACCCTCAAGTTCAACTAGTCCCTTGGGTATCTCATTTGTCTCTAGCTACACTATGTCACTTCCAAGAATGGTTTCCTATCCATCTACCACTTCAACCAATGCATTACAATCAATTATTTGACCCTCATAGTCATCTATGCATTGTACAAATCTAAGGATGTCTTCATCATCCTCGAACACTTGCCAATTGTACACATTATCTCAGATGGCTAGTCTGGCTTTTCTTTCAATTATTGAAACTCCAGTCAATGTTACATCATCATTCTTTAATGCAATACTATCTAAAAAGTCTTCCATAATTTTCTTAGACCTTTCAATCCAATCAATAGAAAATGCATCAAAGTGTTCAATGACATCCCAAACAACATGCTTATATCTTCTTAACTTGTCATTTTTAGATGCATATCTTGACCTTATCTAAGATACAACAAGTTTTGAGTCTCCATGAACCCTTAACAATTTGATCCCATGTCTTTTAGCAATTTCTAAACCTAATAATAGAGCTTCATACTCAGCTATCTTGTCTGTACATTGGAATGCTAACAAGAAAGAATACTTGAAGGTAATACCTGATGGGGAAACAAATAGCACTCCTACTTCGGACCCTTCCTTAGAGAAAGCTCCATCAAAGTACATCTACCATAGGCCTTCTTGTTGTGATTCTAGCTAATTGACAATAGGATCAATATTCTTTAACTGAGGCTAAATGGGTTCAATCTTAAAGTAATCAAGATCTACATCAATCATACAATTAAGCATTTTTGGGTCAATATTTTCAATAACCACTCGGGCACGTGGTTATCTATATAATTTTACAATAGTCCCATTCACTAGGATAGTTGCATATGACAAATCCAGCTGAAGATATCCTCCAACAGCAACAACCCACTATCTAGACAAAAGCATGCCATAATGTGGCTTAGTGTCTATAACAATTACATCCATTTTGTAAGTAGCTTCAAGGAAAGCTGTTATTTTTACTTCCATGTCTCTCATAGTACCCACAACAAGCACTTCTCTATTATCCATAGCATAACACCTCCCATATGAAGTGTGTATAGACAAACCAAGTTCTTTCATTACCCCATAAGGCATCACATTAGCAGTTGCACCAGAATCTATCATGCAATTTTTACTCAATCTGTTATTAACTAACAATGTGACATAAAAGAAATCTATTTGAGATGGTTCTTGATTGATAGTGGTGCCCACATAAACTTCTGGGAATCCTTGTTCTTGATCCTTCTCATCTTTTGCATTTTCCTTTTTAGAAAAATCCTCTCCATCTAACATACTAGAAATCAAAGAAAAGGCAGCTTCCCTATGTTCTTTTATTTTTCAGCAACTCTATTAAAGGTACTGAAAACTTCATCTGTGTGAAAACTTGAGTCATGTCAAAAATAGAGTTGACATTAAACTCAACATGAGCTTTAACAATTTCTACCTTCTGGTGACTTGTTCTCTTGTCACCAGTGGTCTCTACCTTATTTCTAGTTGTATCAGCAATATCATATTTCACAGAACTACTTGACTGATCACCTTTAGCCTAATTATCTTTGGTAGAACTTTTGTTCTCAGTGGACCTCTTAGAAGAAGTTTCTTTAAAAAATAGAGAACCAAACATACCTTGACTTCCATCATCCTTGCTACTCCTCAGATTATAATTATGCTTGGCTTTAGCTATTGCAGCCTTAGTGAGATTCTTGACTTACTCCTCAATAGGCCTCATAAGATGAACCTCTTGGTCTTCTATTGTGACTACATTCAAAGTGGGATGCCAATCAATTTTCAATTTCTCTAGGAAATTTGCATTGCCCTTTGAGATATCACATTCACTCATTTCATCCTCCAAAGACTCGCAGTCAGTTTCCACAATATACTCAAACATATTAACTATAGGTTCATCCTCACCTCTCATGGATTCATTCAGAGCTTGAGTCACAACACACTGGTGGGGGGAATGTGGCCCATCACATGCCATACACCAAGGGGTTCTTTCCACATTTTGTACATTTCCTCCCTTTAAAGCATCAGGGATGTTCTGATTGTGTGTGCCTTTTGATTTATCTTGCATAGATTTACTATCTTTCCATGCAGTGTTGTATGGCATATCATGCAATCTAGCTAGTTTGTCTTTCTAGTTGTAGTGAGGCCTATCAGGTTTACTTAATTTAGCAGTAAGATCCCTGACAATAGTCATTAATTTATCTATCTTATCCTCTTCTTTAGAGGATTTGTTTTGTCATGGTTTTTGTTCCTGCCACAATCTTCCATCAGTCCTTCTTCCCACTTTACCTGATGCTTTTCTATTACTTTCTACATTAATGGCAATTTTGAAAGCATCTCTCAAGATATGTGGGTTCTTATCTCTTAGAATGTAAGACCTTTTGGGGTCAAATGCATTATAGTAGGTAGTTAGACACACATTTTCATCTAACCTCATTACTTGAAAAGGCCTATGCATTGCCTTTTGAAACCTTGCATTAAAATTTGTGATGACTTCATTATCAGATTTCCTGATATTGTTAAATTCATTGAGCATGAAGCTCACATTTGTCTTGTCTCCATATTGTTCTTGAAAGCAAATTTTGAACTCTTCCCAAGAACCAACACTATCCATAGGCAACCCTCTGTACCAATCTCTAGCACCCTCAGTTAAGAATTGCACAAATAGCTTCATGATGACATCTTCATGTGCAATTTCATAGTCATTAATCATGTCACCAAAATATTTTAGATGCTCTTCAGCACTAACAACATCATTCCCTGCAAACTTCTAGAGTTTATCCGTCATTTCAATAGGGACATGGTTTGGATATCTGGGAATTCCATCAAAATACAACGGCCTATACAACTCAACATTTATCAGTCTCCTTTGAAACTTTTTTTGAATAAAGTTGTTTCTAGTATTTACCCTTGGGCCTAAACTACCAGCTATAAGAGTTTGATGAATTTGATTATGGGCTAGTCATTGACTAGTTTGGTTTGTTGGAATTGCACTTGAGGGAATAAGAGGATTACTTGGGGCAGCAATTTGAGATTGGTTAACGGGTGGGATAGAATTCATTTGTATCATTGGTTGGGTGTTCAACAGAGAGGCAGAAGTATGTTGGGATGTAGGATTACTATGATCATCAGGTGGGAAGGTTATAGCAGGATCTTTTAAGCAGCATATTTTTCTTTTGAACTCTACATTTAGTGCTTCTATTTCAGCCTTTTATAACTCTCTTTTCAGGTCTTCATTTCCCTTTCTTACCCTTTCTACTTTGATCTCATGCAACATCACTCCTTGGGGTCCTTCTGCACTTCCTGACACCAGACCCACAGATCTATTCTCCACTACGTTTTGCTTCCCTTTGTCAATAACAGGCCTGGGAGGTTGGGGATCATTGTGAACCTCCCTACTAGGTTGTGATACGACCTTAGGTGCAGGAACAATTTTTGGATCAAGGATTTCCCTAATAACAGGACCTTTCTCTTTACTCACAAGGCCTTCCCTTTGAGCATTTTTCCTTTAGTCACCAAGTCGCAGCTATTAGGCAATGAGAAACTTTTTGTTGCGACTTGGCGACAACTATTGATCCCCTTCGGATCACCGTTGAGCTTTGTTGATTTTCTCGACCCTTAGCCCCTTCTATCACTATCTCTTCTGATGGGCCTGACATGTGGCATCCCCTTATTGGCTTAGGGGTGCCAGTCCTATCACCTCTACATGACCTAGACTCATGGCCAAAATGAAACCACAACCTTTCAATCAACCATGATGTCCTCTCTTAGTGGGCCCCAGCAATTGGTCACCAAGTCACTGTGAATAAATAGTGCATGTCTCCTGATTGTGATATAGTGACCACCATTCGATCAAGTCAGTTGACCATTGGATCTTTCTCAACCTACTTGATGCTTATCTCTTTCTAAGTGGCTTTCTCTTATGTCATGGTGTCACCACGTGGAACCGTTTGATTGGCTTTAGATTTCACAACTAGGTGCCACCTATCGCAAGGGTATTCATTCTAGGCTCTCCACTTTGACACCTTAGCATGAACTCCACTAATCATCAGAATGAACTGCCTACCTTAACCGCTTGCATTAACTATTGGTCATGGTTCACCGCTAGAGTGGAGATCTTCTTTCTCGCAGGGTCATGATAGATATGCCAACTAGCAGTTTCTCATCGCGACCTAGCGACCACTATTGGATCATCAACATATATGCTCACTCGTGAGGTCACAAATTGGTCTTTACTGCTCACCCCTTCTTTTAGGCCCACCACGTGTCAGCCACTGGTTCACCTCTGGATCCAACTAGGTGCCACCTTAACCACCACGTTACTTTAGGACAGACCCTCCACTGGACCTGGGCCCTCCTTGTTGCCTAGTCATGATTAATACTCTAATGAGCTTCCCATCGTGACCTAGCGACCACCATTGGATCAACTGTGATCTCGATTGATCTTCCTTGACTTCCTGCTAGTTATTTTGCCTTTCCACTTACAAAATTTAGTTGCCTCAGGAAGCATGCGCTTGTGTCGGGTCCATCAGGTCACTGAGCTAGCTCCTTGTCAAAATCCCTTAAGCTTTGACACTATGAACATGTGCGGCTTTACATTTAAATACTAAAAGGCTCCTCCCCACCACTAATGTGGGATAAATGATTTACGCCTGGCCATTTTCTTGAAAACCCTCTGGGTTCTTTCCTCTGTCACGTGACTCCTGCCATTTGCTTTTGCCTGAAGGTTTATGAGCCTCTTTAAGAACCACACAGGGGCACTGGCAATACGCCAACCAATTGCATTTACTTAGAATTTTTGCATGAGGGGAGGATGCAAAATGGGTTTTGTTTTGTCCTTCCTTGAAATGAATCCTTATTGATATGACCCATTAGGTAGTTCTTTGGTAGAAGATGCAAAAATTAGAAATGGGCCTCCCAAATTCATCAAAATTTTATAGGTCCCAACACTTTCTATTATAGGTTATTATTGGAGCTTGTTGGGTCAAATATGAGGTCACCATTGGATTGAGGAGGTTAGAGAAAGTTAGAACCACCTTTTGTTTCATCAAAATCCGACATCTGGGGCCAAATCTAGAGCCGTTTGAAGGTGGAGGGTGGTGACTTGTCCCGGCAGCAATCTACAATTTTGGAGGATTTTTGGCAAGATCAATTGCCATTGCACTCAGAAGGCACAAAAACCCCAAGATAGATTGTCTATTCATCGAAATTGGCCTCCATTACCCCAAGTTGAAAAAATCTCCCCTCCTGGCCTGTTGTACGAACATGCAGGTACAGGTTTGAATTTTTTTTTTTAATTTTAAGAAATTTAAAAAAAAAATTAAAAAAAAAAATTAAAAAAAAAAATCAAAATTTTACATTGATGCAGGGGCTTCATGGTTTCTTCTTTTCTATTATGGGGGGGGGGGGCATATTTTGTTCTTCTCATTCATCATTGAGAGCATTGTGTGCTTTCTTCATCTCTCTTTTGGGGGAGGGTAATTGGCCATTGGGTTTTTCTCTCTTTCCCCACTTTATGGGAGATTGTATTTTGCATTTGTACATGGGTACCTAACATGGCCTTGTAGTTGGGACACATCTTGTATTGCTTAGTTTCATTATAGACTTAAGTGCATTCCCCTAAGTTGCACTTAAGGGGGGTGTTGGTGTAAATAATTATTCATTATGGATATTATTACACCTTACTTAAGTTTACTTAGGATAATGCATTTCATAGTAGTTTGGGTATGAGAGACTTGGGTGTTTGTGCAACATTGGGATAGTGTGTGTAGGAGAAGTTCCACCTTTTATGGTGTTGATCTTGTTACTACTCTATCATATCCACTTATTGTGGAGTGATAATTCCACCTTCGGTGGGTGATCCACCTCATGTGAAATATTCTATTGTTTCTCCTACCTACCCACACCTATTTTCTACCTACCCTTGTTTCTTATTGAGCCACATGTCATGTTTGTGTTCCCACATACCCATATAGTCTTGCCTATATAAGCAGGCTCATCTACATTGTAACAACAACAATTGATGATCCGGAGTTGATCAATATTTTCTTGGTAGAATACAGTTTTTTCCTATCATCTATTTTGTTCTCTCTTATTTATGCTTTCTATTGCCTCTAGATCTTGGCAAAATCTCACACTATTTTATTAAAATAAATGATATAATTAATAGTACATAAATATAATTATAGAAATATATTTCAAAACAAATTTGAATACATTGAAATACGAGATGTTATTGCTTAGAATTTTTGACGCACGGATTCAGAGGTGCATTTTATGTTGGAAGTGAAGTCTAACAAACTTCTCCTTTAGTTCACGCCATAACATTGGCCTTTCACCTTCTCTCACGTAGCTCTTTTAAGAGTTGTTTTGTATATCATTTATGTTAGTTTTTCAAAGTGAAGCCAAGCTGCTATGTATGTAAAATGAGACTTATGATCATAATCAAATGATTCCCCTACTTTGAGTATGGATGTAGGCAATCAGTCAAACCATGATAAAATTGCATGTTTCTCTTTGTCTCGGTCTATGAATTCTCTGTTTAATTTCTGCACTTCTAATTCACATTGGATCGTAACAATTGTTATCAAAACAAGGTTAGATAGTTGTTAATATTTCGATGGTTGAAATTCCAGAATCATGGAAGAAGGGAAGATAGAGAAGTTCTTTGGTCAGAACTTTGAGTTATGGAAGGTGTAGATGGAGTCCTTGGTGATAAAAGCAAGACCTTTCACTTGCGTTTGAAGGGAACTCAAAGAAGCCAACTATGATGGCTAATGAAGAATGGGAAAAATTAGACAAGAAGGCAAGAGTGACAATCTTTCCCTCTCTATCCAACAATATTCTCTTCAATGTCATAGGTAAAGCAACAACGAAAGATGTATGGGATAAATTAATAGCCATGTATGAAATGACATCGGCTGCAAATAAAGTGTTTATCATGAAGTGGTTGTACAAGCTTAAGATGAAGGAAGGTTGCACAATGGAAAATCATATCAGTGAATTTAATATATTTTTATTAGTCAAGCAACTTTGGTGGGGATGACACAAGATGATGAGAGAAATCTTGTCCTTTTGTTATGCTCTTTACCAAGAAACTGGGATGGTGTTGTAATAGCCGTTAGCACATGGATATCTGGTAATAATAAGTTAGTTTTTAATGATGTAGTAGCTACTCTTCACAACAAGGATTTGAGAAGAAAAAATGAAGAACCTTCATTCAATGAAGCCTTAATGGTGGTAAGCACTAAAAATAGAGGTAGGAGCCATAATAGAGGCAGGAATAATTATCATAGGCGATCAAAATCAGCAAGGAGATTGAAGTCTAGAAATAAAAATGGTGATTGTTGGTTTTGTGGTAAATCTGGTCATGTAAAGAAGGATTATAGCAACTGCAGAAGGGCACAAGAAAAGGTGTGAGATAGTGAAGCAAATACTGTAGACATGAATGATAGTGTACTAATCCTTTCAACAACCGACTCTACTCTAGATTCATGGGTACTTGATTCTAGTGCCTCCCATCATGCTACCTCATGCCTTGAAGTGTTCATAAACTACAAAGGTCACTTTGAAAATGTTTTCTTAGGAGATAATAAATCTTGCAAAATTACAAGCAAGGGTGATGTGTTTCTAAAATAAGAAGGTGGTAAAAAATGGCTGCTCAAAGATGTTCGACATGTCCCAAAATTAAAATGGAATTTGATATCGGTTGGACAACTCTTTGATCAAGGTCTTAATTTGAATTTTCTTCTGGATACTTTGAAGGCAACTCATGGTGAAGTGGGAGCTACAATGGTGGTTAGTTTTTTGAAATGTGGATTTGATACGAGGACAACACCGCTAGAGCTTGTATATTTGAATGTTTTCGGGCCTACCGAGGTAACCTCCATTGGAGGAGCTAACTATTTTGTCACCTTTCTTGATGATTGTACAAAGAAAGTATGGATTTGCATGTTCTCTAAGAAATCTGAAGTTTTTTCAAAATATAAAATTTTTAAGGCTTTAGTTGAAAATCAGATTGGGCATAAGATTAAGTGTCTACAAATGGATAATGGTGGAGAATTTTGTTCACAATAATTTGATGGGTTTTGTGCTAATAATGGGGTTAGAAGGATTAATGTTGTTCCTTTCACTCCTCAAGAAAATGGTGCAGCCAAGAGGATGAACAGGACAATCCTTGAAAAGGCATGCTGCATGTTCTCAAATGTAGGTCTAGGCAAGGAATTTTGGGTAGAGGCTTGCAACACAATAGTATACCTGATCAACCAAAGTCCCTCATCTATATTAGATTTTGGTATTCTAGAAGAGGAATGGTAGGGGAGGAGGATTTCATACTCGCATCTTCACGTGTGGATGTGAAGGCTTCTTGCATATGCCCAAGGAGAAAAGAACTAAATTGGATCCCAAGTCGCATAAGTGTATTTTCGTTGGGTATGGCGAAGAACAATTTAATTTCAGGTTGTGGGATCGGATTCATAGAAAAATTATTCACAACAGGGATGTTATTTTTAATGAGACTTCTTTACATGTGCTACAAGTTTTGAATAAATAAAAAATTGAGTATGTCCCTCTATCGATATTTTGAAATTATCCTTCAATAGATTAGAATAATGGTGGTTTACATCAGTCTTCCCATTAAGTGGGAGCTCCAATGGTTATTAATCTACCATTTGATTCCAGTTTACAGTCACCTAGATAGACTCTCAATGATAAAGAATCTAATAACACCTCTATTGGATCACTGTTTGGAACAGAGCCAACTTGGCCTCTAACCGATTCCTCACAAGTTGAAACAAGGGCAAACAAAGAGAATCATGGATCTGTTAGTGAGCAGATTCCACAACAGAGTGATGAGGCATCTCCCTCTAGGTTGTCTCTTACTTGAGGGCCTACATCTCAACACACATTGGTTGGTGGTATTCCATGGCCTGTATTACAATCCACACTACTTAAGTAGCCTTCACCATTAGCAAGACAGCTAACATGACTGCCCCTCCATGGGCTCCCTGCAGCAGTGGTATTCACATACTGTGGATGGAAAATTCATGGTAGACCACTCACATGGTCTCAGTAAATAAATCGTCTCCTCTCTATGCCTTTTATTGATAAAACAAAGACGTCACATATTCAATTGGTATGTCATGGCCTTTGTGTTGAAAAAAAAACTCAAACATGTGGTGTTGATAATTAGCAACATAGGCCTACCAGAGAGCTTCGATTTCCTCCAAAATTTATAGATTATGAGATGTTATTCTATGAAGAAGTTGAGCCCACCCTGTTAATCTCTGATCAAATAGAGCCTGCAACTTATAAATAGGCTTGTAAAACTACAGATCATGATAAATGGCACGTTGCAATGTGCGAAGAAATGAAGACATTATTTTGAAACCAGACATGGGATTTGGTGTCACTTATGCTTGATAGAAAGGCATTACGTAATAAATATGTATATAAACTGAAGGATAAAGTTGGTGGTTGGAAATAATTTCAAGCAGGACTAGTTGTCAAGTGGTATGCTTAGAAGCAAGACCTCGATTTTAAAGAAAATTTTCCACTAGTAGTCAAAATGACTACCATCCAAGCAGTATTGGGATTGGTTGCAGCCTAGGATCTTGAGCTTGAACAATTGGATGTGAAGACAACATTTTTCCAAGGCAACCTTAATGAGGAACTATTTATGCATCAGCTTGAAGGATTTATCAAAAAGGGTAAGGACCATCTCTATTGTAGATTGAAATGGAGTATGTATGGGCTTAAGCAAGCCCGAAGATAGTGGTATCTCAAATTTGATAAGTTTATGATTCATCACAAGTTTACTCATTGTGAGTTTGATCCTTGTATCTATTTTAAAAATCTTCCCAATGGAGAATTTTTTATACTTCTCCTTTATGTGGATGATATGCTAGTGGCCAGGACAAGCATGAAAATTGTTCGTGAGCTTAAATTTCACTTAGCTAATGAGTTTGCCATGAAATATTTAGGGGCAGTGAATAAAATCCTTGGGATGACCATTCTTTGGGATAGGAAAAAGAGAGAACTCAAACTATCTCAACAAGACTAAATTTAAAAAGTATGGGATAGATTTGGTATGATGGATGCTAAGTCTGTATACGTCCCCTTTACCTCTCATTTTCAGTTGTCTTCTCAATTGTGTCCAAAAACACAAGAAGATAAGGAGTTTATGGACAATATTCCATACAAATCTATTGATGGGAGTCTTATGTATGCTATGGTGTCTATTTATCCAGATATTACTCATGATGTGGGAGTGGTGAGTAGATTTATGTTTAATTCAGGCAAAACACATTGGGAGGTGGTCAAGTATATTTTACGGCATCTCAAGGGTACTTCAGATTTTTGTTTATGTTTTGGGAAGGGCAAGGCACACTTGCAAGGGTTTACTGATTCTGATTTGGCTGGGGATTTAGACAAATGAAAGTCTACTTTAGGTTATTCTTTCACATTTGCTAGGGTAGCGATCAGTTGGGCTACTAAATTGCAACATACAGTTGCTCAATCAACTACAGAGGCTGAATACATAGCTCTTGCTGAGGGAGCCAAGGAGATGGTATGGCTGCACCTCTTGTTCAGCGAGTTAGGTTTGAAGCAATCAGATTTTGTCTTGTTTTACGATAATTGCAGTGTCATTTTTATGACTAAGCATCAGACATCTCAACCTTGGTCAAAACATGTCAATGTACATAGTCATTATGTTTTTTATATGGTAAAAGAGGGAAGTTTCATGTAGACAAAATTCACACTGAGGAGAACCCAACTGATGTGCTCACCAAAGTTGTTAAATGGGAGAAGTTTGAGTTCTGTCGAGCTTCTCTCGGTCTTTCCAACATATGATAGCAGGACTGAGTGGGGAATCTCTTTGTTGCAGTAGTTCGTTGGCCTTCAAGTGGGAGATTTTTGGAAGTAAAGTCCAATGAACTTCTCCTTTAGTTCCTGCCAAACATTGGCCTTTCACCTTCTCTCACGTATGTCCTTTAAGAGTTGTTTTGTATATCATTTATGTTATTTTTTCTGAGTGAAGCCAAGTTGTTGTGTATGTAAAATTAGACATGATAATAATCAAATGATTCCCCTGCTTTGAGTGTGGATGTAGGCAATATGTCGAACCACAATAAAATTGTGTGTTTCATTTTGTCTTTGTCTGTGTATTCTCTATTTAATTTCTGTATTTCTAATTCATATTCAATCCTAACATTTTACACCTAAGAGGATATGACTTGAGGGTCGGTTGCAATGGTGATTTGTTGGGAACATAGCATTCACAATTATGAACATGACATCTCTGCTAATCCTCATGTTATGATATCTCTCTTTCGGTGTCCAACAATTGTAATGACTATAACACTCATATTTCTTTCTTTATATCTGAAAAGTAGTAGATAATAATACTTCATTGAAAAGTATTTTGTTCTCTTGCACCGGGAGTAAATGTCATGACTCCAATGATTGGAAACATTCATCCCTTCCATCATGGTAGCCTCTATTTACATCTCTAATTTTATCCATTTGTGTGACTTTTCTAGTATTGATGAAGCGATGAAACTATTTATTTGGTTCAAACTCTGTTTCCATATTGACCAACTATGTATATGGGTAGAACTAATGAATGACAAACTAAATTATTCTCCAAGTCTCTTGTATAATGGGTTGGAGTTTGGAGGAATGCCTGAAGTGGACATCATCATCCATATGAATTTATCTCACTGCTTAAAAATCACTTTAAAATGTTCAGCTATTTTGAGATGGACTATTTTCAAACATGATCTAGTTTAAATGGCAAAAGTCATTGGTCCTTAGAAAAGGATAAATATTTTTGAATTTTAGTATGTATTATGCATATAATTACTTTGATTATTTGATTTTTAAAGTGAAGTGTTTGAGATATGAGATTATTGTTCTTACCTACAAATTTAACCTGCACGATGGCACCTCTCCCCTATTATTGTGGGGTCTTAGACCTTGTGGATTTGTCATGAACATCCCATTTTCATAGCCCTTTCCACAAAATGTGGAAGAAAACATCTCAAAAAAATCTCGATGACAAACGCTCATGAGTCAAGTCTATTACTAAGCCTAAGACGAAAAATACTCAACACACCTAGTCATGTTTAGGTCGCAACACTTCCAAACAACTTTTTATATAGCACAATGACATGGCATCTTTTTTGCATTTTTTGAATCTTAGAGCAAGAACATAATCAATATGGCTCTTCTTAGGCATGATAAATTTATTTTTATTATTGTAGTGTCGTAAAATTGTGACACTTGTAATTTCAACTGCATTTGGGTCTTCACAATGGCAGTGCAACATTGAACCTGAATGGAGACCCCGAAACCTGTTTATGACATCAAAAACTGCATCTTTCTGCACCTTGGTCTCATCCTCCTTGCACCCTGCTATCCCGGGAGGTGGGACCATGGTGCCCAGCACCCTAGTCCTTTAGGACCATGGCACCTAGCGCCCTGGTCCCTTAGGACCATGGTGCCCAGTGCCCTAGTCCCTGGCCTTATTTTGGGCCCGGTCTCTTGTTGGGTATCGGGTCTTCAAGTTTGCAATTCAGAAAATAATGCTCCTAGGTTGGCCTAAGGTCGGAAAAATTAGTCTCCTAACCCTAATTGACAAGTATATAAACTACATTTCCCCTCCCAGAAGAGGAGGAAAAAACATATGTGTGCAAGAGGTGGAAGCGATAGGCAAACATTAAAACATTAAAACATTCAAACGTTCAAGCATTCCTTCAAGCAATTGAGCATTCTAGGTCTCCATTCAAGGCTAGGTGTTGCATTCAAGACAAGGATTCAACCATTGAAGAGGAGATCACCTACAACATACAACATACAACATCATTACACCTTCGCATGTAAGAATACAAACATTCTTACAACAAGGTATCAGTACTTGATTACATTACAAACATTTACATTTACAACATTCTCATTTCTTGGTTAATTCCAAAACTGGGGTTTGACCTAAAGGCAAACCCCTAAACCCTAACCCCCCAATCATCCTCTCTTTTCTATGTGTAGGTTGCAGGTACATGGCTATAATTGAAGATCTGGAATCCTTGTGCAGAGACGAACAGATCCCCCTTCATTTCGCGGATTTTTCGGAGGACTTTGTGCACTCCGGGCGCCATCGTCCCATCAACTTTCACTCAAACTTGCAGGACAGCATTGTCTCGACATTTTACTACTAATTTTAGGTCCGTAGCTTCATCACGTGTCTCTATCTCCATCTACAAGTGAATCTTTCCTACTTTTACATACACTCCTAGTTCAATCCTTCTGTCTACATTCTTTACAAAACAGGGTATCCTTGCTGTCTCAACCCTTGAAACTCATTTAGAATTCAATCTTACATTGTGTGGGATTGGATCTTGTGAGTTTCAACCCCTCTTTTGAATGTAAAGTCTCTCCTAATTGAAAACCGTCAATCCTAGTGACCTCCTTTCTCTCTCCTTGGAGTGGGGGAACACCTAGGGTTCGATTTTACGCTTTACATTTTGGTGAACCCGACATGAACATCCTAATTCTAATTATTCATGGTTAGATCTGAAAATTTTTGCTTCCTTAATTACATTTCCATGTTTGATCTTTTGCAAATTTTAGAGGTTAATTGCCTAAAAACCCTAAATTTTCTTTTTAGTAATTGAGCTTGTGAAATGTCTAATTGTTAATGCTTGTTTTAGATCTACCCTTCTATTGCAAATTATCAATTCATATTTGTGCCTTAATTTTGAAAATTAAGTGGTTAACTGTCAAAACCCTAATTTTTAACCCTCTTGATTCAACCTTTGACCGATGATTTCACTGATCAAAACACCTCCAAATCAGCTATAACTTTGGATTCCACATCAAAATCATAATATCTTTCATTCCTAAAAATTTTGAAAAAAGTTGCGAGGACCGTGTGCACCCCGAGTGCCATTGTCCTTGACATTTTTTCCGAAATTTTGGGAGCTAGATCTTACTGTATTTTTCTGCTAGAATCCAGAATCTTGGCTGATTTCATCAATTCTAACACTTTCAAAATTAAAGTCAAAGTGGGTCTAGTGATTGCTTGGATTAAGGCTTCTAATCATCAAAAATTGTTGAAATTGAAATTTTGTGTTAAAATTGTGTTTCTTACTGTCCTAAATCTGAAAAGTGTGTTGGCATTCATTCAAAGTTTCAATGCTTTATTCAAATTTTTGCAATTTGTGACTTTTGAAATTAAGTGTTTAATTACAACTACTTTGATTTTCACTTTCAAAATTGAATTTTGCATGAAATTGAGTCAACTTTTAAATTTCAAAGCTTGCATTTCTTTTAGTATTCCCTCTAAAATCATAAGATTCAAAATTTCAATTTCCCTCTCTTTTTCAAAATTCAAATTTTGCATTTTTCAACAATCTTGGTAGGATTCAATTTTGAGATTGCAACTTTAATTTGGCCTATCTATAGATCGTAAAATCACTCAATTTTTTCAAATTAGCTTTAAAATCATCATAACCTTCATCCCTAAAAATTTTGAAAAAAGTTGCAAGGACCGTGTGCACTCCGTTCGCCATGGTCCCCGACATTTTTTTTGAAATTTCGGGAGATTGTCATGATTGCATTTAACAGCATAAATCTAGGAGATTGGCTGATTTTATTGAAATTTGCTACCTCTAAATTGGAAAATAAATTCAAAATTCAAGATTTCAATTTTCAAGATAACAATTAAAATTAAGAGCTACCCCCCTTGGCCCTAATTTTTCAATTGTGCCTACCTTTCTTGGAAGTTGTGTTTCCCTCTTCTTTCACAAATTTCAAATCAGATAATCATTATCTCATTGTTCAATTTTGCCAACTTTATTTTCAAAATTCAAAATCTTCTCTCTCTAGTGCATGAGTTTTACAACAATAAGCCCTACTTACACTATTCCCGTTAGACAAAGCCTTAGAATTAAGTCTTTCCAAGGTTTAATTACCGAGGAGATGGAACCTAATTTGAATGGCCTTTTTAACGAGGACATGGGTAATTCCTCTAATCCTCTTAACGATGAAGAAGCTCTCCATGAGGGTTTTGTAGAACAACTTTCAAAATTGGATAACCAATTTGATGATTTTCAGCAATGGATGTCTCAAGAATACCCCAATAGTCAAGCTCTTTCATTAATTGAGGGTCTAAAATGTATGGTTCAAAGTGATAAGAATGGAATTGATATTTTGCATAGTATTGCACACATCATGGATTCGAATGTGATGCCTATGAAGAGTTGTGCCAAAACTTTAGGTTATACACAACCTCCTACTCAAGTCAATCATTCTATTCCTTTGACAACTTCTATTGCTAGTATACCTACTTTTACATCAAACATAATGACTACTTCAATACAAAACATTCCACCTATGATCACCAGTCATTGGGGAAATCCTTCCCCTTCAATCAACCCTCTTCCTTCATTCAATCTGACTTCTTCATTCATTCCTTCAATGAGTGTCCCTATTACATCTCCACAAATGAACATGATGCAAGGGGGCAATTCATTCAACCATTCCATTCCTCCTTGTAGTGTTCCTTCTTTCCAATCATCTCCTATGACTAACTATCATAGTGTCCCGCCACCTTAATCTCAATCAATACCTTCTTTCAATAACATAATACCTCCATCACAATCTAACATTTCTAATATGAACTCTTCAACTGAAGCGACCATTAACAATCTTGCACAAACTGTCTCTTCGTTAGAGTAACAAATTGCCTTTATGAATCAGTCTAAGTTTAGTGTGCCCACATTTGATGTTGCGATCCCACTTTCTCTTGACATTGTTTGAGCTATCCCCCCTAAGCATGTTGAAATCCCACAGTTGGAGCTTTATAATGGTAAAGGTGATCCTCTAACACATGTTTAGACCTTTCAAACAATATGTACTGATTTTTCTCATGACCAAAGGTTGCTTGCAATACTGGTTACTAGAACATTAAGAGATAAGGCTCTACAATGGTATTGCTCATTGCCTTCCTATTCTATTACTTCTTTCCAACAACTTGCAAATGCTTTTATTCAACAATTTCGAAACAATATAAGTCCTAAAGTTACTTTGATTGATTTAATGCATTGTAAACAAGGTGTTAAAGAAAAAGTGACTGATTTCATTGGTAGATATAAGCATTTGTGTGCTCAAATTTCTTTTCCAGTACCTGAGAATGATATTCAAAGAATCTTTATTTCTAATTTACAAAAAGATATTAGAGAAAAACTTCTATTTTCTGAGTTTACTTCTTTCCAACAATTGTGTGCAACTCTTCACAATTATCAACTGACTGTGAGTCAAATGGAACAAGCAAATCCTATGGCTCTGAGTGATAAGGGTGATAGTAGTCAACAACCATTTGGGAAGTTTAAACCGAACAGAGGGTTTGTTAAGTTCAATGAAAACATCATCAGCAACAATGTGAATGTAGCATCAGGTGTGCCTCCTATTTTTAAGTTTTTCAAGAAAGAAAGAGAGTTTACTCCTTTGAATGAATCATTGCATAGTATTATGAATAAGTTATTGGAACAAAATGTGCTTACTCTCCCTCCTATAAAGCAAATAGATCCTGCAAAGATTAATTCACCCTATTTTGATAACAAATCTTTTTGTCAATTTCATCATCAACCTGGGCATGATATTGAAAATTTTTTGGCTTTAAAGGGTAAAATTCAAGATTTGATTGATAATAATACTATCTCTATTTCAGGTGTGAATGATAAAGGCAACACATCTGTAGCTCTTCCTAACCAAAATCTTAAGATTTTTACTGATCCATTACCTTCTCATACCTCTAATGTGATTGAGACTAATGGTTCCTCTTTCTCACTTGATGGTCTTGTGTCTATGACTCCGAATGTGATTAACTTTGTAGAGCAGCAAAAAATCCCTAAAGAACCTTCCATCACATTTGATTCCAGTGAAACTATCAGGGCACCTGATGGTCCTTTATATATAGTTGCAAAAGTCAAGAATACACCTTGCTGTGGAGTGCTTATTGATCCTTCTTGCATGGTTAATGTTATTACTAAAGAATTTCTTTTTACTTTGCAATTGAATCAAGTGATCTATGACAAAACAAATGTGGTTGTGAAATTATTTGATGCATTTTCTTCTCCTGCAATTGGTTCTATTACATTACCTATTGAGGTCCATAACAAATCCCTTGATGTGAGCTTTGCTATTATTCCATCATCTGAACAATTTCGTGTGAAGCTAGGCTATCCTTGGCTATCTTCCATGAAAGCTATTGCTTCTCCTATTCACAAGTGTTTGAAATTTCCCCATAATGGTGAAGTTGTTACTATCAATCATAGTCTCTTTAAACCAGTTGAAAGAACTTCTAGCATTCCTATTGATTATTTTTGGCCTAAACAATTCCAATCTCTTCCACCGCGAAGTGATCATCTTTTCAAATCTTATCAAAAGTGGAAAAAAGATATGATCCTATCTCTACGTGAACCTCGAACACCCAAACTTGATATTCCTATCATTCTTGAGAAGGAAGTTCTTCCTTTGAAAGATAAAACTAATGTCCTTCCTCAAGAAGATTCCCAACCCATTCCTGTGTCTAATAAACTTTCTAAAAGTAGACCTATACCTCCTCATCATGATGGACTTGGTCTCCTTCCTAAACCAAATATTCCTCCTTTATATGGAGCAGTTCCTCCTCCTTCCTCTTATAAAGAGAAGAGACCTTCCTCTTCTCCTATTATCCAATCTAAGAGACCACAACCTAAACACCCAAATGATAAGGATGAGAACATTCCTCCTCCTCAATATTCTCAACTTCCTACTAAGACTAGACAAAATCGTTCTTTGCATGAACGCCGATGAAAGTGTCATCTTAGAGCTCGTGTAGCTACTTCTCAAACTTTGCAATCCCCAAAAACACCTTCAGCTAGTATTATTCCATTTTCTCCTCAACCAAAAATTGAGCCAAAATCTCCTAAGCATAAGATGCATGATAGTTTTGATTGAGCCAAAATGTTACTTCTCTTGCTTCTGATAGTGAATATGAATATGTTGATATTGATAACCATTTATCTAATGAATTTCCTAAAGCACTTATCTTAGCTCCTAGACAAGAACAACGTGGCTTGGAACATGAACATAGCCCTTGTTTGGATCTTGTGATAGCTCCATCTATTGTGTTGGATGTTCCTCCTCTAGCATGTTTCCTGCCTTCCCGAAATATTGATCAGGAAGATCGGGGGGTGGATAACGTGCTAGACTAGTTCATTAGCACAACAGACTCTCTCCTCCTCTCTTGATATCTTTTGTTACTTCTTCTATGTGTTATTCTCATTCTTCTATTTGTTGTCTTTAGTGTTGTCTACTTGAGGACGATGCAAAGCATTGAGGTCTCTTTTGGTCTCTCTCATGTTGACTCAAAAGACACATGTGTTCCTTTCTTCTAGGTGACCTTCCTTGATTGGGGAATGAAGAACAATTATGCATACATACATATGATATACATGAATCATCATACAGCACACTAACCCCAAGGAATGCGAAGTCACCTCGTGATTTGTGTTTTGTGTCTATTATCCTTGGGTTTATCTCACACTTGGGGGCTAAATCTTTGTGATAACATGCTCCTTTCCCTTCTCATTTCTTATGTGTATCACTACCTTAAAGAAATCACCCCCAATGAGGCATGTGCGATTGCTTTAACGTAGGGGGCATACACTCCATTCATATCTCTTCAAGATTCTTAAAAAATTTCTTGGCGAACTTAGCTTTGGCTTGAAAATTTTTGGTATTTTTTCTTGCATGACTCATAGTGAGGGAACCGTACTACTGTCAGTCATGGTTCTCCCTCATGATCTTCCCTTTTACTTTGTCAATCAAAGTCGTAAGATCTTTAGTCCATAGGGGGCTTGGTGTATCTTGCCTCTTTGACGTGGTGAAAGTCTTTCAATGTTGTTTCCTTGTACTTTACTGGAAGTACGGGCATATGCTTATACTCCCACTAAAGTGGGGGCTAAATGAAGCATCATAAAATTGTGACACTTGTAATTTTGACTACATTTGGGTCTTAATGATGGCGGTGCAACGTTGAACCTGAATGGAGACCCCGAAACCTGTTTATGACATCAAAAACTGCATCTTTCTGTACCTTGGCCTGATCCTCCTTCCACCCTGCTGCCCCAGGAGGTGGGACCATGGCACCTAGCACCCTAGTCATTCAGGACCATGGCACCCAGCACCCTGGTCCTTCAGTACCATGGTGCCTAGTGCCCTGGTCCCTGGCCTTATTTTGGGCCTAGTCTCTTGTTGGGCATCGGGTCTTCAAGTTTGCAATTCAGAAAATAATGCTCCTAGGTCAGCCTAAGGTCAAAAAAATCAGTCTCCTAACCCTAATTGACAAGTATATAAACTACATTTCCCCTCCCAGAAGAGGAGGAAAAAACATATGTGTGCAAGAGGCGGAATCGATAGGAAAACATTAAAACATTCAAACATTCAAACGTTCAAGCATTCCTTCAAGCAATTGAGCATTCTAGGTCTCCATTCAAGGCTAGGTGTTGCATTCAAGACAAGGATTCAACCATTGAAGAGGAGATCACCTACAACATACAACATACAACATACAACATCATTACACCTTCACATGTAAGAATACAAACATTCTTACAACAAGGTATCAGTACTTGATTACATTACAAACATTTACATTTACAGCATTCTCATTTCTTGGTTAATTCTAAAACTAGGGTTTGACCTGAAGGCAAACCCCTAGTCCCTAACCCCCCAATCATCCTCTCTTTGCTATGTGTAGGTTGTAGGTACGCGGCTGTAATTGAAGATCTAGAATCCTTGTGCAGAGACGAACAGATCCCCCTTCGTTTCACAGATTTTTTGGAGGACTATGTGCACTTCGAGCACCATCGTCCCATCAAATTTTGCTCAAACTTGCAGGACAACATCATCTCAACATTTTACTGCTAATTTCAAGTCCGTAGCTTCATCCCGTGTCTCTATCTCCGTCTACAAGCGAATCTTTCCTACTTTTACATACACTCCTAGTTCAATCCTTCTATCTACATTCTTTACAAAAGAGGGTATCCTTGCTATCTCAACCCTTGAAACTCATTTAGAATTCAATCTTGCATTGTGTGGGATTGGATCTTGTGAGTTTCAACCCCTCTTTTGAATGTAAATTCTCTCCTAAGTGAAAACCGTCAATCCTAGTGACCTCCTTTCTCTCTCCTTGGAGTGGGGGAACACCTAGGGTTCGATTTTCTACTTTACAATTATAATCTCTTTTATCGACATCCTTAGCTCGATATGTGCAAGTGAATAACATATTAGTTTACTTAGTAATATTTACTTACAATTTCATATGTAGAAAAATATATATTGAAGCAATTGTCTATTCCATGTGTTGGCATGTGATATTGAAGTCTCACTGTCATTGAACTCAAACTTCACTAACAAGCACTGGCCATGCACTGTAGTGCATGTAATTCTTCCCATCCTTAGTTATAAATTTAGACAGTTGTTTAGAAGTAGTTTGCATATATAAATAACAATAAATCATGCTTCACTTTACTGTTTATTTGCTAGTCATCACATTGAATTAATTTGCATGTAAAGGCTATGACTTCTATAAAAAGAGAGGCTTATTGTTGTTTGAAATACAACCTGAGAAGAAAGACTGTCAAAGACACTTGATGTAATCCATTGAATTTTGAATAAAGATTTTTGTATGTAAAATGATTTCTCTTCTTCATCTTTGTTTCTTTGGTGTAATAGTGCTTCGTTTCCTTTGTTTTATTTGGTTTTGTGTGTTTAAGATTCTTCAAATTGGTATCATAGCAGAGTAGAAGATCCAAGTATTGTTGAAGTCTTCAGTAAAATCATTCTAAGTTTTTTTCGCTACAGAAGTGTGTAGAAATCGTGAAGGGAGAAAACCCGATTTGAGAAATCGTGAAATGGAGATCATAGTTCACAGGTTCTGGTAAAGAGAAAGGAGATAGAATAATTGAATACAAAGTTTTATTAACCACAAAGAAACAACAAGTCACGATCCAAAGTAAAAGGTGAAGGTAGTTTTCTTTTTGAAGGATAATTATTATATTTCAAAACCATTTAATAGAAAGTGTGTAGCTATTTGAGAAGCTAACTTAACAAGTCTTAAGGAACATTTCAAAGTCACTAAAGTTGTAGCCAGAGAAAGGATTGCAGAAGGCAATAGGAATCACCTATTTAGAGGTGTATATTTTTGAATAAGAAGATCGATTGATGTGAAGGAGCATGCAATAAGCCCACTTTGAAAGATCCTGTAGAAAAAAAAAAATATATCAGATTGCTATTGAAGATCAAGTAGCATCGGTTGGAGGAATTTTTAGAAAATAATTGGTGTTTGTCATTGTTCAAGGAGAGAAGTTGCTAAAGTTGCAGATCAAGATAGAAAAGTGTGTTTTCTTGATTTCGTGAAGGAATTTAAGTAAAGGGATTATAAAAGGTGAGTTCAAATCATTTATTAATGGCAAAGTCTGGTAAAAGAATGAAGAAACAAAGTATTTCTTTGGTATGTGAACAAGATTCTTTAAAAGATAAATTGGTGAAATTAAAAGAGCATAATTAAAATTGAGAGAAATTGTAAGGTAATTGAGAAGGGATACCTGTGAAAGTTCTTGTGAAAATGATACTCTTGAAAAAGAATTGTTGAAAGTTAAGAAGGCAAATAAAGATATGATAAATAAGTTACAATTATTTGAAAAAGAAAATGAGATTTTGAAATCAAAACCAATAGTGTGTGATGTCACATACAATACAAATGATTTGTGTCCATTTGATATGGACGATGTATCTAAAGTTTCTTCACAAAAAGAGTTTGAAGTTGATGGTAAGGATATGTGTAAATCTCCAGATGTGATTTGTGATTTTAATGAAAAAGATTTTTTTTAAATTAATGTTGGTTGGAAGATGATGTAGAAAATGGGTTATAAAGGAAAAGGACTAGGAAAGCATGGGAAAGGAATTCAAGAGACCATTCAGCCAATTATGGGACCAAAGTATGAAGGTCTCAGATATGGTAAGAAAGGTACATCAGAATTTCCTAGTGTAAACACCTAAAATTGTCCTGTTTAATTAAATAAATATTTTTATTAATTTAATTAATTAATTCACTTTATCCCTTTTTATCAATTTCTCATTTAAATGAATATTATTATTTATTTAAATTATCCCTTTTTAATTAAATATTTTTTATTTATTTATTTAATTGATCCCACTTCCTCTATTAATTAAATAAATTCTTATTTATTTAATTAATTCATTAGCTTTTTCCTCTATTACACATGTCACTTATCTCTTAATCCTTTCCTAACTATCCCCTTTATCATTTAATTATTTCTTCTACTTACCATTTAATCATAGCTGGCCATTTATCTTTATACCTCCGAATCTTATCCTTCCATTTCCTATAGCATCTTCTATATAAGAGGATGCTTCCTTCATTATCAATCCTAATGACCTAATCAATCTTATGCAATCAAGTCTTTCTTGTGATCAAGCTATCAACCACAATTTGTTCTTTGTTGAGCTCTTGTGCACACATAAAATCTGAGAGCAAATATATCAAACAAGATCAATGGAGATAGGAGACATTGGAGATTGAAACCCTACTTGACATGTGAATGGTAATATTGTTTTATTTTATGAATTTGCATGATCTTAGGTATCTCTATTAGTATTGGTGAATGTTTCATTGTAGGACCTAGATTGTTTGTGGTTTTTTCTTTATGGTTTTACAATACTTTATCATCATCACTTTTCACTGCATACAACTAGTATTTCAAGTTCAATAAAATTAGTTGGGCTTGCATTGTCATAGAGAATTACATAAAGAAAAGAATTGTTGGGATTTGCATCCATGTAAAATCAATTGTGCTTGCATTTCCATAGAGAAGGACATAAAGTAAAGAATTGTTGAGATATGCATCCATGCAATATTTTTGGATTGTAGAATCATTGTGATAAGAATTGTTGGTACAATGAGTCAAAAATTGAATGCATGAAAATGCATTGTCGATGGAGTTATGGATCAAGCTGGCAAACAGTTACAAATATGATCAAAAATTTGTTTGGGTATAAAAGTTCATATGTGAATCTGAGTAATCATCGAAGGTTTGAATGTCCAAGTCAAAGGAAAATATTTTCTAGAAAGACATCTACAAATAGTGAGTTTGCAAGTAGTTTGAAATTGAGGGTTTGAAGGACTATCCTAGCAGTTGGAAGAAGCCAAAAGAAAGGAAAGATCTGAAGATCAAGAGATGGTTAGAAGTTATCAAGCAAAGAAAAAATTGGAAAAAGTCCGAAGACTTGGTTATGAATATCAAAAAGAGAAAAATAAGATTAAAAAAATAGGTTGTAGTCAATTAATGGTCCAAATTTAGGTGGAGTTCGTTAAAGCTTTAAGATCATATTTTGGGTCTAAGCTTTAAGGAGGAGTATGTTAAAAAAAGGTGGTAGTCAATTAATGGTCCAAATTTAGGTGGAGTTGGTTAAAGCTTTAAGATCAATTGTGGGTCTAAGCTTTAAGGAGGAGTATGTTGGCATGTGATACTGAAGTCACATTGTCGTTGAACTCAAACTTCACTAACATTAACATGTACCGACCATGCACTATAGTGCAAGTAATTCTTCCCATCCTTGGTTATAAATTTAGACAATTGTTAGAAGTAGTTTGCATATATAAATGATAGGTTTGTATATATAAATTAAAGTAAATCATGCTTCATTTCACCGTTTATCTGCCAGTCATCATGTTGAATGAATTTGCATGCAATGCATGTTATAGTTTATTGTAAGGGCTATGACCTCTATAAAAAGTGAAGCTTATTGCTGTTTGAAATATAGCCCGAGGAGAAAGACATCTATAGAGGCACAATGTAATCCATTGAATTCTTAATAAAGAGTTTTGTGTGTAAGACATTCTTCATTCTTTTTCTCTGTTTCTTTGCTGTAATAGTGCTTGGTTACCTCTGTTTTATTTGGTTTTGTGTGTTTTAGATTCTTCACCATGATGCTATAATTCTAAACATGATATGTTTCTTGTGTAGATTGTGAGCAAATAGGAGTCTGTTGCTGAATCAATGGAGACAATTTGCGAAGCCCAGGTGACGTGGTTTCTTTGATGAAGAATGACAACATCGGGAAAACGAGAATTTTCATAGCAAATCACGATGCACTTCAGGCGTTTGCAAATTCTGGAATTGACGTAATTGTAGGAGTGGACAACAGCGAGTTGTAGGTCGTTGCTTCTAGCCAAGATTCTGCAAATGGGTGAGTTGATGAAAGCATTAAGGCCTTCTACCCTTCCACTAATATCAAATACATATCTATAGGAAATGAGGTTTTGGGAATGGCAGGGTATGTCCCATATCTTGCTCCTGCAATTAACAATATTCAAATAGTGCTTGAAAATGCCAATCTACAAACCAACATCAAGGTGTCTACAGCCCATTCCACGATCGTCCATGGCACCTCCTTCCCTCCGTCAAAGGGAGCGTTCAATGACATAGTGAAAGATAGCATGAACTTTATTCTCCAATTTCTTCAAGACCATGGCTCTCCTTTCATGGCCAATGTCTACCCCTATTTCAGCTATGACAACAACAAGGATTCCATCAGTTTAGATTTCACACCTTTTAAGTCCAGATCTCCTATGGTGACAGATGGAGATTTGTCCTACACCAACTTGCTTGATGTCACATTCGATACTCTTCTCTTTGCAATGGAGACCCTGGGACATGCAAATGTGCCAATTGTGATAACTGAAAGTGGATGGCCTTCTACAGGCAAGGATTTGGCAACCATTGGGAATGCCTAGACTTACAATAATAATCTAATCCAACATGTATTGTCTAACGCAAACACACCAAAGAGACCTGGATGTGGCAACCATTGGGAATGCCTAGACTTATCTCTTTTCAATGAGAACCTGAAGTTTGGCGATGAGATGGAGAGAGATTTTGGCCTTTTCGACCCTGATGAGTAGCCTCTCTACCCTGTAAACTTCTCCCTTAACTAGTCTTATGTGTAAGTGTTGTTGAGATGTCATTCAATCATTTGCAGTCACGCTCTTTCTATAAAATTAAAATGTAAGCAGTAATTAGTAAGTGAATCTGATCGATAATCATATACTTAACTATTATCCATTGAGTCATTAATCATTTTATTCCCAATATATAGTATAGGGTTATCATTGAGCTGGCATACATTCGGCCATTGTTCTATCTTCTTTTGGTCAATTATCAACATCTGTGAACACTTTATGGTGTAATTTTCTCAACTCAACAACCATAGAAAGCATTATGTTTGAAACAATTGCGTGTCATAATTTTATGAAAATAAATAAACTTTTTAAGGTTCTTAGACATTAAAATTATTTTTTAAATTATAAACAGTCCTAATGTTATATTGTATTATTCATTAATTATATACATTTATCATATTTATCATTTATCATTTGTTATTGTTTATTTCAATTGTTATCATTATATATAATTATTCAATTAATAAAATAATATTTTATCTTTTTATTAATATAATTAATATTATACTTTTGATAAATAAGTAAAATTTCTAGTTATTGATTAGATTAACTCATTCTTCTAAAAGTAATTTTCTTTTTTGTTAAATATTTGATGAATTAATTTAATTCTTAACTCTTAGCTTATAATAACTAATCAAGCCATCTTCTCCAACTCTTCAAGTTGACTCCACAAGTAGTTAAATTAACTTCTACTCTTTGAGCATACCCATACCATTCATTTGATCTCCTAGAAAACCCATTAATACTAGCATTACCTTTGTAATTCATATGTCTAATCTATATCACAATAGCATAATGTTATGCTTCTAAGTAGCATCCACATGCCTTAAAGAGAAAGTCATCACATTACAATCAATCTTGAGATTTTCAATGAAGTTTGGTAATCAAAACACATTTTATTTATTTTTATTTTCAAGTTCAATTCTTTTTAGTGTTTTCATTTTCTAGTTTATTATTTTAGTGAACCTTATGTGAATATGTTAACCAATTTCAAAAACTATGGTGTGAATAAGTGTTCTTTTTAAAGCAAGATTCTTTTCCTTTTATGTGCTCATCAAGATAATGTTTTTAGGAGCCTCTTTGGAAAAAATAAATTTCATAGTTGGATTTAGTTATGATTCAAGATAAATTTGGATAATACAACATTTTCTTTTTTTTAGGAATCTTTTGATATTTTTGTACAACACTTGATGATTAGGTGCTAAAAAAAAATTCATATACCATATGTTGACATATACTCGGCATCTATTTTCTATTTAATTTTTAACATATATTTATTGTTGGGATTAAGGTGCCATTTAAGCTTGTAAATCATATTATTTAACATATATTTATTGTAATTAATTATTTTTAATTTGTAATTGTAAATGTAAATATAAAGGTTGAAGATCAATTAGTTGTGATAGATTAATTTTACTCAAAAGGTAATTAATTACTTCCTAGTAATGATAAGTTAGTTACTTATTGGTAGTAGTTAGTATATTCACATTTACCATGAGATTGACTATGAATTTATATGGGTAACTCATAATATATTATTAGTATATAAAATTTCTATGAGAATCTATTATTCCTAGTCTCTTGTAGCTTTAAGAGAACACACCATTCTTAGATTGTAGGTTATGATGGTTTATGGACATGTAACAACATCTTATGATAGCTATGATAAGTTTATAAGAGAAATAAATATGCTATTTTTACCTTATAAGTAAGAATCCTAGTGTTAGATTGTATAGATTTTTACCATGGTATTTTGGAATCTTGTTTTGACACATGTTAATAATTAATGGTGGTATTTTGGGCCTCCATAATTTTATATAATGATGGATTGAGATGGAGAGATTACACAAAGTTTATGAGTACAAAGATGCTATTGGATTAGTCTTGGGAATGAGAAAATAATGTATTACAATCTCTTTGACTCTGGTAATATAGATTTCCCCTACTTTTTGGTTTAGCCTTTTTTATCTAAAATCTTCTTCTCCACATAAATATTATGTTGCAATCTAATATTCTAATGGTTATTGATTTGTGAGCCTTTGTTTTTTCTATCTTATAGTCATAATTTATCTTCTTCTTCTTTTTTTGTGAATTTAAAGAGACAATTTTCTATAATGGTAGGATGGGGTGGACTGTGATGGTGTGAGTGTGTTAATATGAGTGTGTTCACAATTTTTTTTCCTTTAATTTAAATTTGACAACCATTTACATGTCAAAATTTTAATATTAACAACAAACATAATAGTTTCAAAATAAATACCACATACAAAAAAATATATACCCTCATAAAAAATATAATTTTTAGATAGATCTATAAAAATTAAATTAAGATAAAGATATTCACCATTTCATAATTACAATGTATATCAAACATTCTTTTTAAAATTATTAGTAGACAATAACTAATCTAGTTAAAATAAATATTTTATAAATTTAAGTTTTAACTATTTATTTAAAAAATGATAAGAATTTAAAAATTTAAATATAACTAATTAGATGTAAATAATAAAATATTAAAAATTAGAATAAGAAAATTGTATTACAAATAAAATAAACAATGTAAATATAATAAATTTTTGTTATTTCTATATAATAAATTTTTGTTATTTCTATTTAGTAAATATGATTTGAAGTAAAATTATGTAATATTAAAATATGTCCAATTGATATCTCTTAGGATTTATTTAGATATAAATATCTAAGATATCTATACTAGTTGTATTAAGTTTATTTGAGGTGGTTTTATAAGCAAATTGTTGTGGTTGATTTTGACATTATAAAAGAGTTGAATATTTTATGATATTTAAAATATTAAACAAATATAATTATAGATTTAATACATAATATGAATATTGTAATATTCTAAGTCTTGAGTCTCATCAATTTTACTATTGTAATAGAGATTAAACATTTCTCAACATTTGCTATCAAAGAAAAAGGTTAGTACATGGCTTTCATGTCTATATGTAGTTGCTTGTGTTTGAATGTGAAGAATTTATAGTACTTTAATTTTGTTTATTCCTCCATTTTGGTTTCTAGGAATTTTGTGAGAATTTTTAAAGAAGGAAATACATATTTTTGAGGGATTGTGAATTGTAATGGATATTCTATGTATTAACATGGTTTTGTATATTTATGAGATGTAGAAGCCATGGTATCCACCTTTATTTTTAATATTGTCAATGGGTACTATTTTGGGCCCTTAAATCTTATAGTTAAGGATCTTTTGATTTTTGGAGTTGGTCACCTATTTATTCATGAATGGTCATGAATTTGAGCTCATATTTGGAAATATGTGACTCCTCTTGCATTGTGGCTATGTTCCCTTTCCTTTTGTGATCATGTGCTATGGAAACATGTTCATATTGGATGGGTTATTTTCATCCTTTAAATACATAGAACTATCTACTATTTAGACTACATTATGGAGCACTTATATTTGCTTCATGAGTTTAGCATTCGTTATAAAAATATTGGATGAGTAGCCTCTAGATTCTTGTGGGTTGATAAAATGATATATTTAATAATTTTTAAGCTTATAGAAATCCAAGTTTCTATATATGTTTTGTAGTTTTACTATTTCTAATTTAAATCTATTACTTTGTAGAATTGTGACATTCCATTATTTCATATGACATATTTGATGTCAATTTTAATATGCTTAAGTGCTTTTAAATTTCAAAGAAATGAACTATCTAATTTTACACATCCACCAAAATTTATCAGTTTGTAGATATATTCAATGATTGTGTTCAAACTCGTGAGTACTTTTTAGATGAAATAATTATAGAATTACATGACTACTCATTCAATTCTTAAATATACATGGTTACTCCTTTATGGCTTTATCAACAAATCAAATATAGTAAACCTCATGGTGTTTGAGTCTTGGAAATTTACATGTTGCTGCTAGATATCTTTGTTTTGTATATTTTTTTATTAATGTAAGTAGTGAAGAGCCCCAACCTATTATAAATTAGATAAAAAATTAGAAGAAAAAACTATTGTGAGAATAAATAGTAGAGTTACACTTAGGTTACTCAAGTACAACATAGAAAAGTTGAATTAGGCCTAAAACACAAACAATAAAAAAAATAGAGTTAGGATTGAGAAGTGGACCCAACAAAAGAATCTGAGATTTTTGTCTTAGAACCTAATGACACTTTTTATTTCATTATATAATTGTGCATTATTAAAAATCATTCTTCAAAGAAACAAGGGGAGCAATGCTTGAAAATTTCCTCAAAAGCAACACATGAATTGGATAGGCAAGTCATTGAACCTAGAAGGGAAATTGGGTAGTTTGGAGAGAGGGGGTTAGGGACCATGGAAGGGATAAGGCCAATTCTCAAAAGAGAACTCGAAGGATATAGAGAAGCTCCCATAGCATAATCTGACATAAAAGTGAAGAGCAGGGGCCACCGAAATAGGAACAAGACCACCTATTAAGATAGGAAACACGTTGGTTCCTAAAATAGGGTTTACACTAATGACTAGTAATTTAGTTGATCATTCCACTACCTATGGAGAAGCCAACTCTAATTATCAGTAATTTCCTAGGCTTGGACCAACTAACAAAGATATATCAAACCCTTATGCACTTTAGGCTCTGCAAAACCAGGGAGGGTGATCCCTTAATTCATTTACAACATCTGCACCATACATGCAAATGACAATAAAAATCCAGCATTAAAAAACAACAAATAATCTCATAAAAAGGCTCCAAAAAGAAGGAGAATGCTAAATAATGGCTAATTCTCAATGATCCTCAACCAACTTTGGAGCATGATATGGCAAAAAATAGACATACCCACTTCCAAATAATAAAGCAAATAAAGTAATATATGGGTGTTTAATGTATTCTAAAAATAAAAAGAGCCCTGCATAGATCAATGCTTATCCTATGGCATAGAGTCAAACAAGGGAAGGAAAACATAGCTCCATTAGTTAATATAACATAACTAGTAGATATTTTCTTTATTAATGCGTTAAATTAATAGATCTACTCTTTCTATTACAAAATTCTTCTTATTCATCCCAATAATCTACTCAAAACAGTGCAAGTTGTTTGAAACAATTTAATTCTCCCCTTGGAAGAAAGCAGCAAACAACAAACACATTTCTTGAAATCTGAAATGATGAACTCAAAACACCCTTGATGCTTTGTATCCAAATGAAAACAAGTACATAATTCTGGAGACAGTCCTACGACATTAAACTCTAAACATATAAACTGGTTAACATTCATTCATGAAATCACAAATTTACAATCAACTAGTTTTATCTATGACCTTTAGATTCTACACTAACTCTATTTACAAACAACTCCCTTACTAAATTTTAGAACCTTTATAAATGAGAGAAAAGAAGAAGATATAGAAGAAGAGAAACTCCAAATTGAAGAAATTTCTAACACATGTCCCCTCCTAGATCTGATTTTCACTTGCCATCTGTCCTCCTTCTCTCATTTGTCTACAATTGAAAAATATTTCTTGTATCTCTCTTGATCTACACTTTGCACTGCTGCTTTAACATAAAATATTCCCCCAATATGTTTTTACCAAGAAAACACTTTCTTTTTTGCGCTTTTCTTGTTTGATTTTCAAGTTTTACCCCTTTTACAACTCATAAAAATAACCACTCTATGTCGATTTTTACATATGGGTAATTTTTTAGGGTTGTTGGGTCATGTTTTGATTTTTTTTCTCGGCGCATCAATACATTGTTTTTTATTTTATTTTGCCCCCTTTTTGGTCTTGTGAATGGCAAGCTAACTCTTCGAACACCTCCAAACTATCAATGCCACATGTAATCTCCCTATTTTTCCTCAAGTTCACCAATTTTCCACCTCATCACCACATGATCGCCAACCTTAGCAACCTTCTCCTACCAAAATGGACATGTGGTGGCTCCACGCAATGTCATGGTAGTTATCCTCCTTGTATCTCATGATCATGAGATGCTGCCATGTGTCACCCTGGCAGCCTCAAGCTTTGGGCCAACTGCCTCCACACAGCCCAATGCCTTGGACCTTGTCTGCCACCTCATTACCATGTTCTCTCCTGCAACTCGTCCATGTCAAGTTGCACCTTGGGCCCACGTGCATTGCGAGGAGAAAAAGGCACATGCCTTTTTATCACTTACCAAGTGAGTGAAGTGGCTTTTAAAATACACGAAGGTGCACTACGAGATCAATGTGGGATAAATGTCCCCAAATGCACTTTGTTCAACCCCCCAATGTGAGCATCCACAATTTACAAACATCTACAACTGAAGAAGACTATGGACTTTAAAAATGCGGCTTCCATTGTACTGCCTTGAGGATTCTAAACCATTTTCAATAATTCATTCTTTTTATTTTTGCAAACTTGACAAACAATGAAATTACGATTTCATTGAGGCACATACATGACTCATGTAGTGCTTGTGCTCATACCTTTTGAACACATACTCTCTAAACACAACATTTAAGATATCTGACAAGACTCCCTTATACTTTGGCTAATATCGATGCTTGTTCCATGGCTCCCAAATTTTGTTTTCCTTTAAAATTTGTAGGTGTATTCAATCACAGAGTTGAAACTATATCCATATCCCTTGCTAATGCTTTTATATTGTACATATATGGCTGCCACAACATTCCTAACTGTAAATTTCAACATGGCAACCTCAAAATTTTGAGGAAAATTTGAGAATGCCAATAGTGGCTCTGATTGGGGATGTATGCCTCTTGTAGAAATAATAAGATCTTAGATCTTTGGGGAAGAAGACCACATGCCATATCAATTAGGCTTTCTCCTTCAACAACTGAAAATCAGACCAAACCTTTTAATTGGTGGCCCCGAGCCACCAAAAATGAAGTACCAATATTTAACCTTGTCAAAAATCTGATTCTCATCTACATATGTGATTCGTAATCTGAAAATATCATTGCATACATGTTGACCACAAACACAAGTATTTGCAAGATGCAAGCTAATCTTATGTCTAACACTATTGATGTCTTCTCTATCATACCCTTTATTAAAATCATGCACAAAGAAATATGCACCATTATTATCAGCAGAGACAAATAACAATTCTTGATTAGCTTGAAAAACTATTTCCTTATCATACAAACCATGCTCACAATAGTCTGAAATATTTTCAACATTATCATCATAATGAGCAATAGAAGAAAATTCATCTTCATCAAACAACATCAAATCAACAAACACATCCTAGTTATTACAACCATTCACTTCACAAATTGATACAATATTTAAGACATATGGGGGCTCTTAATTGTCTCTTCATACAAAGGATTGGAAATCATTTGAAAGCCCTTCTCAAAAACATTATGGCAAAGCTCTAGCTGATCCATATCTACATCTTCATCAAATAGTGCATTAAAGGTTTCATTAAAGCCATTGTCCATCTCTAGCTACATTCATTTTTATTAGGAACAAAAGAATCACAATCTGAACTAGAACAACTTTCAGCATTACAGTTTTCACAATACGGATACTCAATATCATGTTCCTCATAAATTTCGGCAAAAATTTTATGACTATTCTGACCCTTTTGAACTTCATCTTTCCCAACCACACTTGTCGGTTCAAGAAAATTTTGATGATAAGAAAATGGAGGAACAATCTGATCCATTGCATGAATAGTTGTTTGTAATGGGACAGCTAGGCTACTACTACTTGTATTATTATTTTCAGGCACACATACCTTAACAAACTCTTCATACACATTATTTTGAATAAGTAAGCTGAAGAATACTTTCTTCATTGGAACACACCATGCAACTTTATAGCTCAATAGCATCATCAACCAAAAATGGTGGCATTCCATTATTCAATCTCTCAGCATCACATATAACTGATTCATGTGAGAATTAATCTATGCCATCAAAATCTTGCATGCTAACATTGTCTTCATCAGATGCATAACCTTCCAACTCTTCTTTATACAAGATATTAGATTCATCTAAACCATAAGACTACAGATAGACTTTTTGTGTGATCTCCTTACTAGAACAACTAATATTGCTTCCATATGGTGTGGTAGCTAACATTATCTCCATCTTTGTATGAACTATTTCATATAATTTCTCACTAACCTTCTCTTCACTAACATGAGTAATAACCATTGAATGGACAAGTTCTCTTCGCTCACATTTTTGTCTAAATCATAAGTCTTAACATGGTTAGTGTGATCAACAGGGATGTAGATGCTTTGATATTAATCTTCACTGCTTGAGTCACACCTTTCTTCAACCTCTAACTTATCTTAGGACAACAAACACTTGCAGATAGATAACCCCTAGAGATTCCATAATTTGAGTTATTCTCAATGCCCATTGTTGTCCTATAAGCCTGATGCAAGGTTTTAAGATCCTTGTCTCTCAACAAATAGCTCATTTCCTCATCAAATGCAGCTAGGTAAACAACCAAACATACAAAATCATTTGGTCTATAACCACTAGGAAATTCATCCAAAGTTCTTGCAAATTTAAGGTTGAAAATAGGGACTAGGTCATCTTCCTCCCTTTTAATACCCATGAATCCCTTGATAGTTGAACTTGCATCAACTCTTTCACCAAATTGTTACATGAAAGTTGCACTAAGTTCATCCCATGAAGAGATAGAATATGCTGGAAAATATGAAAAAACCAATCTCTGGCATCTGTTTTCAAAGACTGAACAAAAATCTTCATGAAAACATCTTCCTAGCTACTCTCAAAATATCCCATCAAATCAGAAAACTCTTGCAGGTTTTGTCGTGCTGATTCTGAACCTTGCCCATTAAACTTGGTAAATGTTCCCTAATCCTAATAGGAATAGGGTTTGGGAAACCTTTGATACCATTAATACTTAATGGTATATATCTTTCAGCAAAGAATATTTTGTTGTGACTTGACAAGGGATGCATACATTGCATGTTTAAATTTTAGGGGGATGTATAGGTACACAATACATCTTCTTTACAAATCAATACATAACTCAAACACAAATCTAGAAATTATATCTTTGAAGTATGTATAAATATTACTACTATCCCTTTCTTAGTGCTTAAATCACTCAATAGGGAAACATTTTCTAAAACTGATTTACATTTCACTCATGAAAATCAAAATACCTAGAGGTATTGTAATGGCTGAAAATCAGCATTCTGGCTTGCATTAGTGATAGATCTGAAACTGTCTTGACATCATCATTAGGTTCATCTAGTAGAGTCACCACCTCATTGTATAGGACAAATATTTGAACAACTGGAATTTCTTATCAGGTTAGGTTTATTCTGCACCGCACCTCTTCTTCTTTTGTAATGTGAATTCTTTCCTCAACTTGTCAGGGTACTTCATCATAAGAGCTCGAATCTACATCATCTCTACTACAAGTTATGTGATTCTTCTTTAGTTCTTCTTCATATAATGCACACTGGTGCAAAAATTTGAGAGTCATCACTCACAATTTGTGAGGTAATATGGAGTAATCATGTAACATAGAAAAACCTTGACAAAATTTTACTAAAATATGAATGGCAATAGATTCTCAGGCAATGTTCATTTACTTGGTTGACAAGGAGCTAAAACATCACGTTCTCTCTTGTAACTCGTCCATGTCAAGATGCACCTTGGGCTTGCACGCGTTGCAAGGAGGAAAAGGTGCATGCCTTTTTATCACTTACCAAGTGGGTGTTGTGGCTTTTAAAACACACGAAGGTGCGCTATGAGGTCAATGTGGCATAAATGCCCATGCATAGGCCTACAATATTAATGTACCCAAATACAATCCATTTGACCCCCTAATGCGAGCATCCAAAATTTACAAACATATGCGACTGAAGAGACCATGGAATTTGAAAATGTGGCTTCCATTGTATTGTCTTGAATATTTTAAACCCTTTTCAATAATTCATGCTTTTCATTTCTGTGAACTTAGGAAATAGTGAAATTTATGATTTCATTGAGGCATATACGTAGCTCATGTGCAATGCCCATGCTCATATCTTTTTCACACATACTCTCTATGCACAACATTTACAATATCTGACAAGACTCCCTTATACTTTGGCTAATATCAATGCCTATTCCATGGCTCCAAAATTTTGTTTTCCTTTAAAATTTGCAAGTGTATTCAATCATAGAGTTGCAACCATATCCATATCCCTTGCTGATGCTTTTATATTGTGCATATACAGCTGCCACAACATTCCTAACTATAAATTTCATCATGACAACCTCAAATTTTTTAATAAAATTTTAGAGTGCCAACAAACACCTCAGTAGGGGCCATAAGAGCCAAGCTAATGCAAGCCACCAAAGTATGAAAAGTCATCATAGAGGAAGGTGTAGAATCTCTAGGAGATTTAAAAGTAGATTATAAATCCATTAGAAATACCATGAGATGGCACCATCCAATATCTTTCTATATTGTAGGAGAGGAGTGAACCAGAGAACCACGAGGACAAGAATAGACCAAGTGCTCAGTTGTAAAAAAATGCCTACACCTAAGAGAGATCCCTTTATAGTTTAGGATTTGTCTGCATTGCAAATCTCCAACCTTAAGATTGATCTCAAAATTAAAAATTAAACAGTATATTTTATTTCCATGAATCTAGAGTGATAACCAAGTATTTTATTACTCCCTCTTGTTTCACATTGGATTTATTTGCTAGTTGCAAGACAACTTCCCTTATGTTTAGTAGTTGTAGATTATTCACTCCACTTGGTCATGATATATTCACCTACACCAAGATCAATCAAAGTGTTCTTGATAACAATACAATTGATATGCACATAGGGCTAATAGGATCTAAATATTTAGGGACTACCAAGGTACCCAACATGATATTTGAAAGTTATCCTATGACATGGATAATCTAATAATATTTTTTATTTGTCCCTGAATGTTTACAACATAGTTCCCTGATGTCCTTGTTATAAATTGGTACATCCTTAATAGCTTGGATGAGGAGAATCTTTAAACCCACATTCTTCTAATTCCCTATAATGTCAAATTTAGCCTTAGTATGGTATTTCAAGATAGCCAACCTCACTTCAAAAGGGGTTTCTTTGTTTCTTATTTCAAGATATGGCTGGATCTAATCAAGATGTATAATTTTAGTGACATGTTCTATTGGTTCATCATTAGATAGTTCTATGATTTGAGGAGATGTAGGAACAACAAGATTCTTTCCTAATTACAGGTGGACATCATTGTTTTCAATTGCATAGATTGAAAACTAAACGGCCTCATTAGAATAAGCTTTTTGTTAGGATTGGTGTAGGTTGGGAAAGCAACTGTGGTGCACTTGGTTGTGTAGGAGAAGGAAGGTTATGATTTGGCATAATATCTTGCTATTAAAGTAATTTATTAGGAATGGCATAGGTTGGTAGGTCAATTATTTTTGTTGTTGTCAGCAATACATATCGGGTTGTTGTGATTAATAGTTTCCTATCCATGGTTATGATCATAGATTCTAAGGAGTCTACCACTAATTATAGCTTGTAAATTGGCATTGATATTGTTGTGGCTATGCCCCTTGTTTTGGAATCTAGTTTGATGATGCTATCTTACCATGGTTGATTAGGCATAACCACTTTCTAGTTTTTTCCATTCAAACCTATTATAATTTAATGTCACGACTATAAATAGTACTTCTTAGTGGTGAACATATAACTCTAACAATTATCAGTACCTTTCTTATGTATTAGTAATCTTTGTATAAAAATAAATAGAGTACATGAATAAAGATTGTACACAAGTTTTCTAAAGAGAGTGTTGTATAAATTTTAATCCATTAATAATTATAAAGAGTAAAAATATATTTAGATGGAAAATAGATAGTAAATATTATAACATGTGTGTAGATAAGGAAAATATTTTTGATAGAAAAACTCTACACTCCAATGTAGCTCAAAGTATTACTCAATAAACCATAGTTACAATACACTTGTAGAGAAAACCTTCATCTAGGAGTATCACCAACTAGAGATATAGAAAAATTATTATAACTTAATAATATAAGAAAAACTCTACTCACAACCTCTACCTCAAGCACTTAATATATATATGAGATAAAAAACCAAAAATCACCAAATGGTAATTAGAAACTCATGAGCTAAAACTACTAAAAAGTTCTTTATTATATTCTCTTGCAATGAAAAATTTCTTATGATGTGTCATAATATGCATTATAAATTAGTCAACACGTGTAAGTCATCTTTATCTCTTTTATGCATCCAACATCATTTTGCATTTTCTCAAAAAAATTTAAGGGTCATTACTTTTAATCAAATGTGTTAAGTAAGACTCATGTCCCTACCCCTATGTTTGTTGTTCTTGTGGGCTCTTAGTTAGGTTTTATGGTGTCATGGGGTCTACCTCTTCACTTGTATCTTCTATGGAAGATTTGGTGGTGGATGGTGGTGCTTCTAAACCACTTGTCTCTACTATTCTTATGGTGGGTGCTGAGAATGTTTCTATCCTTCCCATGGTGGGTTCGGGGGTATTGGGATCCCTCATCATGTTGCCATCAAACTCAATATATTACATTATTTAATGTGGCTTAGTTATAAAGGTTTCATTATAGAACCTTTTCCTTAGAATTGTTGACTCCTCATATAAAATCTCTGCAACTCATCTAATATAATTATTGAACCTTCACTATTCTATTGTGGGTTCTAATCTAATCTCTCCTTTATTTGGTATCAAAGTGCAGGTATTGTAGGTGTTTTCCACATAGCACATAGAAGAGGTGCGGAGTGGAGTAAAGACCTTTGAAGGAAGTCACTTTCCAATCCTATAGAAGCCTCCAATATTAGAAAGAGTGACACAACAAAAGCAGTAATAAAACATAATAAATTCATATAAATAGATAATATTGAAGTCATAGAACTTTCGATAGTCATCCGGTAATCATCAAAGAACATCCAGTACTTAACTAGTTACATGCAGGCTTCAAGATAGAAACAATTCAACTGGGACCCTAAAGATCAACCAGATCACAATATGAGAATCTTAATCCTCATTTTAAGTTATACTTCCTATGCCCCTACAAATGATTACATAACATCATATGTATACCCACCATAACATATCCGGGTCGGCCTCAAAAGATTACATTCACTAATGCAGGAAAATGAAACATGTAATTAGGTCGGCCATAATATTTAATAAATCTTTCCAGAAAAAAACAACCAAGTGATGCAGCTCAGCAAGAAGGTCAGCCACATGCCAAATAACATCGGATAAGACCCAAGATGAATCCACATGCCAATAATCGCACCAGTAATGAAGTAAAACCAACCAATAATCACAAGGATTATCCCAAGAACCCAGAATCAGCCAACCAGAAGTGATCACATGCTACTGAAGAACCCAAATGAACTAGAAATCTGAAATCAGCTACATGAAACCGCCAAGAAATTTCCAACAAGATCTTCCATGAAGAACAAGCCACTACCAGTACATATAGGTAAAAAAATAGAAAACTGCATAAGGAACTAAGCAATAACAAAACTTTAAGGAAATATTTTTGGTTGACGCAAGATTGCTCATTGGCTGGGGATGATCCTTCATAAGACAACCCAAGTAGAAAAGGATGTTCTGCGAGAGCCAACTCATGAACATCTAAACGGATTCAGGATGAAGATCCCATTCACATTTCTGATCCAAACATCTTCTTTATCTACCAATCTCTGTTTTAGCCCTTCGACTACCTCACCTAGCTGCTTTAACCTCTGACCCTCTTTGTTTCTCTTTCTTTTCTTATTAGCACATTGTCTCTGTTTCTACAAGTCTAACTTGGTTCTGCCACAAGCCTTCATCCGGTTTGTCACCATCATCTCTTTATCGACCGGTTCCATTTGTCCATCAGACTCATCTCTTAGATCCTTCTGCAAGCTCATGTCACCCTCCGATGCAACCTCTACAACTAGTTATATCAGATCTTTCTTCAAATCCTCCGGTATAACCTCTGCAACTGGTTTTGTCAACCCTTCTAGTATAACCTCTGCTCCTGGTTTCCTAGGACTCAGATTCTTCACCTCCTTCTCTCTCAAAGAAATCAATATGAAGTTTTGCCCATCCTTTTCAATAGTAACCAAGTTTCTTCTATAGTCATAAATATCTCCTCTATCATGTTGTGAAGGTTTTCCCAATAAGACATGACAAACATTCATTGACACAATATCACATAAAAATTCATCTCTGAAAGGCTCAATATTGATACTCACCCAACACTACTCCTTTATTTCTACCTTTTGATCATCTTGTAAACAACTTACCTCTAAAACAAGGATTCTCAAGCCTCTTCAATCCAATCTTCTCAACCATCTCCTCAAATACTAAATTATCAGTACTTCCACTATCTACAATGACCTTGCAACACTTACCACCTGATTTGCATACTGTTTGGAAAAGACTCTTCCTTTGAGTAGCTTCGATATCCTTTCTTATGAACATAAGGGATTATCCTTGCTTCGGTGCACAGTCAAATCTAGTACCATCCTATTCTTCACTTGCCACAGAACTTCTTGCCATTCCTTGCTTACATTCATAGGATCTATGTCTGCTTTCTCCACACTTGTAATATTTGCTAAGAAATTCTCTACCAGTATTGTTGCTACTCTTCCTTGGTGTCTTTTGTTCTGATTCTTTACTCCACTTAGGTTTTGCCTCCTCTTCTTCAACCGGTTTCTTCATACTATCATTCATCATGAATTTCTCCTTTCCCTTATGTGGTTGTCTTCTTCTCACCTTCTCCCCAGCCTTCACAACATATTAGTAAGATTTTTCAACTATTGAAACCTTCAACATACTCATCTCATCTTGAATGTTAAAAGAAATTCCATTGATGTACCTTGTGACTTTTTCTTTGTTCATCTCTCTATGTCTAGATCTGATTACCACCTTGTAGAATTCCTTAGAATATTCCTTCACAATCATGTTTCTCTATTTCAAGTTCTGCAATTTCTTGAACAATTCAAGTTCATAGTCTCCCGGTATGAACTTGGCCTTCAAACTTGCAACCATTTGTCTCCACCAGGTGATCTTCAATTCATGATTCTCCACCTTGTCTTCCTGCAACTCTTTCCACCACAAGGCAGCATGCCCTTTCAACTTCGTATGTACAAACTAGACTCTCTACGGATCCTTGACATCCTCAAAATCAAAGTAGTCCTCAAACTCTCTGATCTAGTTGATTAGATCCTTTGGGTTCAACATTCTAGAAAAGTTAGTAACCTCAACTTTGTGCACTTTACTCACTTGTTCCATTGCTCTTAGGAATCTTTCCTCTCTCTCATCTTTCGGTCCTTCAGCTTCCTCAAGCTCTTCACCGGCTTCCTCATACTCATCCACAAAGTCATGATTCCTTCGCAAACCAGCCAAAGCACTTTGGATTTCATTCCTCACTTCATTCTTGAAGTCTTCCATCATCTGCTCTACCCTCCGGGGGTTTGTTCTCCTCGGAAGGATCTCTCTTTCCACTCCGATGAACTACCTCAAGTCGGTAATCTGACTACTGGTTTCAATTGCCTCCCCTCGGTGACCTGCTAAACACACACATATCTTGCCTCCAATCGGCGATCTATCCACATCAAGGAATGCCTCAGATGATTCTTCCACCAGCCAGTCCATAACCAACTCTGATACCAATTGATGTAGCCTTAACCAATAAGAACCTTGAAAGAGTCAACCGGTTTATGCAACAAGAGTGACACAACAAAATCAGTAAGAACACATAATAAGTTCATATAAACAAATCATATTCAAGTCATAGAAATTTCAGCAATCATCCAGTAATCACTAGATTATCATCAAAGAACATCCAGTAGTTAACTGGTTACATGCAGGGCTCAAGCCAGAAACAATCCAACCGGGACCCTAAAGATCAACCACATCAAAAATATGCAAATATTAATCCTCATTCTAAGTTCTACTTCCTCTATCCCTATAAATGATTACATAACATCATATTTATACCCACCGGAACATATCTGAGTTGGCCTCAAAATATTACAATCACCAATGCAAGAAAATGAAATGTTGAATTAGGTCAGTCCTAAGATTTAAGAAATCTTTCCAGAAAATAACAACCAAGTTATGCAGCTCAGCAGGAAGGTTGGCCACATGCCAAAGAAAATTGAACAAGATCCAAGATGGATCCACATGCTAAGAATCATGTCACTAAGGAAGGAAAACCAACCGGTAAGCACAAGAACTATCCCGGGAACCCAGAAACAGCTAACCGGAAGCAATAACTTGTTAGAGAAAAACCAAAATGAACTAGAAATCTTGAATCAAACACATGAAACTGCTAGGAAATTTCCAACAAGATCCACCATGAAGAATAAGCCACTACCGGTACATACCGGTAAAAATATAGAAAATTGCACAAGGAACTAAGTAATATTTTTGGTTGATGCAAGATTGCTCATCAACCAGGGATGCTCTTGCATCAGACAACCCAGGTAGAAAAAGATGTTCCATGAGAGGCAACTCATGAGCATCTAAAAGGATTCTGGATGAAGATCTCATGCTCATTTCTGATCCAAACATCTTCTTTATCTGACAATCTTTGTTTTAGCCCTTCTGGTGCCTCACTCGGCTTCTCTAACCTTTGATCCTCTTTGTTTCTCCTTCTTTTCTTTTGATCAACACATTGTCTTTTTTTTTGCAACTCTAACATGGTTCTACCACAAGACTTAATCCAATTTGTCACCATCAGCTCTCTGTCGATCGGTTCCATCTATCCATCAGACTCATTTGTTAGATCCTTCTGCAAGCTCATGTCACCCTTCGGTATAACCTCTGCAACTAATTCTATCAGATCTTTCTTCAATTTCTCCAGTATAACCTCTTTTACCGGTTTCCTAGGACTCAGATTCCTCATGTACTTCTCCCTCAAATAAATCAATATGAACTTTTGCCCATCCTTTTCAATAGTAACCAGTTTTCTTCTATAGTCAAAAATAGCTCCTCTATCATATTGCCAAGGTTTTCCCAATAAGACATGACAAACATTTATTGACACAATATCACATAAAACTTCATCTCTAAAAGGCCCAAGATTGAAACTCACCCAACACTGCTCCTTTATCTCTACCTTCTGATCATCTTGTAACCAACTTACCTCATGGGTAAGTGCAAGGTAATGGGTCACAAATTAGCCAAAGTCTGCACATTGGAAAATGTACTCTTAGAAACAGGGGCCCATTTTTAAAAAATGGGAGACCTTATTTGCTTTGGGCCCCCAAGGAAAAAAGTAACGGGGGCCCGAGGTCAAACTAAATGGGGCCCCCTTTTTGTTCTCAAATGGGAGCCCACTTGAAAATGAAACGGGGTCCCGTTTTTAAATCCAATTTTACCCATTTTTTTAGCACATTTTGTCATTTTTGGATAGTAACGATAATTTGAGGAACGGGCCCCTGTTTTCAAAATGGTCCCTTGTTTTATAAATAAGGGGGCCCCATTTTATAAATAACGAGCCCCTGTTTTATAAATAATGGGCCCTCGTTTCATAAACGGGCCTGCGTTTTGAAAATGGGGGCCTTTTTTGTGGAAGTAGATTCCACAACCCGCCACTTGCCTCGTGATTAGGTTTGATATAGGCCTAGGATGGCCACACTTGAGACATGGACCTTCAAATTCAAATCTCCATGAATGAAAGCACAAATATGAACTTCTGAAATAGCTCACATGCCTCTAATTAGACAATTTTTTATACAAAATTTTTACCCATTTTAGATTATACTGTTTAGATTCTAAATATGTAAAATTATTTAAAAATTGATTATTTTAACTATTTTACATTTAATTTATACTAAATCAAGCCCATAAACTTGAAATATTAACTAATTTTGTTAATTTAATAACTTTTTTATTTTGTCCAAGGGGTTGAGCTGAACTGGTTAAAACACTAGGTTCTCACTGTGGAGACCCAAGTTCAATTCCCAATAGGGACATCTAAAGTAGAATTCTAAGTTGTGACTCTTGGCCTTCCATAATGGGGAAGGTCTGGGGTCAATCTAATCAAACATAATAATAATAATAATAATAATAATAATAATAATAATTCAAAATATTGCAGCTACGGCCTATTACCTATCAAAAAAAACAAAATTATTAAAAAGTACAAGGGGTTGAGCTTAATTGGTTAAAACACTGGGTTCTCATTGTGGAGACCCAAGTTCAACTCTCAATATGGACATCTACAATGAATTCTAAGTTGTGACTCTTGGCCTTTCATAAAGATGGGGAAGGTATAGGGTCAATCTAATTAAACATAATAATAATAATAATAATAATAATTCAAAATATTGCGGCTTCGGCCTATTACCGATCAAAAAATAAAAATAAAAATAAAAAGTAACCTTTTTATTTTAATGAATTTTGAAAAAAAAAATATATGTCATCAATCTACACAAAATTCTTTTCTATTAAAAAAAAAACAAAAAATGTTAATTTTACGTCAAATTATGTGGGTCGTACACATCAAATTTTTAAAAAGATAATTACGGTCATTTAAAAAATAGTTTTAAAAAAAATACAAAAAAATATGCTCATCAATCTTCAGTGCGTTACAAACCATTTCCCAAAACGGTTTGAGAAAATAATTTTAATTGTGTCAAAAAGTGTGGGTCGTACACATGCATGGTATGGTCCTAAAATAGGCATTTTTAAAACATAGTTTTTAGAAATCCATTCAAAAAGTTATTTTTTATTATTTGGGTATTAAAATATATTATATTTTTGGAAAGTAGACTCAGAGAGCTATCTTTTATATTTCGGACTTTTTCCATGATTCAATCTCCAAGTGTTTCAAAATTTAATCTCAAATGAGACAAAACCTGAAAATCAGGGAAAACACTTCCACTTTTTGGCCAAAAAGTGGACTCATCTTCTTGCACCGACCCTCATAAGGACAAGGATGCTCAAGCCTCTTCAATCCAGGCTTCTCAACCATCTCCTTAGATACTAAATTATCAGTACTTTCACTATCTACAATGATCTTGCAACACTTACCACCTGATTTGCATATTGTCTGGAAAAGACTTCCTCTGAGTATATCTGGTATCCTTTCTTCTGAACATAAGGGATTCTCTTTTATCTGGAGCACAGTAAGATCTGGTTCTTCACTTTCCACACAATTTCTTGCCACTCCTTGCTTACATTCATAGGATCTATGTCTGGTTTCTCCACACTTGAAACATTTGCCAAAAAATTCTCTACTAGTACTATTGCTACCCTTCCTCGGTGTCTTCTATTTCGATTCTTTATGCCACTTAGGTTTTGCCTCCTCTTCTTCAACCAGTTTCTTCATAGTATATCATTCATCTTGAATTTCTCCTTTTCATTATTCAGTTGTCTTCTTCTCACTTTCTCCTCAGCCTTCAAAGAGTACTGGTAAGCTTCCTCAACTATTGAAAGCTTCAACATACTCATCTCATCTTGACTATTAAAAGCAATTCCATTGATGTACCTCGCCACGTTTTCTCTATCCAGATCTGATTACCACCTTGTATAATTCCTCAATGTATTCCTTCACTGTCATGTTCCTCTATTTCAAGTTCTGTAATTTCTTGAACAACTCGAGTTCATATTCTCCTAGTATGAACTTGGCCTTCAACCTTGCCACCATTTGTCTCCATCAGGTGATCTTCAATTCATGATTCTCCACTCTGTCTTTATGCATCTCTTTCCATTACAAGGCAGCATGCCCTTTCAATTTTGTCTATGTCAACCGGACTCTCTGTGGGTCCTTGGCATCCTCAAACTCAAAGTAGTCCTCCAACTCTCCGATCTAGTTGATGAGATCCTCAGGGTTCAGTGTTCCGGAAAAGTTAGAAACCTTAACTTTGTTCACTTTACTTGCTTGGGCCACTGCTCTTAGTAATCTTTCCTCTCTCTCATCTTTTGGTCCTTAAAATTCCTCATACTCATCCTCAGAGTTAGGGTTTCTTCGCAAACCAGCCAAAACATTTCAGATTTCATTCCTCACTTCATTCTTGAAGTCTTCCATCATCTTCTCTACCCTCCGAGGGTTTTCTCTCCTCGATGACATCTCTCTTTCCACTCCGATGAATTGCCTCAACTTAGCGATCTGACTACCAATTTCAATTTGCCTCCCCTCGATGATCTATTAAACACACACATAGCTTGCCTTGAATCAGTGATCTGTCCACCTCAAGGAATGCCTCAAATGATTATTCCACCAACTGATCCATAGCTAGCTCTGATACCAATTGATACAGCCATAACCGATAACAACCCTACAAAGAGTCAACTGGTTTATGGAGAAAGAGTGACACACCTAAAGAAGTAATAAAACATAAAAAATTCATATAAATAGATAAAATTCAAGTCTTAGAAATTTCAACAATTATCTAGTAATCATCAGATTATCATCAAAGAACATTCGGTAGTTAAGCAGTTATGTGTAAGCTTCAAGCCAGAAATAATCCAATTGGGACCTTGAAGGTAAACCAAATCATAATATGAGAATCTTAATCTTCATTCTAAGTTCTACTTCCTCTTCCCCTACAAATGATTATATAACATCACATTTATACCCACTGGAACATATCTGGGTCGGCATCAAAAGATTACATTCACCAATGCAAGAAAACGAAATGTGTGATTTGGTCGGCCCTCAGATTTAAGAAATATTTCCAGAAAATAACAACCAAGTGATGTGGCTTAGTAGGGAGGTCAACAAATGCCAAAGAACATTGGACAAGACCCAAGATGGATCCACACACCAACAATTGCATTGGTAATGAAGGAAAACCAATCGGTAAGCACAAGGACTGTCCCAGGAACCTAGAAGCAGCCAACCAGAAGTGATCACATGTCAGAGAAGAACCCAAATAAACTAGAAATCTAGAATCAAGCACATGAAATTGCCAAGAAATTGCCAACAAGATCTTCCACAAATAACAAGCCACTACCGGTACATACCGATAAAAACAATGAAAACTGCACAAGGAACTAAGCAATAAAAATACTGAAAGGAAATATTTTTGGTTGGTGCAAGATTTCTCATTGATCATGGATGCTCTTGCATAAAATGGCATGAATACGCCATGGTGTTTTCTTACTAGGAAATAGGATGAAGATCCTCTAGAAAAGCATGTAGATAGAATAGGGAGAATATAATAATCTTTGGCAAACGATATCTCACTTTCAATCGTGGAGAAGTCATGCATAAAGTGTTGAAGTTGTGCAACCTTAAACAACACACACTAAGCAATATATTAAGCCTAGAGAATATTAGTCAACTCTGAGTTTTTAACACTTTTAAATCTAGAAGTGTATTCTTAGAGTGACCACACACAAGAATAAGGAAAAATCAAAGAAAATACAATAAAATTGTGGATTTCATGCACTCTTTGAAGGGCATAAGGAAGTTAAGATTGACTATTTGGTAATGTGTTTTGTAGTTGCACATTTTATCAATGATAATTATTTTAAATCTTATTTTATCGTATAATCATAAACAATAATTGTTTCTTAGCAAACCGTTCAAAATTGTTCACAAAATTCTTGTTTAAAAAAAATAATATATGCCATTGGCAAAACTATTAAAAGGAGAAATGAGGAGTTTTATTTTTCTTTAGGAGTCATAAGTTATTTTAATTACAGGGATGAGATATTGATATTTAAATTTATGATTATTATATATGAGTTTTAATATAAATGATATGTAATCTTTTTATACGTTGTTATAAGGAAATTCTATTATAAGGGTGTGTCATATTTTTGGAGGTGTAATGTTGACTAGTGTATGGCTTCATCATTTGTTGAAATCAACAATGTCCTCATTTAATTATGACTACATATATATCAAACATTGCTTGTACTTTTGGAGCTATCTTTCTTATAGACAATAATACCTTCAAAGACTCACATGAGTCATCAAACAGATAAACTATAAAAAGGACATCTTGGAGGTTGGAGACATTGGAGGATGGAGGAATTTCCATAATCTCAAGTTAGCTTCTCGCTTTGAGATGATGCTTGGCATGAGAAAAAAATTTGGATTTAATTTCTTTCTTTCCTTTCAATTTTCCTTGTAGATGCTGATGGATTCAAAGAATACAACTATTGTGAAGTATGATTTTTGGAGACAAGTTTGGGGTTTGGTGAAGTGCTCAAGTGTGCATGGTTGCCCAGAGAGTTGACAATGTTGTGATTGAGAATTATCACCCTTACAAGGGTCAAGAGACAATTTGTAGGATTTTTGTCCAAAATAATACGATATCTGTGATTTGAGAGTTCAAGACTGAGAGCTCAAGGATTTAGCTCAAAGCTACACCATTACAAGGGTTCACCTTTTGGGTCAAGAGTTGGCAGAGTTCCACTCAATTAAGGATTTGGTTATTCAAAGAAACATCTTCTCAAATATATGTATTTATATTACATAATCAACAAAAAAAAATTGTGTGTAAGCTTCAAGGGGAGTCCCTGAGGTAAGGCAAATTTTATGATTTAAGGGGTACATTTGTAGAAACAATGTAATAAGGGGGGTAATGTTGGTGGATAACTCATTATATTACATTTTTTAATGTGTGTCTATTATAAAGGTTCAGTTATATAACTGTTTCCTTAGAACTATATCCTCCTTGTATAAAATCTCTACAAATCATCCAATATAGTTATTGAAAATTCACTATTTTATTTTGGGTTCTGTACACACCTAAAATTGTCCTGTCTAATTAAATAAATATTTTATTTATTTAATTATTTTAAGCCTAATTCTTCTATTAATTAAATGAATTTTAATTTATTTAATTAATTCATTTATCCTCTTCTAAGCCTTTTCTCATTTAAATAAATACTTTTCTTTATTTAAATAGTCCTTTACTAAATTAAATAAATACTTTTATTTATTTATTTGATCCCACTTCTTCTATTAATTAATTAAATCTTTCTTTATTTAATTAATTCATTAGCCTTTTCTACCCATGACACATCATTCATCTCTTAATTTCTATAGTACCTACTCTCTTATTATTTTATTATTTCTTCTACCTACCCTCTATTCCTAGTCGACTATTTATCTTTTACACCTCTTAATCTTATCCCTTCATTTTCTAAAGTGTCTTCTATATAAGAGGATACTCTCTTTCATTATTCCTCCTACGCATTCCAAACTCTGGGATTAGCATTCGAACTTTCATATGTGATCAAGCCTACTTGCAACCACATTTCCATTCTTTGTTGACCTCTTGTGCACACATAAAATCTGAGAGCAAATATATCAAGCAAGATCAATGGTAGGAAGAATGGAGATTCAAACCCTATTGGACATGTGATGGTATAATCTTTGTGATTTTGTTGATTTGCATTGTCTTAGGTAATCTTCATATGTTATGGTGGATCTTTTTTGTTGTTAGGCTAGGGTTTTGTGGATGAATTCATTTAGTCTTTCAATATTGTTGTCTCCATTTTTACCATAAATAGGTTATAATCTAATGTCTCCTTTACCTCCCAGAAATTTTTCTAAATTTAGTAAGTCAATTTTTTTTATGTTCTTAGATCTACTACTATTCTTTATCCTAAGGGGAAATCCCATCCTCTTCCTTGTGCCACGACCTCCCCTTTTGTGGTTTGTGGCCAAGATGTGGTAGAAAATGTTGCTTTCTATGTTGGTGTGTAGATTTTCTCAGGTTAGGGCTTCCCTTTTAGATCTACATCTTTAGGTGATAAAATCTTAGAAGCCTTTGATTTCTGGTACCATTGAGCTTTTCCATTGTGCTAAGGATTTTTTTATTACTTCATTTGCCTCTTATAATGATCATGACTTGGCATTGAGAAATTTATTGTCTTGGGGAGTTAAATCTATCTTGGTCAAACCCTAGATAGCTTCTTTTAAACCTCTTACTAAACCACTCCATTTGCACCCAACGTAGGTTTTTCTTCCTAATCTTCCTTTTCATTTTTGGGAGTATTTCTATTGTGAGGCCATTGAAAAATCAAACATCTACTTCTTGATGGTTGATCATACAAATTCCTTCATGGGTGAATCTAATTTTCCTCATATTTTATTTAACATTGACATCTCTATGCCCCTCCTTAGGATGTGGTTCTTATGGTTGGGATGGGCCATAGAATCAATCATTGGATTATGAGGGCCTCTCATCTCATTGTCATAGATGCTTCTCAATAAGTCATTTAGCTACAAATTATTCTCTCTTGTGTCATAAAGGTGTTGCTACTTGGTGGAAGGATGCTAATGGTGATCATTTGACTATTCATGCTTCTAATTTTGATGACTCTTTACATGCTAATGATGACTCCTCTTAGGATGAGCTTGTGCCTCTTACTATTTGTGTGGCCTCCTCAATCTACATGGATCCTATTCCTCCTCTTGTTACTTGTGCAGTCTCCTCTAGCCCTATGATTTTACTCTTGTTGTGTCTATTTTGTTGCAACCTTTGATGGCTGGTCAAGAGCCCACTCTAGGTGTTGATAGCCTCTATGAGGGGATTTCCCTTCTTGATCCCACTAGTGATGATGTCCCTAATGGTAGTATTTCTTAAAATGTTGTTTTTCATAGGCAAAAAGGTAATTTTTCCTCCCCCAAACTCTTCCTTGAGTTGTGGGTAAAATTTCTTCCCACTCTTGGGTTGGGTTCCTAGTTATTCTACCAGGATATTGTTAAAGGTATGTCTTAGCCTTTGTTTCATTAACAACATTCTTGTTGAAGGTCTATCTTGGCCTTTGTCTCATTAACAATAACCTTGTGATCTTTTGTTAATGGCTTGTTTAACCCAAGTTTGTATAGGGTCAACACTCTTATTTTTTTGCTTATTTTTATCAAAAATATTAGGTGCAAAGTGGAGATACCTTTTAAATGTTCTCTTAGTTGTCAAATTCCTTGCAAGAGAAAATAAACTATCAAGAAAATCTATCTACTTTCTATGTGTTGAGAGACCCATAGACTTGCAATACTACATGAAATTTTGTATGCTCATTAGCTTTATTAATACATCTACTCATCAAAGTGTCAACATTTATTAGCATCGCCCTCCTATCCTCTACCATATCCAAAAAAATGGAATTGGATATCAATATCCTTTATCCACGCATGAAAGATTGGGTTCTTTTTTAGACATACATCATTCTAACTGATCAGAAATACGTTAAGGTGTTGAATTAAATGAAATATTTTAATCTTCAGTCAATTTTTGTCCTCATTCAAATGTAATAACTTTTCAATATTGGATTGTTTCTTTGACTTCCGATGAAGACATAAATGTAGTGACTATTCAACTTCTTTGAAATCTTATAAATAAGCTCAATTCAATTCCAATAGACAGAGTGATAGGTATACAGCTCTTAGGACAAGTTTGTCAAGTTGTGACATATATCTCATCTGTCAAGTTAGCCAATTTGTATTGGCTCTCATGAAGTCCACATGCGTACATCTCCTTCATGAGTTTTCCTAACTTGTATTGAATTGGGCATACATCTCTACCATGATTTTACGCAAATTGGATAGATTTGAGGGCATACATCTCTTTCACGAGTTTGCCCCAAATTGGTTTTTGCATATATTGAATGAAATGAGCTTTCACATGATTTATTTTGTGTTTTTACAATACCACCAATTCTTCTTTGGTTATTGTCCTAAATTAACAAAATAATTCAGATCAGTGATATCAGAGCCTCTTCAATCCTTTTAGGTGCATCTACAAACACGTTTTTCGTTGTTGGTAAGACATGGGTGTTCTTCCTCTACTCCACAGTCATTTCTCTCACCTCATGCTACTCTCACCATAAATCACCTTCCTTCTGAGTTACTCGCTCACCACGTCATTGTAAACCATGGTAGATTATGTAAGCCCTATTAAAGAGAACATAACTTGCAACACAACATGTGTGGAATTCTTGTCATCTATTTCAGCTCTCCATAATCCCCTATTATTATAAGGATGGTAGATTCAATGGTCACAAAGAAAAATGAGATGGATGACAATAAAGATGCAACTTCTCACAATCTATGCAAATCTCACCACCAGATTGTTTTCTGCTACCATTTTGGTCATGTGGAGTTTCGATTGCACAATATTCTTGAAGATTCCCATTTAATGCGAGTTCAAATCTCTTGCAGAAGTGTTGGTCATAGTTGCTCTGCAATCCAATCGACTCAATGATGTCTTGTTAGTGAAATTTGAAGTGCAAGTGCCATAACAAAGGAAAGGAAAAACCGATTGAAGGTGTAAGAGGGCCTTTACTGTATGTCTGCACGAAATTTCAAGAAAGTAGTAGAAGTGTTTGGATTCTTTTTCAACATGCACAACTGCTGGTCTGATAAAGATTTCTTATAGTGGTCCAAAACCCACCTCGCTCAACTGCTCGAAAGCCTTAGAGTCCTTAACGAAGAAGCCCTTTCCATTAAAATTATTGCACTCGAAAAGATTGAAGGGGAGGCTTATGTTAATAGTCTCATAGGTCATTTCTCGATGCATGAAGAACAACATAGTTGATGCGGTGTCTAAAAATGAGTCTTCAGAGACGTTTGAGCAGTGTGTCCTTGGACTTTCAGCAAAGGAAATGCTTACTCCAGAGGTTGTTGCCATATCAATGAAGAAAAATGGAGCGTGTGAGTGTACAAGGCAAATCATGTCCCTAATACAACTTCCATGATCCCTATCAATAATTTTATCATCCAATCGAGGACTACAATGTTTATGTGGGATCAAGATACTTCAAAGGTCACGAGCTTCATGTGCATTTACAAGATTATGATTATTCTCTCTCTTGACTCTCCCTAGCACTTTCAAGTTGCATGGCAGAATTTGATTTGGAAGATGATCGGGCAATGGGGCCCATTGCCTTTCAAGAGGGGAGGAATGATCAGAAATACATTAAGGTGCTCAATTTTAAATAAAATATTTTAAGCTTCTGTCAAATTTGTCCTCATTCAAATGTAATATTTTTTTAATATTGAATTGTCTACTCGACTTCTGATTAAGAAATAAATATAGTGACCTTTCAGCTTCTTTGAAAGCTTATAAATAAGCTCAATTTGAATCCAATAGACAAAGTGATAAGCATACAACTCTTAGGACGAGTTTGTCAAGCTGTGACATATATCTCATCTGTTGAGTTAGCCAATTTATATCAGCTCTCATGAAGTCCATAGGCATACATCTCCTTCATGAGTTTTCCTAACTTGTATGGACTCGGGCATACATCTCTACCACGAGTTTGCCCAAATTGGATAGATTTGAGGGCATACATCTCTTTCACAAGTTTACCCAAAATTGTATGGTTTTTGCATATATTGAATGAAATGAAGCTTTCACGTAATTTATTATGTGTTTTTACAATACCACCAATTCCTCTTTGGTTATTGTCCGCTGAATTAGAAAAATAATTCAGATCACTAACTTTTCTAATGAATTGTAACGAATACTTCCTCTAGCTCAATATATGAATACAATTTCTTAAGCTAGGTGGTTTCCTTAGAAGAATGAGTTACTAGCATATATTTTATTTTTGTAGTGGTTAAAAAAATACAAATTTTCACTTATCCAATTAATTGTGCCACCAAAAACATACTGAAAAAATATCAATTAGTGTATGTTATATATAGTTGTCGGGCTTATATCCTTTGAGTGTCTTGATATTTACTTCACATGTAAATTTGTCAGTGATAAATTTCTTGAGATAAAAAATCATTTAGGATTCTTATGCAACTCAAAGTAGGGTGAAAATGTAATGATGCAATTTGCATACCAATGCTATTTCACAAAGTAGGGTGAAAATCTAATGGTTCAATTTGCATAGCAATTTTATTTCACATTTTTTTGTCCATCTTAAGGAATTGTCTTGATACATATATATGGTGAGAAATGGTGAAATCCTATTTAATGTTGATCTCATTTATCTATCTTTTTATAATTCCATATGCACACCTCTTTATGCATAATAACACTTAGCATATCCATATTTTCACATACTCCAATACATTCATCCTCCCCTTTTTTAATTTTAATGGCTATGCCCAGACTTATAGCCATTCAATTTTTGTGGACTCTAATCTAATCCCTTTTTTTCTCCAAAATGTGACTATAGTTGCAAGGACATCCTCATAAGCACAAACTAATCCTCTCCTAATTGAATTCAAAACACTTGAACTGACAAACTCAACACACACTTGCATTACTTGAAATCATGTGCTAATTTTTGAAGTAATTTATTATATTCACTGTAATCTTCTAATCATTATTTTATCATTAATAAATCACTTCTCTTATAGCTTTGAAAAAATTATTAATTGAAAAACACTTGGATCTTGGTCCACTAAAACCAATCATCACCACCCCCACCCACCTAACCCGGGTTACCTTTCGAATAACCATCAAAATTTAATTTCAACCAATTGGTGTTTGGAGTGGGGGCACCTAATAGATATGTTGGTTTTGATAAATATAATTAATATTTTTAACAACACTTTCAAACATAATTGTTTGGGATAATGGTCTATGTTGAGTTTGGAGAAATGACAACATGATGTTAATAAATGGTAAAAAAAGTGACCAAAAAGAAACAAGAAATGGTTAAATGTATGTGAATTCAATAACATATCATGTTAGATATAATTAAATATAATTACCCAATAGGATTCCCCTATAAGAAATCTCACATATGGACTAGTGTCAAATTTGTCTCATACCAAAATACTTGTCAATATGTCATATTCCTACTTTCTAGATACTACTAAACCATTTTATTTCACTGGTTGCTCCACTCACCATTTCACATTGCATCTTATTGTTGTAAAATATTAAATCAAACCTACATTGTTTGAGAAAAACTTGTCTTGACCTAGAAAAAATAGAGGATCTCTAAACCAAACTATTTCTAAATTTACTTTTCACTTCAAGAGATTGAATTTGATTCATCTCATTTTAAATAAATCTTTATTCAATAGGGTTCCATATATGTTTCCTACAAACCCCTCCTTTTTTTCTTGTCGGCATAGTCCATAGCTTGACACAATTTGTGCAAAATTTTAAGGCAAGTCACTTAGCATTGTTTCAATCAGCTGGTGTTTTATTTCATGGATATATTTATTTTTTTGTATTTTATTTCATTCTTGTGTTTTTATCTATAAAATGAAGGCACTGGATCTATGATTTTTTATAGGGATGTTTTCATCAATCGTCAACATCCATGCCATTCAAAAATTCTAAAAGAATAGTTAAATCAAGTAATTTGAATGATCTAGACTCTATTTACAAAATCAAAGATGAAGTATATTGGATATTATTGGTATATGGAGAGATTGTTGGATATGATAGCATTTGATGAACCGGTATGTTGATATGATGATAATGTATATTGTCATTGATGTTAATAAGTGTAAGTAAACCGGTATGCAGATTGAAGAGATGTAGTGAACTGGTGTTGGGGTTTCACTAAGTGTGACTATTGGTTGATAGTCTCAGCTCTATGGTTATCGATTTTGCAATCCAGCTTGTGTGATGAGACCAATGATACTCTGTGATGAGTTAGCTAAGAGATGTGAATGAGATCAAGGTGCCACATCATCCTTGTGCACGTAAAGGATTGAGGTATGAGGAGATCGACCGCATTTGAAGTCTACCTTGGGAATGATCATTCTCCTTAGTGGAATGAGAAGAGAGTGTGATGTGTTACTGATTCCCATGTGCAGTGAAGAATGAACGATGCAGATTGTCTTGTGATCTGTTTGAAATTATAATACTCTATGCAATGTGTTTTGACGATCAGGATTGGACCGCCTGTGTTGTAAACCTAAGAAGCTAAGGGTTTAGGGTTTATGCTATCGACATATCGATTTTCTATAAGGTCGATGTTGTTGGTTAATATAAAGTTGTTGGCAAATGTTGTGTGTGTGTATCCGAGTGATGAGATACTTGATACTTGCCAAACCAGTAAGAGGGAAACTGCAGAGTGTGATTGCAGAGTAGAGGATATGAAAAGGATCTGCCTTGGCATGTAGTGTTGTTATCAGATCATAAGTTTTACCTGTTGTCTTCTAACCACTTCAATAGTTGGAAAATCCCTTTACCAGGTAGCTTTAACAGGATTATTGTAAAACCTGTAACCAGGTGACTCAAGGTCAGTGAGTTCTTCAAATCCTCTAGCAAGGTAACCTTTAATAGGGTTTCAACCTTTAACAGGGTATATAGCCATCCCTTAATCAGGTGATCTCTAGCAAGATTGGTTCCTAGCAGAACTTTATTGTAAAGTCTTTAATCAGACTAGGCTCCTAACAGGGTGAGCTTCAAAATAGTTCAAAACAAGCTTGTGGGTATTCATTCCCACCGTGGTCTTTCCCATTTGGGTTTCCATGTGAAAAATCTATGTGTTATGTGTTATACATTTTTCATGTGATGTTTATGAAGTATTTGGTTCAAACATTATGCATACAGAGTTAATAGGTTATGGAATTACTAGTATACCACATGCATTTATTAATGGGTGAAATTGATGTCAAGTATTGATCATATTTGAAGTGTTCAAAATTATCAGTTTATGGTGTCTGGTGTCTTATTGTGTTTAACCAGTATTGCCATGGTTAAGTTCAGCAATGATGATAAGCAGTTGGTATTGCTTTAGGTAGATAAGTTGTTTGGAGAGATTTTATCTGTACTAATTCACCCCCCCCCCCCCCCCCACGTCCCTCTCAGTACTAGTTGGGGTATATGTTGTTCATCATTACTCTTCATTTCGTATCAGAGAAACTCCAAGTCCTTGGTAATATAAGCTTAACCGCTTGAGGTAAAAGATCCTACTGTAATGATGAAGAGGGAAGGTCCTAAGTTCAACAGAGATAACTTTAAGATATGGAAGGACAAAATGAAGATTCACATCAAGAGTATGGGTGCTCAACACTAGAGCTATGTTGAGAATGCCTATGTTACTCCCACTGACACTCTGACTGATGATTAGAAGAGAGAGATCCAGGAAAATGGGCAAGTCATGGAAGCCCTTATCAGCAGCATGTCAAATATTGAGTTTATTGATGTACAAGACAAGGACACACCTAAGGATGTATGGGATGTACTAGAAAACATCTATGGTGGTGATGAGCATGTAAAGAAAGCTAAGGAAGGAATCCTTAGAGGTAAATTTGAGGATATGAGGATGGTTGAAGGTGAAACCATTCAGCAGTATGGCATTAGGATTAAGATTGTGGTTGGAGATATCAAAAGCGCTAGTGGAACTATTGATGATACCACTGTTGTTAGTAAAGTCCTTAGATCATTGTTACCAATCTATGCAATCATAGTTATTGCTATCCAGGAACTAAGGTCTATTGATAATACCAAAGTATCCTTAGATTCTATCATTGCAAAGTTAACTGCATATGAGTTGAATAGCTATGATGGTAGTGTTCAGAAGACTGAGTCAGCCTTTAAAGCATCTAGTGTACCATCTAGAAAAGGAAAAGAAACTAGTACCAGTTATGAGTCTAGACAATACAGAGATGTGGATGATGAAGAGATTCTAATGGAGTTTGAAGCTCTTCTTGCTAAAAGACTTCCAAAGGGAACTGGAAAATATAGAGGTAAACTTCCTTTGAAATGTTTTTCTTGCAACAAGATAGGACATATAGCTGTTAATTGTCCTAACAATGACAATAAGGATAAACTAGAGAGGTTTAGAAATTATAAAGGAGGAAACAGAAGAAATTGTCTAGTTGATGTGGATGAAGGTGTCACTGACGAAGAATCAGAGGATGAAGAAAATGAAGACATAGTGTTTGTAGCAGTAAAGGAAGAAGTGTCAAACAAGAAAGCTCTTGTCTCCCACATTGATAACTCCAATGAGTGGATAATTGATAGTGGTTGTTCTGACCACATGACTGGTGACCGGAGAAAGTTTTTGTCTCTAGAGGAATATGATGGAGGTGTTGTCAGATTTGGCAATGATGCACCATGCTTGGTGAAAGGTAAAGGATCCATCTCACTAAATGGAAAGAGCAGTGCAGATGATGTCTATTCGGTAGAAGGTCTTAAGCATAACCTATTGAGTGTTGCTCAACTGAATGAAAAAGGACTAGTTTTGGAATTCAAAGGTGGAATTTGCAATATAATTGGGAAGAGTGGTGAAGTTATTGTGATTGGTAAGCAAACCAAAGGTAACCTATTTTAGTTGAATGCCAAGATAAGTCGGTGTCTAATGGCTAAGTTTGATGATAGTTGGACATGGCATAGGAGACTCTGTCATATGAACTTTGACAACATTGTTAAAACCAGAAAGATCAAGGTGCTAAGAGGATTACCTTTTCTGAACAAACCTGAGAATTCTTTGTGCAAAGAATGTCAACTTGGGAAGATGTCTTCCTCAACTTTTAAAGGTAAGTCTTTTTCAGCAGAAAATTTGCTTGATCTTGTGCATATTGATTTGTGTGGTCCTATGAATACTAGAAGTATTCAGGGAGATAGGTATTTTATGATTCTTACTGATGACTACTCAAGAATGATGTGGGTCACATTCTTGAAAGAAAAGTCTGAAGCATTTGGAAAATTCAAAGCTTTCAGAGCATTAGCAGAGAAAGAAAGTGATAAAAAGATAAAATGCTTGAGAACTGATCAAGGAGGAGAATTCACTTCTGATGAATTCAATAAGTACTGTGAAGATAATGGTATCAAGAGGCATTTTTCTGCCCCGAGGACACCTCAATAGAATGGCATAGCAGAAAGAAATATCAGGACTGTAGTTGAAGCGACTAGAACAATGTTGATCCAAGGAAAGGTTGCTCACACTTTTTGGAGAGAAGTGGTGAGAACTGCAGTCTACACTATGAATTGGGTACTCATCAAGAAAGGTAAAGATAAAACCCCTTATGAGTATTGGACTAGGAAAACTCCCATTGTGAGTTACTTTAAAGTGTCTGGTAGTAAGTGCTATATCAAGAGAGGTGAGAATTTGAGAAAATTTGATGCTAAATGTGATGAAGGAATATTTATGGGATATTCCACTAAGAGAAAATCTCTCAAGTGCTACAACAATGTTAGGGTTGATGAATCCCCTGAGGAACCTGAGGAAACATGTAGCGAAGAAGTGGAAGATGAACCGAGAATAGCCTTTTGGGAACCAGTTAAGAAAGAAACTTGTAAAGATCTCAGTGTTCCTGTATCAGTAGAAGCTACAATGAGAGAAGAAGAAGAAGTTAGTGAAGAAGAAGAAGAAAAGCTAGCAAACTAGGCTAGAATCATTCCTAGATATGTGAAGTTGCATCATGATCCAAAGAAAATCATAGGAGATAAAGATGCAGGGATACTCACAAGAAGAAAAGTGAAAGAAAACTCTTGCATGATTTCTGAATTTGAACCCAAGACTTCAAGAGAAGCTCTTACAGATAAAGACTGCATTAAAGAAATGGAAGAAGAGCTAGACTAGATAGAAAAGAATGCAACATGGTCTTTGGTGCCCAAATCGGAACATAAAAATGTCATAGGTACCAAATGGGTATTCATGAATAAGTTGAATGAAGAAGGCATAGTTGTAAGGAACAAGGCTAGGCTTGTATGTAGGGGATATGTGCAGGAGGAAGGAGAAGGCTATGGAGAAACTTATTCTCTTGTGGCTAGACTAGAAGGTGTTTGAATGCTACTTGCATTTGAAGCATTTAAGGGATTTAAGGTTTATCAGATGGATGTGAAATCTTCTTTTCTGAATGGAATCCTAGAAGAGGAAGTGTATATAGAGAAACCATGAGGGTTTGCCTTATCAGAAGATAGTGACATGGTGTGTAGATTACACAAAGCCCTATATGGACTAAAACAGGAACCTAGGGCATGGTATGAAAGACTAAACTCTCATCTTGTGAAGATTGGATTTCAGAGAACAAGTGAAGATAGCAACATCTACTTGAAATCATAAGATGAAATGAAGAAAGAGTTTGAGATGTCTTTGATAGGAGAAATAAAGTTCTTCATTGGTTTACAGATATAGCAAATGAAAGAGGGTATTTTTATTACCCAATCAAAGTATGCCAAAGAGGTATTGAAGACTTTTGGCATGGAGGAAAGCAAATGGGTTGGTACACTGATGGTGACTAGCTATAAACTGACCAAGGAAGATGATTCAGAACTAGTAAATGAAAAGGAGTACTGGTCAATGATAGGTAAGCTACACTATTTGGTGCATAGCAGACTTGATATTGCTCATGCAATGGGCATAGTAGTTCATTTTCAAAAATGTCCAAGAGAATCCCACTTGGTATCTTTCAAAAGGATTCTCAGATATCTGAAAGGAACAGTTGACTATGGATTGGGGTATCCATATAATGGAGACTATAATCTCAAGGTATATACTGATGCCAATTGGGGAGGAAATCTGGACGACTAGAAAAGCACAACCAGTGGAGCGTTCTTTCTCAGTGGAAGATTAGTATCATGGACAAGTAAGAAGCAAAGCTCTACTTCTCAATCTATAGCTGAAGCATAATATGTGGTAGCATTTATGAAGTGCACTCAAGCAATTTGGATAAAGCATGTATTGGAAGGTTTCAAGGTACCTATATCTGAACCAACAGATATATTTTGTGATAATACAAGTGCAATAAATATTTCCAAGAATCTGGTATTGCATGCTAGAAATAAACATATTGAGCTTAAATATCAATTTTTGAGAGAAAAACTTCAGAATAAGGAGGTTGTACTACAACATGTTTCCAGTAAAGAGAAACTAGCAGACATATTCACTAAGCCTTTACCAAAGATGACATTTACCTATTTGAGAGGTGAACTAGGGTTTCTTCCCCTTCATGAAATCAATTAAAGATGTGTGCTCCACATTAGTCAAGTACTATAGTGACAAATCTTTCAAGATTGATATGTTGAAGGATGCTACTCCTTAGGGGGAGCAGTATAGTAGATTTTGGAAGCTTATGCCTCCACTTTGGCATTGTTGTCAAAGGGGGAGAAGATATTTGATGTATGGGGAAAAGATATCTGATGATGAAGATACAGTGGTTTATGATATTTTCAATAAGAAATGCTAACTGAGTATTGTCATCAATGCCAAAGGGGGAGATTATTGGATATTGCTGGCATATGTGGAGATTGTTGGATATGACATTTGATGAACTGGTATGTTGATATGATGATAATGTATGTTGTCATTGATGTCAATAAGTGTAAGTGAACTGGTATGCAAAAGAGATGTAGTGAACCGGTGTCGGGGTTTCACTAAGTGTGGCTACCAGTTGATAGTCTCAGCTCTATGGTTATTGGTTTTGTGATCCAGCTTGTGCGATGCAACCAATGATACTCTGTAATGAGTTAGCTAAGAGATGTGAATGAGAATGAGGTGCCATGTCAGCCTTGTGCGCATAAAGGATTGAGGTATCAGGAGATCGACTGTGTTTGAAGTCTACCTTGCGAATGATCATTCTTCTTAGTGGAATGAGAAGAGAGTGTGATGGGTTACTGATTCCCATGTGTGGTGAAGAATGAACGATGCAGATTGTCTTGTGATCTATTTGAAATTGTAATACTTTATGCAATGTGTTTGGATGGTCAGGATTGGACTGCCTATGTTGTAAACCTGAGATTCTTAGGGTTTAGGGTTTATGCTACCCACCTATCTATTGTCTATAAGGTCGATGATGTTCATTATTGTAAATTTGTTGGCAAATGTTGTGTGTGTGTATCCAAGTGATGAGATACTTGATACTTGCCAGACCAATAAGAGGGAAACTATAGAGTGTGATTGCAGAGTAGAGGATATGAAAAGGATCTACCTTGGCATGTAGTGTTGTTATCGGATCATAAGTTTTACCTATTGTCTTCTAACCATTTCAATAGTTGGAAAATCCCTTTACCGGGTAGCTTTAATAGGCTTATTGTAAAACTTGTAACCAGGTGACTCAAGATCATTGAGTTCTTCAAATCCTCTAGCGAGGTAACCTTTAACAAGGTTTCAACCTTTAATAGGGTATATAGCCATCCCTTAACTAGGTGATCTCTAACAGGATTGGTTCCTAGCAGAGCCTTATTGTAAAGTATTTAACAAGACTAGGAGCCTAACAGGGCGAGCTTCAAAAGAGTTCAAAACAATCTTGTGGGTATTCAATCCCACCGTGGTTTTTCCCATTTGGGTTTCCACATGAAAAATCTATGTGTTATGTGTTATGCATTTTTCATGTGATATTTATGAAGTATTTGGTTGAAAGATTATGCATGCAAAGTTAATAGGTTATGGAATTACTAGTATACCACATGCATTTTTTTATGGGTGAAATTGATGTCAAGTATTGATCGTATTTGAAGTGTTCAAACTTATCAGTTTATGGTGTCTGGTGTCTTACTGTGTTTAATCGGTATTGCCATGGTTAAGTTCAGCAATGATGATAACCAGTTGGTATTGGTTTAGGTAGATAAGTTGTTTGGAGAGATTTTATTTGTACTGATTCACCCCCCCACTCTCAGTACCAGTTGGGGTATCTGTTGTTCATCATTACTCTTCAAAGTACCACCACCCACTTTTGGGCTAAACATTTATCAATTGTAAAACTAGACTCCTTCAATATGGCATCTTGAAAACACAAAGTCAAACTCAATAAGGTCATCACTATCTAGAAAGTTTGAATCTTGACCCCAAAACCTAAACAAAGAGCCCATCCAGTGGACAACTTCAATGCATCCATAGGTTGGAATCTCATCTAAGGTAATCTTAATCTAGGTAGCTATACAAAGTCTAAAGATAAATAAAAAGTATGATTTGTACGTGATCAATGTAATGTTTCTCTACTTCATTGAAAGCTTGTGAGGGGAACGTGAAAACCTTGAGAGGGCCAAAGGTCAATTAAGGTTTGTTCTCTCATTCAAACCCTATATATTTGTGCTTAATTTTGATTATTCATAAACATACATACATACACTTTTTTATACTTTTGTTTATTTTTTATTAAAGAAAAAATAGGTTTTGAGGGGACCTGAAACCCCTAACAATAGGTTTTGAAGGAATCCACAACCCTCAGATTTTACCAGGATCTAGAACCCACAATACCACATTGCCAAGAAGAATAATCATAAAAAACCAATAACCCAACCTCAGCTATACAGAGAAAGCCAACTCTTATCTCATACACAAGAGTTTTAATAAGGCACACTTAACCTTCAACAAATACCATGGGTGATTCCAAGCACCCATAACCTTTGAAACACTAAATTATAATAGATAATCATACATTCACAATCTGGACGCATAGGGTTTTAAAAGGCTCCCCTAACCTTCAACCTGAGTTTTAAAATAGCATCCAAAACTACCAGAGAAGGGTTTTCCCACACTCCCTTAACCTATAACATAGATCTCAGGCTATCAAAAGAAAAACTTATCCTTAACCAAAAATAACAACTGGCCAAACTGGACCCTTCAAAACTACTAGAATCTTGCTTGCCTATGGGTTTTACAAGGCTCCCAAAACCTGAAACAGGCACCAAAAGGATAAGAAAAGAGAAAAAACCAAAAAAAGGGGGAATTTTGAAAGACATAACTAACCTTCGAGATGGGTTTTATAATGGCTCCCATAACCAACAAAAATAAGCTCGCCACCACACAACATATGATCAAAGTATACCTTCTAGCACAACACCTCTCCACCTCTAAGGATAGGGAACCACCTTAATAGGAGCTAAGAAGATAGAGATCATCAGCAGAAAGAGCCAAGATTCAAACCACAAAATAGAGTCCAACGCCCAAAAAAATGATTCTAGATGCTTAGCTTGATAGATAGATTTTGAAAAGGCTCCCAAAACCTCAAGCAGAAAAATAGGCCTAAACCAAATAGACTCCGTGTAGATGACCTCCACCAATATCTCCACCTCTATAGGAGAAAAGGAGAAGAAACCCAAGAAAAAGGAGAAATAAATAAAAGTGCACCTAGCCTCGAACAATAGGGCATCCATAACCCCTAGTAAGAGCCATCCCACTAACCTTATCCCACAACTCTTCCCCTCTATAGAAGAATGGTCCACCTCAATAGAATAGACCAAGAGAAATAGTAAGATGACATCCTGAAAGTCACCAGAAAACCTCTTCAAAAGCATAGGAAAATAAATGCATGCACACACTATCATCAAGAGGAGATCCAACAAGGCTACATGAGAATTTTAGGGCCAATATGGAAAGCTAATGTACTGAGAGGGGAGGGGTGAATCAATACTTCAAATCCTTTTATCAACAATATCTTTACTGTTATGCATAAACCACAAACTGCTATAACATAACATAAAGCTAAAACAAATAAATAACAATCATACATGATTCACTCCATAACATATATATTTTGGTTATGTAGAATAAAATTGTGGTGGGGACGGCACCCACAACTTCACTATTGCAATAATAAAGGTTGCTCAGTTAGAGCTACATGTTCAGCTATTTTTGATAGCTTACCTTGTTAGGAGTATCAAGATCATTAGATCTACCTTGCTAAAGGATTTTACAACACTTAAACTAAATGTTGCACCTGGTTAAAGGATTTACAATTTATAGACTTTGTTAGAGTCTTTTACCCTATTAAAGGTTTCTCTTACAACTTCAAAATATTACAATAAAATCTTTACAAATATCTGCAACTTTACATCTAGAATGTTATAGTAGATTCTATGTGCTCAAAATGAGATTACCTTGCTTATAGCATACCTCGATAACCAATAGAATAACTTGGTAAACCCTTTTGTTTACTCTGTTCTTTGACTATTCTATAAAATCCTTCTCAGTGACCTTTGTGTCTCTGTAATAGTCATAACACTTCAGTGCTTTCTTATGTATCACACATGTCTTGCTTCATACACCTCTATGTATCTCTATCTGATCTCAATCCATGCTGTATAAATAGATCTCTTATGTCAGTGATCAGGTTCATTGCTTCGATCTTACAAACATGATTTAGCAAATGAATAACTATACAAAATATTTCATTGGTTAGATGACCTCAAAATCATACACAATCTTTAAGTGCAATTACCAATGTGATAACGGTTTTATGTTTCTTGATCTTGTAACACGTTTTCCCATGTGTGTCTAGATTCAATGAATCTAGTAACACATTTCACTTGGTGTATATCAAATCGGTGTATCATTTTTTTTGCTCGATAGACATGGAATGTTACTCGGTTGACAGCTCGGTGAATACTGGGCTCTGTGACTACTTTCTTCTATAACCGACTATTCTGTGCATACTGACTGAATGTTTCAGTAGTAGTAACCGACTAGAGTATATAGAATGAATTTGGATATAAAACTAATGGTAACTATAATAAGTAGTAACAATCTCCCCTTTTGACATTAGTTGAGATGTTTGACAAAACTACTTTCAAAGTCATAACTCAAAAATCTATATACTTACAAAATTTTGACAAAACTGACAGCATATACTTTTGTCAATGAAATAGTATATTTAGATATACTCCCCTTATCAATATACTGTACAAAACTCTAAGTTTGCATGCTCGGTGATCAATATTCTGTACTTGGTTCTATTTGATGATCACTGCTCAGTGTATTGGTCAATTTACTACTCTTCTTGTCAAAATTAACTATGCATATGCTCTGTTCGGCTCGGTATACTCCCCCTGTATACTACATTCCCCTATATACTTTGATACGATACTCACTCCCCTTTTTTGACAAACATCAAAACTTAGTTACCATTTGGTGGTGACAACTGGTCAAAAATGGATTTGTACTTTGTTCGAGCATCAGTGAGAGCAGCAGAGAGTGCATCCTTAACACTGTCCATGAGTGAATTATGAGCTGTAATGTCAGCTAACAATGAAATGAGTCCATCTAAGGTGCTTCCCTCTTGTTGAGTGGATAGGGAGGTAACTTTGTTGATTTGTTCTTGGAGGAGGGAAAGATGAGGAATGAATAATGTTTGAAGTGTCATTATGTCCATCTGTATCTTGTGCTCTTCATTCCTGAGTTCCAATTGTTGAGCCATGAGCTTTTGTAACTTTGTATAAAGATTCTGAATGGAATTTGGCTCAATGGTCAACTTATTTGAGAGATCAGTGATCTCTTTCTCAATCACTTCAGTTTTATTCTTGATATCTTTAATGAATAAAGAAAATGTATAGAGTTTCTGAAATAAATAAAGAATGTTCTTGAGTTGAGGGGTCAACTCAGCAATAAATTTGACAAGTTTAACTTTGCCAATAGCAATAGATTTCTGTACCTCTTCAATCATTTTAGCAGTGAGCTCCTTGTCCTTTAACTTGCTCAAATATTCAGATGCATCTACTCCAGATGTCTCTATCTTGGTTAGGAGTTCATCCAGTTGAATGTGGACGACAACATCTTTTGTCACGGTTGCTTCAAGTAGCATATCGGTTAAGAGTTCTTTCACCTTCTGAACTACAATTATTTTTCATTTGAATAGCCATTTGCTTCTCCTATTCAGCTTTGGCTTTGCATAGTTCACTGAATTCAATGAGTGCTTGCCCCTTTAATTTGGATATATCGACATTGGGCAACACTATTGGTTTTGACAAATCTAATTTGAAACTATGCTTTTTCATTTTCTTTTCTTTACCTTTCATCGATTGGACTAAAACAATGGCTTGTGAGGCTTGTTGACCCTCGGTAGGTTGCTCAGTAGAGGAAACAGTTTGGTTAGTTTCTTTAGCCTCTGTAGTGTCCTTTGGTGTCTCTGAGCTTGGTGTCTCAGTTGTAACATTTTCAATGCTAGAGGGAGCTTGAGAGGTCTATTCTTGAGAAGTACCTTCTCTTGTTGTTGACTTGTGACCTTCGGTGCCTTGTTCCGTATCCCAATGGACCTCAGTTGAAAAAGGCTGATTGACTGGAGGATAGGGCTAGACTTGTTCCAAAACTGATTCACTAGAAACAAGTTGGGCATAAGCATTCCCTTCTATCATTTACTATTCAGGTGCCTCGGTATCCATGATATCCTCATCAACATGTATGGTGTCAGCAGGGTCTTGCTCAGTGATATCAGGATCTTGCTCGGTGACATCAATTATTTCAACTTTAGCTTGCTCACCAGCATTCCCGATTCAAAATATTTCCTGCCATTTTTCTTTGGTCTCATTCTCTACATCCAAGTAAAGGCCATTCATCAATTTCAAGGCTCTTTGCTTGACTAGGAATTTTGTGTGGTAGTTTTTCAGATGTTCGGTGATCTCATCTACCAACATGTCTAGGAAAAGATGTACTAGACTTCTTTCTCCCATCTATTTCTCTAAGTCCATTGCATACTTCCACCTGTTGTCAATATGCAAATATAATTCATTTGGAAGAGATTTACATACTTCCAATGAGACCAATCAGAATTTCAATAGTGTGCAGATGATAGCTTCTTCTATTTGTCTCTTTTCATCATCAGATCTGGATTCATATTTTACATATCTGAATGATCCAAATCCACCATATTGCTTCAGATTAGCACATAAATTTTCAACACTATGTACATTTGCCTTTGTACTCTTGACAATCTGAAATTTGTTTTTGTCTTCAAATTCAGTATCACTAGACTCTTTAGTCAAAATGAGTCTTCAAGTAGATTTCTTGTAAGTTTTTGTTACCTTGGGTGCAGCAACATTCTTTGGTTTCTTACTCGGTGATGCTGCAGATGCTCTTGTGTTAGGTCACTTTGCAGGAGGAGTCGGTGATACTTTCAATATATCCTGTTTCTTTCTTTTCAAAACTTTCCCTTTAGGCAATTCGGTGCTCAGTGTTATAGCTACCTCTTGGGCTTTAGATTCCTCTTCGGTAATGGCTATAGTGCCCTTGACAGGTGTGGAGGAAGAACCTTCTCCAAATTTCTCTGATAATGCCTTGATCATTTTTGTCTCTTTCCTTGTAGCCTTTGGTACTACAATGCTCATCTTTACTTTCTCTTTAACTTCTTCATATGTTCCATATCTCAGCTTGGTAGCATGCCTTGGTAATGTAAGAAAAGCATCTATCTGTTGTTCTGTGATGTCAAAATCAATCTCATAACCCATAGGGGGCAAAGATTGAGTTCTTAGTTCCACAGCATTAACATAGCAGTAATCAGTGTCCACTTCAAAACATATGTCATCCTTGTATTTTTCCACTAACTTGGGTGGATTTCTATATCTGTTATGCATCTTCTCCTGAAACTTGCTGAAATAATCATCCATAATATCATTAAAATCATCACCTAGCTTCTTGATTAAGTCATTGATTTGATGGGTGATTGGTCAGTGTAGTTCCCAAACAACTTTACCGACTAATGGAAAGAATGTTTCAAAATAGAAAAACATGCATACCGGAAGTGATCCAAATTTTAGTGTATTAGCCGAATTGTTCTTCTTTGGCTTCCTTATGGTATTGAGATTCTCAAACAGGTTTTTCAACAATGCCTCACATAAATCAATTTTCATGCCTTTCTTCACAATTTTATATGCTAAGTCGACTACTGCACAGGGTACACTATTTTCCCTTGCTGATTGGAAGAAACAATAACCTATTACTCTAATGGCAAACTTTAGCTCTACATCAGTGACATTGTTCAATTTTAGTCCTGCAATCAGATTCTACTCCAGTTAAACTGATCAATTCCTTCTGTGATATCATTTTCTAAGCTCGGGCATGATCATAAATAGGGTAACCGATGATCAAATGAATGATTTCCTTGGTGATCTTAAACGGTTGCTCTTCTAGCCACATGAAGTCATCATGAACTCTACTCAGAACAAACTTGACCCATTAGGGTTTGAAGACACGGGGATAGGTTAGGGCTTCAGTCAATCCCTTGATTTTGATGTGTTCATATTTGCTATCCATTTTACCATCAGTACACAATTCATCATATGTGTCTTTAATCTCAACATGACCTAGTTCTTCAACTCGACATTTGGTAAAGAATCTCACATCCTCGACTAATAAACTCTATTCAGAATGAGTGAAAATGCAATTTTGTCATTCGGTTCAGATGCAATTTTGGGAGTTAAAGAGTATTTCAATGAGGGCTTTTCGATGTTCTCAACAAGAATGGGATTCTGGATCTTAGGCGCCATTGCAGATTTTAGATAAATACTAACAAAAGATCCTTAGGGTTTGAAGACTTTCAAATGGCAGACGCTTTCTACTTAGCAAATAATAACAACTTGATATGATCGGTAAACTATCTTGATAATGTTTTGTGATTGATGTAAATACCTTTGAATTTGCTTTGGAGGAGGTTTGATTGCCTTTGATTTGCTTTGCTCTACTTTCTTGAAAACTTGGTGAGTGAAAAATGACCATGCAATAGCTTTAAGTATTTATTATACCTCATCGGGCTTCATGTAGTTAGGTTAGAAAACATTAAATGCACTTAGTACCACTACTTCCTTTTTTTTGTGCTTTTACCGAGTAGCCAGACTTCCTGCATTTACCGACTTGATAGGCTTCCAACAGACTTTGATAAAATTTCAAATTTTCTAATGCATCTTTAATTATGCAGATTTTGAATTAAGTACAAGATAAAATAGGAACTGTTAAGATTTTGACCTTTGAGATAATGCAGTCTCTTCATACCTTTACCGATTAATTTGGAATAGGTGCACCTAACTCAGTAGGTAAGGTACTTTCTTCATTTGACACAATTTCCTTCTTTTTCCAAATCATCTGTAATTTGCCTTTTATTTCCTCAATGTCTCCTCTAGGTTGATCTCTACAATGTCTAGCCAAGTGTCCAACTTTGTGACAATGAAAAGATGTCATGCCAGGATTTTTCCATGATCTTCAGTTGTTCATTCTAAACCTTATAAAGCAGTGGCACTTATATGTCCATACTTTCCACAACATTCACACCATATCCTTGTATTGTAATCCCATGGTACTGTAGAATATTGTCGATAAGGATCTGTGTGAGTTTGGTAGTCTCTAGTATTTGCTCGATGTGTAGACCACATATATTTTTTCTGCTTAAACCAACACTCCTCGGTACTATGTCCATATCTATTGCAGTTTTTACAAAACCCTTTGAATTTTGCCTTCTTATAATTGCTAGTAGACTTTGTCCTACATTGGTTAGATGTGTGACCATATTTGTTGCAATTGTGACAATAACCATTAGACCTAGTGACATTCGGTTGCTTGCCTTTTCTGATTTGGCATATGCTAGCAGTGTGACCTTGTTTTCCATAGTAGTTGCAAACAAGCTTCTTTCCTTCGATATTCTTCTTATTTCTAGCTTGCTTTGATGATTCTCCTCTCTCCGTTGTATGAATTCCCTTCTCGGTAGAGTCTTTTCCTTTGTAACCGAGTCCTGCTTCTTTGTTGGGTCTTCTTGTATTCAGTTGCTCATCCAACACCTTTGATGCTTCATAACTCTTTTTTAGTGTTTCCTTATATTTGTTTTCTATTTCAAGTTCATTGGTCAACCTTGATACTTCAAGTTTCAATGCTTGATTCTCATCATCTTTCAGAGTTGCTTCATGATGTGCATAGCCCAATTGATCTGATAGATTTTGCTGAATCCCAGTCAACCTTGTGATTTCATCATTCTTTTTAGATACTAATACTTCAAGTTGTTGTTTTTCTCTTTCTAGATCTATTACTTTATCCTCAGCTGTCCTTAATGCATCAAGATTCTTAGTCATCTGTGTGCTGAAATGTCCATGTCCTCTTTTCATTGCTTTTAGCTGATTAGTCAGTGCTTTGTTCTTCTCCTTTAGTTCTTCAATCATCTCTTCAGTCTCATCAGATATACTGTTCTCAGATGAAGTTTCAATTTGTTCCACTAACTCTTGAGAGTCCTGAAAATCATCAGATAATCTCCTTCTAACTTTCAATGATTTTTGCACTTGTCTTTGCATGTGTGTAATCATTTGATTAGTATGATCCAACTCTTCTTGCAGATACACAATTCTCTGAGATTTTTTATAGCCTTCCATTGATAAGATCTTTCTCTTTAGGTTGTTAAACCTTTTTCCTAGATTCAAGCTCTAATACCAATTGTTAGCCCCAATATGGAAAGTTAATATACTAAGAGGGGAGGGGTGAATCAGTACTTCAAATCCTTTTATCAACAATATCTTTACTATTATGCATAAACCACAAACTGTTGTAACATAACATAAAGCTAAAACAAATAAATAACAATCATACATGATTCACTCCATAACACATATATTTGGTTACACAGAAACTCTTTGTTAGAGAGAAAAACTACAGTGGGGATGGCACCCACAACTTCACTATTGTAATAATAAAGGTTGCTCGATTAGAGCTACATGTTCAGTTATTTCTGATAGCTTACCCTGTTAGGAGTATCAAGATCATTAGATCTACCTTGCTAAAGGATTTTACAACACTTAAACTAAATGCTACACCTGGTTAAAGGCTTTACAATTTATAGACTTTGTTAGAGTCTTTTACCCTGTTAAAGGTTTCTCTTACAACTTCAAAATATTACAATAAAATCTTTACAAATATCTGCAACTTTACATTTGGAATGTTATAGCAGATTCTATGTGCTCAAAGTGAGATTACCTTGCTTATAGCATACCTCGGTAACCCATAGAACAACTCAGTAAACCCTTCTGTTTACTCTATTCTTGGACTGTTCTATAAAATCCTTCTCGGTGACCTCTATTTCTCTGTAATAGTCATAACACTTCAGTGCTTTCTTATGTATCACACATGTCTTGCTTCATACACCTCTATGTATCTCTATCTGATCTCAATCCATACTATATAAATAGATCTCTTATGTCAGTGATCAGGTTCATTGCTTCGATCTTACAAACATGATTTATCGAATGAATAACTATACAAAATATTTCATTGGTTAGATGACCTCAAAATCATACACAATCTTTAATTGCAATTTCCAATGTGATAATGGTTCTATGTTCCTCGATCTTGTAACACGTTTTCCCATGTGTGTCTAGATTCAATGAATCAGGTAACACGTTTCAGTCGGTGTATATCAACTCGGTGTATCATTGTTTCTTCTTGGTAGACATGGAATGTTACTTGGTAGACAGCTCGGTGAATACTGGGCTCTGTGACTACTTTCTTCTATAACCAACTATTTTGTGCATATCGATTGAATGTTTCGGTAGTAATAACTGACTAGAGTATATAGAATGACTTTGGATATAAAACTAATGGTAACTATAATAAATAGTAATAGAGGAAGGTGAGAGGACCTCCCACATAGAGGCCCCCTATAGCAGTAGAACTCTCCCAAAGGGAAAAAGATGACCAAGGGGAGAGGAGAAACTAGAAAACCCAGAGAAGACCTGCACACCAGAAGCTTCACCCAAATCCCAAATGACTCCCCCACAACCACAACAAGAGGGAGGAAACATCGAGAAGGAGTCGCCACTGCTGGGCATAAAGAAAGAACCCTTAGCCTCACAAGTGGCAAGGGTGACCAGACCTTTCCCAACACTACAAAGGCCATTCCATCTTTAGCATTTTCTACCCTAGACTTGTCCTCACCTGGAGAAACCCTAACGCCTCCATAAAATCCTCTCCCGCCAAGGTTAAACTAAAGAATAAGAATAGAGAAGAACATAGCCATTGAAATATATCTAAAGAGAAAAGCCTCCAACATAGAAAGAGGGTAGAACTCCAACCCTCGAGTAGGATAAAACCCCAACACATTGTAAGAGGAGACCAGCAATCCCAACAAAACATAACCAAGAAGATTTGGATACTCACACCACCCAATTTTGTAGTATAAGGCCCGAAGAGGATCCCTCCACACAATTGAATCCCTCTACAATAGTGGAGGAGTAAACCCAAGAATAGAGGAAAAGGGTGTCGAAGCCACCCCCAATAACAATTCCCACCGCAAGTAAAAATCCTCCACTGTGCAGGCCATAGGAACCAATCCTAGCACAGCCTCCACCGTAATCTCTCCATCTCCATCATCTAGATCATCCACTTCTTCTAATCCCTTCTCCTCACCTGAAACCCCCCTACACATTGCTTCCCGCTCCTTGTGCTTTGCTTACCACTCCTTGTGCTTTGATTCCCACTCACTATCATTTCAAACCTGCCTCTTAATAGATGAAGTTGTTAATGGTATTACACTTTTGTTTGATGTTTAGAAATGAAGTTGTTTAATTTATTTTCTTTTGAATATTTAGCCAATAGGAATCTTCATCACATGTGTTGTGTACAAACGTTACGCTAAAATCCTAATCACAAAATATATTAACAAATTTGAACATTTTATCATGGTGAATGAAGTTATCAATCCCTTTCCTAGGTTTTAAGAGCTATGCTTTTTACTTTGAATGGAAGAAAGCATGACATGCTTGACTGTATTTAAACCAGATTTCCATTATTTGAAATGCTTCCCAGAATTAATGTTCTTTTTCATTTTATTTTCTTGGGTGGCCCAATGGTAAATATCATTTTTTATATAAATTTGGTCTCACATGGGTCTTTAATTTGTAAAAAATGAGTTCTAGATACTCCAAGATTTTGAGGTTTTTTGTATAGAAGTCATGAATCCCAAACTCACCACTGGCCTCATTTCCCACCAAGTTTATCTTTGTCCCAAATGTTCATGTTTGTTTATATTCCACTTGCAATATTTTTTTTCTATTTTACTTAGGTAAGGGCTCATGTGAGTAGAATTTGGTAGTGCCAAATAACTAGAGAATCAAGTTAATCAATATCTAACAACTATACATATTTGCCACATAATTGATGACCATATTATGTTTCAATTGCAGTGCATTGAATTGTATTTTAGTTTCAACAAACTTTCCCAACACATGCCTTGGTGGACTGATGAGGGTTTTTTTTATAGTTTCTTTCATTGTCCAACTTCTAGGTAACTATGAGTGACACAAATCGATGAACATGATATTCTCCTAGCAAGGTTTCTTCCTATAAAGTGCCCATTTTTTATCATCACCATCACGAACTATACACTACTATTTGTGTAAAACCTTGAGGTAAGTACTTGTCATAGTTTTAGTGGGTTTTCTATAATTTGTATAGAATATGATCATTTTTTTTTTCTTTTATTTCATTAAAAATTAATTTTCTTGTTATATGTCAAATTGATTCTATGGTTTTATGCTAGCCAATCAACTTACCCATTATGAGAAAGGAAATACAATATTTAAATTGATATTAACAACATCATTCACTAGTGGCTTGAGGATTTTAATTAAAAAAACCTATTGATCTTACCAGTACTATAACACATAGGGACGTCAAATTTCTATCACGATCTCAGAAGGTGAAAACTACATGAAATATTGAAGACTGATCATAATCAATCCACATCAAATAATAATTTTTTTTAACTTAATTGCTGATGCTCTGCGAAATGGGGAAGGTTAGAGTAGAACCTGTGGTGGAATAACACACAAAAACACAAGAAACAATGATCAAAGTTAGTGTTATTCAATCAAAGACTAATCTAAGCAGGCATATCAAAAGAGACACCAAAAACAAAGTAAAGCATTTAACTATGAATATAAATGCAAGAAGACATCTCCAAATGCCTTCTACCATGCACTTAGCTCCTTCTCCTTTGTTCCTCTCCTCTCCAAGTTCCAAACTAGTGTAGCTCTCAACAGCATTTTGCACTATGGATGCTTATGGAGGTTCAAGATTGAAATGTTATTCTAAAATGCTATGCAAATGTCAATAAAAGCTAATATTAGATGCTATGATGCTAAAATGATTTATTTTAGGCCAAAATAACAAGATATTAGTGATTTATGCTAAAATGCTCTCTAGAATTTACTATAACTTAGATGCACACAAGTTTTCAGGATCTGGATTATGAAGAAATGGGTCCTATTTATAGGAAAAATGGAGCAATGGATGATTGAGATTGAGTAATCTCAACAAGGGTCAAGATTGAATGATATTCAATCCATGTGAGGACTTTCAACCCAATCCCAAGATGACAAGTGTCAATATGAGATAGGTTGAGAGGAGAGGGAATAAGCATTAAATGCTTGACATGACCTGAGAGTTAACTTAGGAGTTAAGGTAAAGGTTAGGTTGAATGAATAAATTCTTTATTCAAACAATAAAGCTTTTATCCAATGGATAAACTCTTGTGCAAAGGTAAAAGGGATAACCATGGTCAAAGCAATAAATGCTTGAGAAGACACATGAGTGCAAGTTGAATTAACCATAAATGGTTATGTAAGAGCCATTAATGGTCATGTAAGAGCCATTAGTGGTTTTGGAAGACATTAGAGGTTAAATTGTTGAACACACAAAGCATTAAATGCTTTTCAAAGACTTTGAAGTCTTTGAGAAGTGACTCCAAGTTGCTTAGGAATGTGACAATAATTAGGGGATGGATTAGGTTAATTAGGAAAGGGTTAGAAGAATCTAGAAGGGGTTTTAGGAGTGCAAGTGGATTTGGTGGGTGAGGGAAAATAGGATTTTAATTAAAATAAAATTAATTTATTTTAATTTGTGGTTGCAACTTGCATTTGTAGGAAAATGCAAGTGGGGGAGGATAATGATTTAAATAAATGTTTTATTTAATTTATTTAAAAGAGGAAAAGGAGATTAAATGAAATAAATATGATTTATTTATTTAATTGATTTGTGAATTTGGTATAGTGAATTAATTAAAATAAATTCAATAATTTATTTAATTAATAGGAGAATGTTTGAAGATGAATTAATTAAATATTAATTTGATTAATTGATGACTAGTGGGTTTTTAATCAAATAAATAGCAAATATTCATTTAATTAAACTGGACAGATTTATGTGACTACAATTACCATTCTAGATTCGATTGTAGCATGCAAAATGTATCTTGGACTATCAATTTTGTTGATCTATCATAAGTACCTAATTAAATTCATTTTTGTACAAGATATGGTTAGTAAATCAACTCCTAATTTGATGTACTACAATTTAGATCTAATAAAAAAATTGAGGATTTGTAATCCTTATTTTTCCAATTTCTAGTTGTAGTTCAATTTGATCTTGTTTCAAAAATAATTATATTTTTTGAAGAATTATAGATCGAGGAATTAAATAGAGAAAATTCAAGCCTTGGAGGTGCTAAAGACATCTTGTGAAACTTGGAATATAAATGCAACCGCTTATTTTCCATCAAATTGGGTACTAGAACCAATAAAAGGCTTAATCACATGTTCTAGTTAAAGGCATGTTACTTGCTTTTAATCTATGCAATAAGTATTTAACAATCAAAGAAGATTGATTGGATTTTATTAATTCCATCTAAATGTCACTCTAATGGTTGATTTTTAAAGACATCCTTAAAAGAAGAAAATCTCTTGCTCCTCCTTTTGAGTTCACCTTTTGGTCACATCTTTCAGAAAGGCAAAAGGATAGCTCACCTAGTTGTAAATCATGAAATTTATAGATTTATACAAAAGACATCATTTGGAATCCTCATACTATTTGAAATTCCTTCTCATAATCCATCTCAATTCATCCCCATCAATCTTGGAATCCTTTACCATGATTCTTAATAACACATCACCATCAAATTTAGAAGTTCTTTACACAGTTTTGGGCACTGGAGCCTCAACCTTTAAAGATTTATTAGCTAGATTAGGGTGCATTCTTCACCATTTTCCTCTAATTTTCTTGTTCTTGTTTCATTTTCTATTTTGATAGCATTTATGGAAATATTTGTAAGGGCCACCAAGGAATAGTTTCTTTATTTCCAACATTGTTGACTTTGTAGGGATTGGATTTGTTTATCTATTAGTTTCTTTTTTACAACTAGCTATGCTTTTTGGCTTAAGTTCACTTAGGAGTACTTATTTTAGTTGTGCATCTAGTTTAGATTTTATGCATCTAGATTAGCTAGAGTTTAGTTTTATTTAGCTCTCTCCTTTCTTTTTAAATACCTCATTGTACACTTGTAACTCATCGTATAATTTTGTATTCTTTGTTTTGAGCAATATAGCATTCATTTGTACAACTCTCGTTTGTGGAAAGTGTTTTTGCTTGTAGGCTTGTGTTGCAAAATTAAACATGGTATCAAAGATTTTAAACTTCAACATGGTATAAAAGTTTTTATACTTCAACATGGTATCAAGACATGGATTTGGCAAGCCCCTTCTCATGCTTTAAGGGTTTTCTTTACTCAAAAGCATTGCACGGTCCCAAATTTTCTTTTTTTTTTGTGGATCTAGTGGTGCAAAATATTTTATCAATTTTGGAGTAAAATGGGCATAACCATCACGTCTACAACATCAAAATGCCCTACTATCGACTATCACTTTGTTAAAATCTAAGAAGTTGAAATTTGGGGTCAAATTGGCTGAGGGCATGGAATTCAAGGCAAAACCTTGGGGTAGTTGAAATATAGGGGCACTTTTGTAAGGAAGTTAAGTAGTAGAACAACTTCCTACACTAACTTTGAGAGGAGGGTAATGCAAAAAAATTTATAGATCATCACAGCAGTTACAAAAAAGATAAATAGATATAATAACATGCAAACCATAACACGATGATTTATGTGGGGAAAACCCTTTTCGGAGAAAAAACCCACACTCCAAAAGCCGCCCTATATATTATTCTGCAATAAAAAATAGATTACAATATACTTGCAGAGAAATCTCTTTGCAGGAGTACCACTAATCAGAGATTCATAGGTAACTCAATAGCTATAAGGCTCGTACACACAACCTTTATCTCACGCACCTCATAAATAGGAGATACAATACAAGAAACCGTCAAACGGTATTACAAAAGCATGGGCTAAAACCACCCAATAAGGTGTACCTGACCTTATATTCCTTCTAGATGCCCTATGATGTGTCCCTCCCTTTTAACAACTCATTTATGTGTCTAATGTATTCTATATTTCCTATTTTAGGAGTACAAACTTCCAAAGGCCATAACTTGCGAACCCTGTGTCCTATTGATAAACTGTTTGAAGTGCCAAAAAGCTCAAGAAGTTTTTTGTTAACTTGTAAACCACTACACCATTTATGCCAACATTTTAGGGCATTTTGGGGCCTCTAAAGTCCTGAAAATAAAATTTGACCTTTCATTGGACCCCTCCAAAATGAAAAATTTAATATCTTCAAAACCAACTGTGATCATGCAACGTAACTTTACCAGAATGCTTATCTAGGAAACCAAAAGATTTGGGGAGAATTTTGCACCATTTTGTGCTCAAATAAAAACTTACTATAAATAGTAACCTCATGTAAATGCAAGATTAAGACACCATTTTTCCAACAAATCTCCCACTTGTCGAATACCTTGCCAGAGCAAAGGGAGTATCACCACAATTAATCAATTTTTAGGGGACATGAGGCCCATAGGCTCTAAGCATTATCTGAACTTCTTTGTACTCACAACATTAGTTAAATAATTTGTAACATTCATCAAAGTTTCTACCTTAACCAGCTTCACCCTGCCATCTTCGATCATATCTCTGATAAAATGATATTGAACATCAACGTGCTTGGTCTAGGCATGAAATGTCGCATTCTTAGATAGGCAGATCGCACTCTGACTATCACAATAAACTATCACAACTCCTTATTTTATTCCAATGTCTAAACACTGTCTCTTAAGATAAGTGGCCTCTTTACAAGAGTGAGTATCTATCATATAGTTTGCTTTAGTAGTGGACAAAACAACCACAACATATCACTTACTCATCCAACTAATTGCACCACCAAATAAAGTAAACACGTAAGCACTAGTGGATCTTCTACTATCAATATACCCTACCCAGTCTGAATCCACATAACCATGAATATCAGGGGAAATCATGTCCCCAACTGAATTACCATGATAACACAAAGAATACTCTGAGGTACCCTCCAAATATCTAAAGACTCTTTTGACTGCATCCCAGTGAACTCTACCAGGATTAGACATATATCTGGACATAACTCCCACTGCTTGGGCAATGTCTAGTCTAGTATAGACCATAGCATACATAAAACTTCCAACTACACTTTGGTAAGGTACTCTACTCATGTCTTCCATCTCCGATGGAGATGCAGGACAATCTGCAATAGATAATTTCATTCCAACTGTAAAAGGAACACACAATGGTCTACAATCCTACATGTTGAACCTCTGTAACACTGAATTCACATACTTACTCTAGCCTATCCATATCTTTTTGTTCACTCTATCTCTTCTAATTTCTATCCCAATAATCTGTTTCTCTACACCAAGACATTTCATTTCAAATTTAACAACGCCCTAAGACTTTAGTTCTGAAATCATACATTTCCCTTTACTAATGAATAACATATCATCAACATACAATGCAATGTATAGGAAATGATCCCCATTAGTTTTATAATAAACATAGTGATTTGATTTAGAATGCTCGAATCTCAAACTCAACACATATGTATCAAATTTTTGGTACCACATCCTAGGACTCTGTTTGAGGCCATACAAGGATTTCTTTAATTTACAGACCAAATTACTTTTACCTTGAACACCACATAGTGCTTCCACTGTGTAATATAAATATCCTCCTCAAAATCACCATGAAGGAAAGTAGTTTTCACATCCATTTTCTCATCCTCTAAATCATAAGAAACAACAATAGAAAGCAAAAATCTAATAGATGTCATTTTGGAAATAGGAGAAAATATCTCACCAAAATCAACACCTTCAACCTGAGAGTAGCCTTTCGCAACCAACCTTGCTTTATACTTCTCAATGCTTCCATCTGAACCAATCTTTTTGTTGAACTCCCATTTGCAATCATTATGATTTCATCCTTACAGCAATGGTACAAGATCCCATGTATTATTCTTTTTTAAAGTTGTCATTTCTTCTTCCATAGCAATCTTCTAGGGTTCTACATCATTCATACCTAATGCATCTTCTACAGATTTCAGTTAATCAACATTAGTATTCAAAGCAAAAATACATCTCTAATCATCAGGTGAATACCTTTCATGTGGTTGTCTATGTCTTATATACCTTCGAACAATCTAAGTTGGAGGTTCTTGCTCCTCTTCTGAAGATTCAGAGCTAGATGAGCTCTCCTCAACTTCTTTTCTATGTAGGGGTCTCGATTCAACTCTTTTAGGTGTAGAAGGAAATTGAATCACATCTTCCTTTTTAGTCTGTTTTGGCTGCAATGTAATAGAAGGAGACTTAATTTCTCTAAAAATAACACTTCTACTATGAATTACCTTTTGTGCAACAGGGTCCCAAAGCTTGTATCCTTTCACACCATAACTATATCTGATGAAGATATATTTCACAGCCTTGTTCTCCAACTTTGTCAGCTTCTCCTTTGGCACATGTGCCTCACAACCAAAAAAATCTAAGATGTCTCAATGAAGGCTTGTGACCCGACCATGCTTCCATAGGCATTTTATCAACAAGGTCTGATGTAGGAGACCTGTTAATTAGGTAGCAAGCAATGGCAACAACTTTAGCTCAAAAATTTTGTTCTAGACCAGCACCACTCAACATACTCCTAGCCTTCTCCACCAGTGTCCTATTCATTCTTTCTGCAACTCCATTCTGCTGTGGAGAATACAGAGTTATCTTTTGTCTTTTAATGGCACAGTCTTTACAAAATCTATCAAAATCATTAGAGCAAAATTCACCACCATTATCAGTTCTCAAAATTTTAATTTTCTTTTCCATCTTCAACTCAACCATTGCCTTAAATTCTTTAAATTGATTAAAAACTTCAGATTTACTCTTTAGAAAATATACCCATGTCCTTCTAAAAAAATCATCAATAAATGAAACATAATATGTGGATTTTCCAATCGAAGGAACATCTATTGGACCAAACACATAAGAATGAATAAGATCCAAAACACCACAAGTTTTATGAGAACCCGAGTAAAACTAAACATGGTTTTGTTTTTCATAAATGCAATACTCACAAAAATCAAAGTCAAGATTACAATCATTCAAACCTTCAACAAGGTTTTCATTTTTCAATATCCTTAGACCCTTTTCTCCAATGTGGCCAAACCTCTAGTGTCATAACATAGTCTTCTCTGCAGGTAACTTCTCTTCAAAAGAAAGAGCACCCTTAGGTACCCAGAAGCTATTTCCATCTGTTGAAGGTGAAACCCTCAAATATTCCACAAATTTACTTTTTACAGAACTGCTATTACACTCAACAATGCATGTGTCTAGCTTATACAAAATTCCAAACCTGACACCTCTAACAATTACCATAGCACCCTTAATCATCTTACATCTTGCTTTAGAAAGGACTACCTCCACACCCGCATCTATCATTTTTCTCACAGATAACAAATTTAATTTTAAACCAGGGATATGCATCACACCATTAATCATTTTTATTCTACCATCAAAAAACTTGATTCTAACTTTACCTCGACCAATAATGTCTAAGTGTGAATCATCACCCAAGTACACCTTACCTCCATTAAATTCTTTATATTCAAAAAACCAATCTCTATTGGCAATCATGTGAAAAGATGCACCTGAGTCAATTAACCAGGAATCATTACATGTATGAGTCACCAAAGTTGCAATAAATGCATCACCATCTTCCTTCCCAGACTCAAAATCGGAATCAATCTTCTTCTTTTCTTCTTTGCAATCCTTACGGATGTGACTTGGTTTACAACAATTCCATCAAATGACTCTGGACTTTCTAGGAGATTTCAATCTCCCTCTTGATTTGGACTTATCGTGCTTCTCATTCTTCTTGCCTTTTTCCTTAGGTCTCCCACGAACAGTTAGGGCTTTCTTTGAACTGTGGGATACCTTCCTTTGTATCTCTTCACCAAGTAGGGCACTCACTACATCTTGAGACTTTAAAACAATAGATGTACTACTGATAGATATAACAAGAGAATCCCACAAATCAAGCAAAGAACAAAGCAAGATCTGGCATTTCTCTTGTTCTTTCATCTTAACATTGATAGATACTAATTGAGCAACCAACATATTGAATTCTTCCAGGTATTCTGCAACTCATCCACCCTCTTCCATCTTCAAGGAATATAATTTCTTCCTCAAGAAAATTTGATTTAATAAATATTTCTCTTGACACATTTCATCAAGCTTAGTCCATAGCTTCTTTGCAATATTTTCTTTGTGGACGGTGATCAGAACAGAGTCTACTAGGCATAGTTTGATTAGACCCTTGACTTTTCAGTCCATAACATCATACTGTAACGTCCTAAAATTGTGACACTTGCAATTTTGATTGCATTTGGGTCTTCACGATGGCGATGCAACACGGAACCTGAATGGAGACCCCGAAAATTGTTTATGACATCAAAAACTGCATTTTTCAGCACCCTAGCTTGATCCTCCTTGCACCTTGCTGTCACTGGAGGTGGGACCATGGCGCCCAGCACCCTGGTCCCTGGCCCTATTTTGGGCCCGGTCTCTTATGGGGCTTTGGGTCTTTAAGTTTGCAAATTGGAAAATAAGGTTGCTATGTCGGCCTAAGGTCGAAAAAATCAGTCTTTCAACCCTAATTGGCAAGTATATAAACTACATTTCCTCTCCCATTTTGAGGGGGGAGGACATATGTGTACAAGACGCGGAAGTGATATTGAAACATTCAAGCATTCCTTCAAGCAATTGATCATTCTAAGTCTCCATTCAAGGCTAAGTGTTGCATTCAAGATAAGGATTCAACCATTGAAGAGGAGATCACATACAACATACAACATACAACAACATTTACACCTTCGCATGTAAGAATACAAACATTCTTACAACAAGGTATCAGTACTTGTTTACATTACAATCATTTACATTTACAGCATTCTCATTTCTTGGTTAATTCCAAAACCGGGGTTTGACCTAAGGGAAAACCCCTAATCCCTAACCCCCCAATCATCCTCTCTTTTCTGTGTGTAGGTTGCAGGTACGCAGCTGTAATTGAAGATCTAGAATCCTTGTGCAGAGACGAACAGATCCCCCTTCATTTCGTAGATTTTTCGAAGGACCGTGTGCACGCCGGGCGCCATCGTCCCATAAACTTTCATTCAAATTTGCAGGACAGCACCGTCTCGACATTTTATTGTTAATTCAAGGTCCGCTACTTCATCCTATATTCCTATCTCTGTTTATAAGCGAATCTTTCTCACTTTACATGCATTCCTAGCTCAATCCTTCTATCTACATTCTTTACAAAAGAGGGTAGCCTTGTTGTCATAACCCTTGAAACTCATTTAGAATCCAATCTTGCATTGTGTGGGATTGGATCTTGTGGGTTTCAACCCCTCTTTTGAATGTAAAGTCTCCCCTAACTGAAAATCGTCAACCCTAGTGACCTCCTTTCTCTCTCCTTGGAGTGGTGGGGGGAACACTTAGGGTTCGATCGCGATTTTTCGCTTTACATTTTGGTGAACCCAACGTGAACATCCTTTCTAATTATTCATGGTTAGATCTAAAAATTGGATGCCTTGATTACATTTCCATGTTTGATCTTTTACAAATTTTAGAGGTTAATTGCATAAAAACCCTAAATTTTCTTTTTAGTAATTGAACTTGTAAAATGTTTAATTATTAATGCTTGTTTCAGATCTACCCTTCTATTGCAAATTGTCAATTCATATTTGTGCTTTAATTCTGAAAATTAAGTGGTTAAGTGTCAAAACCCTAATTTTTAAAACCCTCTTGATTCAACCTTTGACTGACAATCTCACTGATCAAAACATCTCCAAATCAGCTGTAACTTTGGATTCCGCAACAAAATCATAATATCTTCCATCCCTGAAAATTTGGAAAAAAGTTGCGAGGACCGTGTGCACCCCGAGTACCATTGTCCCTGACATTTTTTCTGAAATTTCGGGAGCTAGATCTTACTGTATTTTTCTGCTAAAATTCAGAATCTTGGCTGATTTCATCAATTCTAACACTTTCAAAATTAAAGTCAAAGTTGGTCTAGTGATTGTTTGGATTAAGGCTCCTAATCATTCAAAAATTGTTGAAATTGAAATTTTGTGTCAAAATTGTGTTCTTACTGTCCTAAATCTGAAAAGTGTGTTGGCATTCATTCGAAATTTCAGTGCTTTATTCAAATTCTTGCAATTTGTGACTTTTGAAATTAAGTGTTTAATTACACCAACTTTGATTTCCGTTTTCAAAATTGAATTTTGCATGAAATTGAATCAACTTTTAAATTTCAAAGCTTGCATTGCTCTTAGTATTCCCTCTAAAATCATAAAATTCAAAATTTCAGTTTCCCTCTCTTTTTCAAAATTCAAATTTTGCATTTTTCAACGATCTTGGTAGGGTTCAATTTTGAGATTGCAACTTTAATTTGGCCTATCAACAGATCGTAAAATCACTCAATTTTTTCAGATTAGCTTTAAAATCATCATAACTTTCATCCTTGAAAATTTCGAAAAAAGTGGTGAGGACCGTGTGCACTCCGTTCGCCATGGTCCCTGACATTTTTTCTGAAATTTCAGGAGATTTTCATGATTGCATTTAACAGCCTAAATCTAGGAGATTGGCTGATTTTATTGAAATTTGCTACCTCTAAATTCAAAATCTTCTATCCCTCTCTAGTGCATGAGTTTTACAACAATAAGCCCTACTTACACTATTCCCGTTAGACGAAGCATTAGAATTAAGTCTTTCCAAGGTTTAATTACTGAGGAGATGGAACCTAATTTGAATAGCCTTTTTAACGAGGACACGGGTAATTCCTCTAATCCTTCTAATGATGAAGAAGCTCTCCAAGAGGTTTCTGTAGAACAACTTTCAAAATTGGATAACCAATTTGATGATTTTCAGAAATGGATGTCCCAAGAATACCCTGATAGTCAGGCTCTTTCATTAATTAAGGGTCTAAAACATATGGTTCAAAGTGATAAGAATGGAATTGATATTTTGTGTGGTATTGCACACATTGTGGATTCGAATGTGATGCCTATGAAGAGTTCTGCCGAAACTTTAGGTTATACACAACCTCCCACTCAAGTCAATCATTCTATTCCATTGACAACTTCTATTGCTAGTATACCTACCTTTACATCAAACATAATGACTACTTCTATACAGGACATTCCACCTATGATCACCAGTCATGGGGGCAATCCTTCCTCTTCAATTAACCCTCTTCCTTCATTCAATCCAACTTCTTCATTCATTCCTTCAATAAGTGTTCCTATTATATCTCAACAAATGAACATGACGCAAGGGGGCAATTCATTTAACCATTCCATTCCTCCTTGTAGTGCTCCTTTTTTCCAACCACCCCCTATGACTAACTATCATAGTGTCCCGCCACCTTACTCTCAATCAATACCTTCTTTCAATAACATAATACCTCCATCACAATCTAACACATCTAATATGAACTCTTTGACTGAAGTGACCATTAACAATCTTGTACAAACTCTCTCTTCTTTACAGCAACAAATTGCCTCTATGAATCAATCTAAGTTTAGTGTGCCCACATTTGATGTTGCGAGCCCACTTTCTCTTGACATTGTTCGAGCTATCCCTCCTAAGCATGTTGAAATCCCGCATTTGGAGCTTTATAATGGTAAAGGTGATCCTCTAACACATGTTAAGACTTTTCAAACAATATGTACCGATTTTGCTTATGACCAAAGGTTGCTTGCAAAACTGTTTACTAGGACATTAAGAGATAAAGCCCTACAATGGTATTGCTCGTTGCCTTCTTATTCTATTACTTCTTTCAAACAACTTGCAAATGCTATTATTCAACAATTTCAAAACAATATAAGTCCTAAAGTTACGTTGATTGATTTAATGCATTGTAAACAAGGTGTTAAAGAAAAAGTGACTGATTTCATTGGTAGATATAAGCATTTGTATGCTCAAATCTCTTTTCCAGTGCCTGACAATGATATTCAAAGAATCTTTATTTCTAATTTACAAAAAGATATTAGAGAAAAACTTATGTTTTCTGAGTTTACTTCTTTCCAATAGTTGTGTGCAACTCTTCACAATTATCAACTGACTGTGAGTCAAATGGAACAAGCAAATCCTATGGCTCCGAGTGATAAGGGTGATAGTAGTCAACAACCATTTGGAAAGTTTAAACTGAATAGAGAGTCCATTAAGTTCAATGAAAACATCATCAACAACAATGTGAATGCAGCATCAGGTGTGCCTCCTATTTCTAAGTTTTTCAAGAAAGAAAGAAAGTTTACTCCTTTGAATGAATCATTGCATAGTATTATGAATAAGTTATTGCAACAAAATGTGCTTACTCTCCCTCCTATAAAGCAAATAGATCCTGCAAAGATTAATTCACCCTATTTTGATAACAAATCTTTTTGTCAATTTCATCGTCAACTTGGGCATGATACTGAAAAATGTTTTGCTTTAAAGGGTAAAATTCAAGATTTGATTGATAATAATACTATCTCTGTTTTTGGTATGAATGATAAAGGCAACACATCTGTAGCTCCTCCTAACCAAAATATTAATATTTTTACTGATCCATTACCTTCTCATACCTCTAATGTGATTGAGACTAATGATTCCTCTTTCTCATCTGATGGTCTTGTGTCTATGACTCCGAATGTGATTAACTTTGTAGAGCAGCAAGAAAACCCTAAAGAACCTTCCATCACATTTGATTCTAGTGAAACTATTAGGGCACCTGATGGTCCTTTATATATAGTTGCAAAAGTCAAGAATACACCTTGTCGTGGAGTGCTTATTGATTCTTCTTGCATGGTTAATGTTATTACTAAAGAATTTCTCTTGACTTTACAATTGAATCAAGTGATCTATGACAAAACAGATGTGATTGTGAAATTATTTGATGCATTTTCTTCTCCTGCAATTGGTTCTATTACATTACCTATTGAGGTCCATAACAAATCCCTTGATGTGAACTTTGCTATTATTCCTTCATCTGAACAATTTCGTGTGAAGCTAGGCTATCCTTGGCTATCTTCCATGAAAGCTATTGCTTCTCCTATTCATAAATGTTTGAAATTTTCCCATAATGGTGAAGTTGTTACTGTCAATCATAGTCTCTTTAAACCAGCTGAAAGAACTTCTAGCGTTCCTATTGATTATTTTTGGCCTAAACAATTCCAATCTCTTCCTCCACGAAGTGATCATCTTTTCAAATCTTATCAAAAGTGGAAAACAGATATGATCCTATCTCTAAGTGAACCTAGAACACCCAAACTTGATATTCCTATCGTTCTTGAGAAGGAAGTTCTTCCTTTGAAAGAAAAAACTAATGTCTTTCTTCAAGAAGATTGCCAGCCCATTCCTATGGATGTGACTATGTCTATGTCTAATAAACTTTCTAAAAGTAGACCTATACCTCCTCATCATGATGGACTTGGTCTCCTTCCTAAACCAAATATTCCTCCTTTATATGGAGCAGTTCCTCCTCCTTCCTTTTATAAAGAGAAGAGACCTTCCTCTTCTCCTATTATCCAGCCTAAGAGACCACAACCTAAACACCCAAGTGATAAGGATGAGAACATTCCTCCTCCTCAATCTTCTCCACTTCCTACTAAGACTAGACGAAATCCTTCTGTGCGTAAACACCGATGAAAGCGTCGTCTTAGAGCTCAGGCAGCTACTTCTCAAACTTTGCAATCTCCAAAAACACCTTCAGCTAGTATTCTTCCATTTTCTCCTCAGCCGAAAATTGAGCCAAAATCTCCTAAACATAAGATGAATGATGGTTTTGATCCTCTGCGAGTTAAAGATCCTATTTTTATAAATCTTGATGATGATATAGATGAAAATGTTATTCATGATGAAAATGTTACTTCTCTTGCTTCTGATAGTGAATATGAATTTGTTGATATTGATAACCATTTATTTAATGAATTTTCTAAAGCACTTATCCTAGCTCCTAGACAAGAACAATGTGGCTTGGAACATGAAGATAGCCCTTGTTTGGATCTTGTGATAGCTCCATCTGCTATGTTGAATGTTCCTCCTGTAGCGTGTTTCCTGCCTTCCCGAAATATTGATTAGCAAGATTGGGGGGTGGATGATGTGCTAGACTAGTTTCATTAGCATAGCAGACTCTCTCCTCCTCTCTTTTGTTACTTCTTCTATGTGTTATTCTCATTCTTCTATTTGTTATCCTTAGTGTTGTCTACTTGAGGACGATGCAAAGCATTGAGATCTCTTTTGGTCTCTCTCATGTTGACTCAAAAGACACATCTGTTCCCTTCTTCTAGGTGACCTTCCTTGATTAGGGAATGAAGAACAATTATGCATACATACATATGATATACTTGAATTATCATACACCATACTGACCCCGAGGAAAGCAAAGTCACCTCGTGCTTTGTGTTTTGTGTCTATTATCCTTGGGTTTATCTCACACTTGGGGGCTAAATCTTTGTGATAACGTGCTCCTTTCCCTTCTCATTTCTTATGTGTATCACTACCTTAAAGAAATCACCCCCATTGAGGCGTGTGCGATCGCTTTAACGTAGGGGGGCATACACCTCGTCTATCCCTTCAGGATACTTGAAAATTTCTTGGCGAACTTAGCTTGGCCTTGAAAATTTTTGGTATTTCTCTTGCATGACTCATAGTGAGGGAACCTTACTACTGATAGTCATGGTTCTCCCTCATGATCTTCCCTTTTACTTTGTCAATCAAATTCGTAAGATCCTTAGTCCACTAGGGGCTTGGTGTGTCTTGCCTCCTTGACGTGGTGAAAGTCTTTCAATGTTGTCTCCTTGTACTTTACCGGAAGTATGGGCGTATGCTTATACTCCCGCTAAAGTGGGGGCTAAATGTAACGTCCTAAAATTGTGACACTTGCAATTTTGACTGCATTTGGGTCTTCACGATGGCGATGCAACACAGAACCTGAATGGAGACCCCGAAACTTGTTTATCACATCAAAAACTGCATTTTTCAACACCCTGGCCTGATCCTCCTTGCACCCTGCTGTCCCTGGAGGTGGAACCATGGTGCCCAGCACCCTCGTCCTTCAAGACCATGGCGCCTAGTGCCCTGGTCCCCCAGGACCATGGCGCCCAGCGCCCTGGTCCCTGGCCCTATTTTGGGCCCGGTCTCCTATGGGGCTTCGGGTCTTTAAGTTTGCAAATTGGAAAATAAGGTTGCTATGTCGGCCCAAGGTTGGAAAAATCAGTCTTTCAACCCTAATTGGCAAGTATATAAACTACATTTCCTCTCCCATTTTGAGGGGGGAGGACATATGTGTACAAGACGCGGAAGCGATATTCAAACATTCAAGCATTCAAGCATTCAAGCATTCCTTCAAGCAATTGATCATTCTAAGTCTCCATTCAAGGCTAAGTGTTGCATTCAAGACAAGGATTCAACCATTGAAGAGGAGATCACATACAACATACAACATACAACAACATTTACACCTTCACATGTAAGAATACAAACATTCTTACAACAAGGTATCAGTACTTGTTTACATTACAATCATTTACATTTACAGCATTCTCATTTCTTGGTTAATTCCAAAACTGGGGTTTGACCTAAGGGAAAACCCCTAATCCCTAACCCCCCAATCATCCTCTCTTTTCTATGTGTAGGTTGCAGGTACGCGGCTGTAATTGAAGATCTAGAATCCTTGTGCAGAGACGAACAAATTCCCCTTCGTTTCACGGATTTTTCGGAGGACCGTGTGCACGCCGGGCGCCATCGTCCCATCAAATTTCACTCAAATTTGTTGGACAACATTGTCTTGACATTTTACTATTAATTTCAGGTCCACAGCTTCATCCTATATTCCTATCTCTGTTTATAAGCGAATCTTTCTCACTTTACATGCATTCCTAGCTCAATCCTTCTATCTACATTCTTTACAAAAGAGGGTAGCCTTGCTGTCATAACCCTTGAAACTCATTTAGAATCCAATCTTGCATTTTGTGGGATTGGATCTTGTGGGTTTCAACCCCTCTTTTGAATGTAAATTCTCCCCTAAGTGAAAACCGTCAACCCTAGTGACCTCCTTTCTCTCTCCTTGGAGTGGTGGGGGGAACACTTAGGGTTCGATCGCGATTTTCCACTTTACACATACTAAGCCACCATAGTAGGATGTGAGGGCCTTTGGACATTCATATCAACAGCATCCCATAGATCTTGATCTATTAGCAGATCTTCCATCTTTAGCTTCCACATCTCAAAATTTGTTCCATTAAATTTCTTCACCTCTATTTTCCCTGACAAAATTGCCACCTAAAAATTCTTGCAACAAGATCAAAAAGTGTCTACTGCAAAGTCTCCCACTCAAATCTAGATTAGTTCAAAAAACCCAACAACCCAAAACTAAAACCAAAGGTGATGAAGCTCTGATACTACTTGTAAGGAAGTTAAGTAGCAAAACAACTTCCTACACTACCCTTGAGAGGAGGGTAATGTAAAAACTTTTATAGACCATCACAATAATTATAGAAAATAGAAATAGATATAATAACATTCAAACCATAACACAGTAATTTACATGGGGAAAACCCTTTCAGGAGAAAAACTCCACACTCCAAAAGCCGCCCAATATATTATTTTGCAATAAAAAATAGATTGCAATATACTTGCAAAGAAATCTCTTCACAAGAGTACCACTATTCAAAGATTCAGAGGTAACTTAGTAGCTATAAGACTCTTACACACAACCTCTATCTTACACACCTCATATATAGGAGATACAATACAAGAAACCGTCAAACGGTATTACAAAACCTTAGGCTAAAACCACCCAATAAGGTGTAGCCAACCTTATCTCCCTTCTAGATTCCCTATGATATGTCCCTTCCTTTTTACAACTCATTTATGTGTTTGATATATTTTATATTTCTTATTTCAGTACAAACTTTCGGAGGCCATAACTTGAGAACCATGTCTTCTTGACGACACGTTCGAAGCATCGGAAAGCTCACGAAGTGTTCTATTGCCGCGTAGAATTCTATGCCATTTATTCCCACTATTTAGGGCATTTAGGGGCCTCTAAAGTCTTAAAAACAAATTCAAACATTTCATTAGACCCCTCCAAAACAGATAATTTAATATCTTCAAAACTAGTTGTGATCTTGCAATGTAACTTTACCGGAATTCTTATTTGGCCAACTAGAAGCTTTGGGGAGAATTTCACACTATTTCATGCTCAAATAAAAACTTATTATAAATAGTAAACTCATGTCAATGCAAGGTTGAGACACCATTTTCCCAACAATTTTGACACAAAGAAAAAGGTCACCATCATGCTTAGGAGGCCTAACAACCCTAAAATTTCGATCAATTTATCATAATTAGAGATTGGGGAATTTTTGTAATTTTTAAAAAAGTTTCTACTTCTAGAAAGTTTCTATTTTTTGGAAACTTACTATTTTTTGAAATTTTCTATTTTTTGGAATTTCTATTTTCAAAAAATTTCTAGTTTCATAAAGCTACTATTTAAAAAAAAAATCATTTTTGGGAACCCTTCAAGCCTTCTTAATTGACATGTAGTTGGTTTTTTGCTCATAACTTGGTCATACGGACTTCAATTTTTGACTTCTGCATATTTTTGGAAAGCTAGCTCTGGTGCCGATCTACACATGGAGGTATTTTTATTAGATTCTATTTTAGATGTCTACTACAAGCCTCCAAATTTAGACTTGTTTTCCATGCTTTTGGGGCCATAACTTGGGCAAATGGACTCTATTTTTTGACTTCCACATATCGTTAGAAAGATCACAAAGTCCTCTATATAGATATATTGCTAATGTTTCCATATTTTTACTCAGACAATTTTTATTCAATCTTTTATTTTTTGACTTTATGGCCAATTACATAGTCTTTTTGGCTTCCAAGAATTTTTTGGGTTGTCCTACATGTATTTGTAGAACTTTTCTCTATTTAGGCATTTTTTTAATCTTTTTTAAGCACTTATTTCATTTTTGATGTACTAAGATAAAGTGCCACTGCTTTGTATTCTTTTTGGGGATTTTGCGCATTTCGTTGTGCCTTATTTTGTACATCCATTGTATTATAAAGTGCCATGGGGAATTATGTAGTGCCTTTTGTTTTACCATCAAATATTTATTTATTGAGTCTCTATCCATGAAAACATTAAATCCCAATGATTCTTGTTCCATGCATTTGTGCATTAGTTGCATACCCATTTTTCAGTTGCAGATACTTTCTTGAGCGTATTCAAATTCTCCTTCATGCACTTCATGGTCACACACACTTTTAATGGAATTGTCATACATCTCCCTTGTCATCATTATGGGGGGGGTTTCTACTATTGGTGCTAGTTCTTCCTTGGTTTTTTTATGGAGTTAGATACTCTTGCATTCTAATTTTTTGGAGGGAACCTTCCATTTTCTAGTAATCAGAGTTCTTCAAACTACCGGCACCTGTATTTTTGACTGACAATTTTCTATTATATGGTTATGTAGTGTCATTGGGGTCACTCATGTAGATTCATGTGTCATTTGTATCTTTGATTGTCAGATATTTTTCCTTTGCTTAGCATCTAATTATTCAAGTAGTTTCATCTAGGGCACTCATATAGATTGTTGTCTTCTTGATCTTGATCATCATCTTGGTTTCATAGGAAGTTCCTCATTCAACATTGTAGCAGTTATCATTCAACAATTTCTTGTAGCTTATTTGTGCTTCAAGTATTTTCTTGACGTTCCTATTCTTTTGGGACATTTTCTCAGAGGCTTCTTAGTCATTTGTTCTTTTTTTAGCAGATCATGTTTCTTTTCATGCATTGCATATCTCAATTTTGGAGAGGGGTTTTTTCCCATGTGGGTTTTCCCCGTTTAATCTATTTAGAGAGACTTCATTAACTTGTACAAGGGTATCTAATCAAGCCTTTTGTTTTTGGGATCCATTTCTAAATTTATGCATTTAAAGTTTTTTACCCACCCTAAGTTTCACTTAAGGGGGGTGTTAGAGCATATTTAGCTAGTACTTGCTTTTTTATAACTAGTTATACTTTTTTTTTTCTCAATTCCACTTAGGAGTTGTTATTAGTTGTGCACCTAGTTTAGCTAGAGTTGAGCTTTATTTATCTCCTCATGTTTGCACTTTTGTTCTCCTAAATTTAGTTCTATCCTTTCTTTATAAGCACCCCATTGTACAATTGTAACTCATCATGTAACTATCTATTATTTGCTTTTGAGTAATATAGAGTTTTTTATGCAACTCTCATTTATAGAAGGTGTTTTTTAATTTTCCATTTGATCTTGTAGGGTTGTGTTGCAAAATTCAGCATGATATTTGAACTTTGAAACTTCAACATGGTATCAGAGCTTTGAAACTTCAGTAGGATTTATTTAAAAAATTCTTGATCGCAATGGGATGGGTTCTCATCACTTTGGTGATGAGTTATTTCTTATTGGAGATTTTTCATAGGAATTTGAACAGGGGGACCAAGAATACAGATTTTTTTTATATCTCCTTTTTCATGTCTTCTCAAACACCTTCAAGGCTTAATAATCAAAGACCCACTTGCAAGATAAAGCTTTGTAACTATGAATTCAATAGTTATTTATTAAAGAAAAAAAATTAGCATTCTTTAATATTAAATTTAAACAATACTTCCCATGGTCAATGCTAAGAGTCCATGTGAAAACTCTAAATTACTCATTGTGCGTACTCCAAACAGCCTTATAATTGTTCAAAATGTTATGCTCAAGTTTCAACGCCAAAATCTTATTGTTATAAACAATTGACTTGACCAATCAAGTTGTTGAAACATCAAAATAAAATTTCCAACTATCACAAACTTTAGAAATTCTTAATAAAAATAGCCCCTTTTGAAACAATATTAACCCTTGGACTTCATTTTAGGGAAAAGTTTCCCATGTTACATTGGATTGTTTTATAAAATCTATCAAATAACCTTCATGGCTCTCAATAGTTCTTGTGTATTTTTGCAATTTGAAAATTACTACCAAGTTTCCTATTAGATGCATTAATTTATTTGAGAGAATTTATATATCTTGAAACTTGCCCAAGTAATTGTAAAATATAAGATGAGTTCAAGACCACATGTAAATTAGTCTAAAGAGTGGTGATGTAATCATTAGATGATCCATATATTTTGTGGCATATAGTATGGTTGTGAGTAATGATTATGAGTTATCTTCATGACCTAAGTTTACAAATCTTATGAATGTGATCAAAGTTTACTCTACACCAACTTAATGATAATGCATATCCTCACCCATGATTTTATTATGTAAAAGGAAAAAGATAAAATATAATATGTATTAAAAAAAGGAATAAGATAACATATAAAATGTCAAAAAAGGGAGAATCCTGAGTAACAATTAAATTTGGTATACCCAAAAACTTGGATTGAGGTATCTATCTTAGTTTAGGAACCTAAAGCCAAAAAATACCCTACAGAAGACTACAAGGAAAATTTTAAAAAGAATGCAATTATATTCAATTTACCAATACACATGTTAACAAATTTATCATTAAAATTAAAAAATCATATGTAAATCATAACTCATAAATATCTTTCTTTTACAATGCAAAGGTTACCTTAGACAACATATCAATTTGATGTATGAAAACTTTTGTTGGCCCAATCATTATTCTAAAATTAAAACCCACATTAATGATTTGTTTATTTGATTTTCTTCTTCCATTTTGTTTCATTTGTTTCTAAGCTTATTCATTAAGTGGCAAACATTATTAGTAATAGATGAAGCGTTGAAATTGTTTCTTTAAAAGAATCTAATTGTTTACAAGAAAAATGAAAAATTCCAAAAAAATTTAAAAATTTATTGAATAACATATAAATGTAATTATGTGATACAATGATTATTTGTAAAAATTAAAATTCATATTTGAAATTAAAATATGAATAATTTTATATTATTATCTAATTATTTATAAAATATATTTTTTAATTCGCTATCGACCTAATCTTTAAACCTCCTATATCTACAAATGCTAGTTAATATTTTTTAACACTTATTTTGAAAACATAATTGCTTTGGTATCATGATCTAAGTTGAACTTAGAAAAAGAATTTGACCAAAAGAAGAGAGAGAAACGACCAAATGTATGTGAGTTCAGCCCCTGTACCATATATCTTCAATAAAATATTTAATGACAAAAGGACAAGCGTCCGTGAGAAGCATGCTGAGAAGCTCCAAAAGGAGATCCATTTTTGCACGCTAATTCCACGAATCTTATTTAAGATAAACTATTAATTACTGCCTACATTTTATTTTTATCCAAAAGGCTTCACTGCAAACGATTCAATATCGTTGCGACAACACTGGGACGCATAAGACTAATTAAGGGAGAATTTTACAGGGTAGACAGGCTGCTCATCAGGGTTGAAAAGGCCAAAGTGTTTCTCCACCTCAGCGGGTCCCTTCAAGTTCTCGTTGAAAAGAGCGAAGATATAAGTCTCAATACTGCTTCCAGGTCTCTTTGGCGTCCCCGCATTGGACAATACATGTTTGATGAGATTATTATTGTAAGTCTGGGCATTCTCGATGGTTGCCACATCCTTGCCTGCTGAAGGCCATCCGCTTTCAGTTATCACAATTGGGATGTTTGGATGTCCCAAGGACTCCATTGCAGAGAGAACAGCATCAACCATGGCGTCAAACAAGTTGGTGTAGGACAATCCTTCGTCAACAACAGGAGGTGTAGGATTAAAGAGCGCATAATCTAATTTGATGGACCTATCACCGTCGTAGCTGAAATAGGGGTAGACGTTAGCCATGAAAGGAGAGCCGTGGTCTTGGAGGAATTGGAGAATAGAGCTCATGCTATCTTTCACAGCGTCTTTGAACGTTCCCTTTGACGGAGGGGAGCTAGTGCCAATGACGGTCATGGCGTGGGCTGTGGAGACCTTGATGTTGTTCTGCAGATTGGCATTTTCAAGCGCGGTTTGAATGTTTTTAATTGCAGGAACAAGAAATGACACGTACTGGGCGTTGTCTGGCATTTCCAAAACCTCGTTTCCTACAGCAATGTATTTGATATTAGTGGAAGGATAGAAAGGTTTAATGTTGTCATTAACCCACCCGTTTGCAGAATCTTGGCTGGAAGCAACGGCTTTCAATCCCTTGTTTTCCACTCCCACAATTACTTCGATGCGAGAATTTGCAAACGCCCGCAGTACATCTGCGTTTGGTCCGAAAATTCTCATTTTCCCGATGTTGTTTTTCTTCATCAAAGAAACCACGTCGCCTGCGCTTGGCAAATTGTTACCATCCATTCCGTAGTTGACTCCGATTTGCTCACAATCTATAAAAGAAGCCCATTATGGTTAGAAGTATAGAATCATAGAATAAACAATTGCTTCCCTATTTAATTGTTTACATACGAAATTGTATACCTATTGCTCAGTGAACTGATATTTAATTTACCTGCATGCATCGAGTTCAGGAGGACGGCAATGCAAGAGATTAGCAGAAACATATATCTGTGCTGCTTGAGGAGCTCCATGATGATTATGTTCCTACACACAGATTGAGAGAATGCAGTGAATATGTTCTTGGGGACGTGTTAATTTATAACCACCTGTGTTGCCGTGCTATAGGTAAAGTCCTGTTTGCCATGTTAGACCTGCTAAAGGCGGCTATGAAAAAGTCGTGCCGTATGCGAATAAAAGTATTGACTCCTGCTGCCCTGCATATTTTCTACAAAGCTATCTAGATACACATTTGACTGTATTATTTATATTCTGAAATTTCAGAATAATTAATAAGTATGGTCAATTGTGCATCTAGATTGTTGCACATAGCTTTCATTGCCGAGATTTTCTCGAGTTGTTTTGAAAAATTATGCAAGATCATAAAAGCTCCCTAAAGTCAACAATCAAGCCCATAAAATTCTACTCGATTAGTTTGAATGCAATTTCGTTTTTTGTTCTTTCTATCAATATATGGGTCATTACTCATTGATATATTAATGTTCTCTCATTCTAGATACCATTGAACCTAGAACATAATGGCTGAAATACATGCCATGACACCCTAATTCAGAGTAAATTATATAAAAAAGCAATTAATAGTAAATTATATTTAAATTAGTGAGTTGATTTTAATAAATATAAATGTTAAATAAAATATTAAGATTGTTCTAAACTTCTTGAGAGCGAAAGCATAGCATTTATTATTTCATTTACAACAGGCGGCGAATTTTCCACTTCCTAAGCTATTTAATGTTTTTGTCTACAAAGAGCGACCCAAACTTACTGAGAGCAAAACTAATATTCACCAAGTCAGTCAATCTCAGCCATCTGCTCGCAAATAGCGGAATCACTGAGAAAACGATAAAGTTAAAAACTTATATTTCGAAGCAGATTTGAATACGATTCAAACACGGGACATTATTGCTGAGACTTTTGGACACGCGGATTCACAGTTGTATTTTACGCTGAGAAGATATGACTTGAGGGTCGGTTGCAATGGCGACATGTTGGGGACAGAGTATTCATGGTTCTGAATACGACGTCACTGCTTAAGATACCTATCTTTCGTTGTCCAACAGCTCTAAGGACTCCTATTTCTTTCTTCATATACCAAATGTAGTGGATAATAATAGTTCGTACAAAAGCATTATGTCTCTTACCCCGGGAGTAAACGCCATGACTAAAACGATTCAGAAACGTTAATCCATTCGATCACAGCTGTCTCTATTTTCATATCTGATTCTATTCCCTAATATGAATTTGCTAGTATGGAAGAAGCGACGAAACTATTTATTTGGTTAAAACTTCGTTTCCACATTGCCCAATGATCTATATGGGTAAAACTAATTAATGACAAACTAGATTGTTCTCTAAATCCTTTAAGTAGATATCACTGTTTAAAAATGCTGAGCTGGTTTGAGACGTAGTATTTTTAAACATGATCTAGCATGTCAAAAGTCATTGATCGTTTGAATATGATAAATTTTTGTGACATTTTAGTATGTATCAGGTGTATAATTATTATTTGATCATTAAATGGGATGATTTTCAAGTGAAGTGTTTTAGATGTGAGATTATTAATTTAGAACATAGTAATTCAATATGCTTAGATTGGTGATTATATTGTATTGAAATTGTGAAACAGAGTGATTGAATGCGATTGGTTTGGTGATTATGTTGTATTGAAATTTAATATATATTGTTGGTAGTATAATGTTAATGGTAAGTCTATATGACTTATTTATGCTTAAAGTTTATAAGTTTATTTATTTTATGTAATTCTATGAATAGATAGTTTTGTTTGAGTTATTTTAGCTTTTGATAGCTTCTATAATCCTAGCAAAAACTTCATAACTTTTACTAAACTCTAAAAATATTATGAATCCCTAGACATTCATGAACATCCTTAAAATTTTCTAAAAGAGTTTGACATAAATAAAATTCAAATTGTAGAGCATGGGATGTAAATTGATAAGTAAAAATTAAATTTAAATCATAAAGATCTTTCCATTTAACTTCAGCCATTAGTTGTGCAATTAATTACAATTTTTTTAATATCTATTTTTTTTATTGTGTTTGGACATAGATTTCATAGCTAAACTATCATATGAAACAATCCTATAATCATTTGAAAAGTTTGGTAACTCTCAAGGTATTATAAATTTAATAAGCATACATGAACTTAACTTTTCCTACACCACTTTCCTTTACAACCTATTTCATATATGTCGGGTTTAGATTGATAGTTCTTGACACATGTTTACTAACAAAAAGCCTAGTTTCTCATATAATGTAGGTAATTTTTTAAAAACCACCTAAATTCATGTTATTTACATACGTAAGATTTTTTTTATTTAACTAACCTAGATTCATGATATAGTTTTATATTTACTTTTATATTTGGACAAGTATTCAAGATGTCTATAGAGGTAGGTTATAGGGAAATAAGGAAATCGGTTCACCTTTGTATATGGAAAACATATATTAGATTTAAAATTTGTTTAAGTTTTCATTTGAATAAAAGAAGACTTATAGTGATCATATATTACTTCTCTTATTATCATGGAGCCAACCTTATGGAAAATAATAGGCATACTTTCTCTCTTCCTTAATGATAAGGGTAATATGCTTCTACATAAAATGATTTCTTTTTTGTTTTTCTTGTAGGGAATTATCATTTACAACAGGCTGAAGATGCTAAACACAATATATACCTTTTTCTAAAGTAAGATTGCATGATCCTTGAGATGCTTCTACATCATAAAGAGTTGTAAAAATACAAAGAGTTATAAAAATCCTAGAAGAAAAATTTCTATTGTAGTGACACAAGAGATAACATTGATAAAGAAAGGGTCAATAATTAGATTTAAATTATGCATAAAATGAAACCTTAAAATTTGATGTACTGGTAGGTAATATGGGAAAAAAATTAGATCAAAATAGGAAAAAAACTAAAGGAATTAGATTATTGGATGATCACATAAGGGCATAGTCCAACTCTACTAAGATCTCATATAAAATACAAGTAATAATAAAGAAATTTTCAAAACCTCAAGGGACAGGCTTGATAGTTCCCTAGTCACTCAATTCTAGCACTTGATGATGCTTAGAAGGAGAAGAGAAAAAAAAAAAATATGGTCATTTTAAAATATGTCACCTTGACAAAAAATGTAAAAAAATAAATGTGTTTTATATATAGATAACAGAGGTAGTACAAATCATATAAGTATACTAGATATGATAATATAAGTCTATAAAATGCTTATGTTTATCTCTTGGATTTAACATAAATAGCTAGAATTGATACTTTAATCAATTCACTAATATTTTTTATTAAGATAAATAGGTTTTATAGGGGCCCAAAACCCAGATCCAAAAAAAAGATAATCAATTCACTAATGTTAAAAACTATTGATCTCTAGGATTAAATATAAATAACTAGAATCAGTACCATTTACACTGAATTCACTAATGCTAGGAAACCAAATGCCCTACTCTAGTGAATGTCTTAGAGTTTGGATTGCTATAAAATTACACATGTTGATTATAAGCCCTACAAGTTCCACCTTGACTAACATGAACTAATCTAACTAGTAGAAAAAAAATCTAATTGAAAAATTCCTAAAATATTTGCTCACTTTCACCTCTAAGATATCTATTTTTTTCAAGGTTGTCTTTAGATACATAAATGAGGAACTTTGTTGACTTTAGGTGAATAACAAAGAAAGATCAAAGATAGATTTTGAAAAATGCAAGTGCCCTATATATGTTGATATAGATTTAATTCCTTAATTGCATTTTATAATTAAAGTGGGATCTAATGATTCATCCTATGATCTATTCTCGTTGTTAAGAAATTAAGTACATAGTGAGTGCCTTTAAATGCAATGACCTAGGAACATCTCATATGGAATTAATGTTGAAGTTGGCTTGTAATGGTTAGAAAGGAATGTGATATTATGGTATTTAAATTTAAATCTTAGGAATTTTTAATTTTTTCTTGTGATCCTTAATGTTGACGTAGAATAGTTGCAAGTCATTATAAAATGATATGTAAAGATAGGGTGTTGGTCTTAAGAGAAAGAGAAAATGTGTGGAAATGAATACCAATAGAGATGAAATATGGATAAATAAAGTAACAAATATATAGGGATTAGTATAGTTAGAATGAAATGATGATAAGAGTGCATTGACATAAGTCAAATATAGTATAGGATTTTACCACTTGTTAATTTACTATTATTATTATATTACAACACTCTCATCAAAATAGTCACAAAAATAAAATAAAAATAAGATAAATATACTAATTTCATCATATTTGTTTATTCATTAAATTACACAATAAATCACAAAATTTATAAAATTATTAAATAATAGTTAACCAATACTCTAGTACTATACACTTATCTCAACCATGTAAGCAATTCACTATTAATATAACATTTATTGATATTCACTAATTGGAACATATTATTTTATTCATTTAATTATATAACAAGATCTGTGATATAGTTGGAGTCCCTACTTATTTGCTAAAACCTGATGAGCTATTTTTTTTGTGAAAATACTAAAATGAATGCTTGTTGTTTAGATTTCATAAGGAGCTTAGTGATTGATGTTAGGTGGTTTTTTTATTTTCTAGTATCCTAGGTCTCCTGTCATTGTGTTTACCATCATTTTTTTTTTAACATTGAGACAACCATACAAATATTTTAGTAGTGAAAATGAAAGAAAATAATTGATGGAGTAATCTAACATTTTCCTAAAACTATCAATTTTACCTTCGTGTAATAGGTATGAGAAAGAGGTGTGGAAGGTCAATTAGGGATTTATTTGGTCTATTAGTTTCATACACATTTTTTTAAATGAGGTGATATGGCAGGCCATTCAACAAGTGATGTTGTTTGTGCAAATAAGGTCTTAATGAAGAAATGATATCTTAAAATCAACTATGCATCCAATTACAAAGATCCAATTATGAGGGAAATAAACCCTCAAGTATCTCTTGGCACCCTTTTCTTTCATTCCTCAAGTATCATCACCACCCCCCGCCTTGACTTCTCCCCCTCTTTCTTTAGTCTTTTTTCTCCGCTCTTCTCCCTCTTCCTCTTTTGGTTTTCTCACCCTCTTCCATTTTCTCCCTCCCCTTAGGTTGGGTTCGGTATCTTTCTCTCTTTTCCTTAGGGTTACCCACCTTGGTGGGGCTCTATTTTTGCTCTTCGGTGGTGGTTCTCTTTATGTCAATTTGTTCTGTTTTGTTTTTCGTATATATACATATATATACATCTATGTATATATATATATATACATACATATATATATATGTATATATATATGTATACATATACATATATATATATATACATATATATATATATACATATATATATGTATATATATATGTATGTATGTATATATGTATGTATGTATATATAAATATATATATATACATACATATATATATGTATGTATATACATACATACATATGTATATATATGTATATATATGTACATATACATATATATATATATATGTATATATGCATACATATACATATATATATATATACACATATGTACATATACATATATATATATACATATATGTACATATACATATATATATATATATACATATATGTACATATACATATATATATGTATACATATATATACATATACATATATATATATATGTATACATATATATATATACATATATATATATGTATATATATATACATATATATATATATGTATATATATATATATATATGTATATGTATATATATGTATATATATATATATATATATATATAAGTCAAACAAAGTAAACATATCTCAGTCAAGATCAATATTCTTAGGAATACTTGACATTAACTAGTTTAACTGTTATGACAACTTTTAACAGTAAAGACCTTCAATCTTGTAAACATCAACAATACTTAATCTTAACTCAAAATATTCATCTCTCAATGCTTCTACTTAACCAGCCTTATCAGAAGTTAACCAAATCAACATATAAGATCACAACCACAAAAGCATTCATCACTTGACACAAATGTTTATATGTGGAAAACCCAAATAGGTAAAAACCATAGTGAGATGGGACTCACAAGGATAGCTATGTGAACTCTTTCAAAGTTCTCCTTGTTAGGAGCCAAAGCCTGTTAGAGTTTTACAATAAGTCCTATTAAGAGCTAATTCCGGTTAGGAATCACTTGGTTAAGAGATTTACAAATATTCCCTGTTAGAAGCACAATACCTTGTTAGGAGTAACCTCGCTTGAGGATTTAAGAATCCAAGCTAATGGACCACCTTGTTATAGGATTTAATGAGTAACCAAGCTTGTTAGAGCTTACCTGGTTAAGCAATTTTACTTCTGTTGTAATTGTTAGAAAACAATAGGTTTTCTTGATCTATCTGAGTAGCACTACATTTGCTTGATCAGATCCTTCTAAGTTTCAATCTGCCTTCACTCAAAGTGTAGTTCCATCCACTAGTTGGGCAACCACACACTTGACAAGTTTTCTACCAATCTTTTTAACAACCTTTACAAACAACTTCATCGACCTTAAATACAAATCAATTAGGTCGATAACACAACAAAAACCTAATTCTCATCATTCAGATTAAAAACAAGTTAGTTACACCTTGACCGTTAGAAATCATAACAATCTCTTCACATTATTCAAGACAATTCCAACTACTCCATGATCACCACTCCATTGAACTTTGTAACTCATCACACGTTGTGCATTAAATGCAATCCACTTTGCTCCTTCCCTAGAGAATAAGAAAACATGCCAAACCAATTTGAATTTATCCTCATACAATGATCACATGTGTCTCCATCATTACCACTCATCAGATAATAAACCAACAAACTTGATCGGTTAGGGTTTAACAACTGATAGGGTTTACCGATTACATTACATAGAAAGGTTTGACTCTTTACATTGATTCACTGGTTCAACTCACAAACTTTACATACCGGTTACAATATCATCTATAACTCTCTTCTTACCAGTTACTAGCCAATATCAAAAATAATAATATCAACAATAACATGAATACCTTTTACTAGTTTAATTGACATCAATGACAACATATCATTAATGCAATCTCTATGCAAAATGCCAACAATGTCCCCCTTTGACATTGATGGCAATACATATATCAACACCTCTTATTGCTATTGAGATTGGTGAATAGGAATCCTGGTTTACATTACCATGTATTCACCTTGCTTTGTGTGTCTTCAGCCTATCGCTGGTGAATAAGAATCCTGCTTTACATTACCAAGCATTCACCTTAACAAACACATAATTCTTCTCCTCAATCACATAACTCTTCTCCCCCTTTGATAGCAATGCCAAAGTGAAATTAAAACATGTAATTGTGCTCTCACTATGCATCAACATCATTTTGCAACTTGATGCTCCCCCTATGTAATACATCCACTCCTTCATCAATCCATATAAGATTCTACAAGTGATTCAGGGACTAATGCAACCAACATCATGTTCAACTGATTTCATGAAGAGGGACAACCCCCAATTGAATTCTAAGATACTGAAAAGTGGTCTTAGGTAGAGGTTTGGTAAAGATATTTGCAAGTTGCTCCTTGGTAGAAACATGCTCCAATATAACATATTTACTTTGAACTTTTTCCCTCAAGAAGTGATATTTCAATTCAATGTGCTTAGTCCTTGTGTGCAAAACAAGATTTTTAGAAATGTTTATTGCACTTGTATTATCACACAAAATATTTATAGGTTTTCAGATTTTCATCTTAAAACCTTCCAAAATGTGCCTCATCCACATAGCTTGTGTGCAATTCATATAAGCTGCTACATATTTAGCTTTAGCAGTAGATTGTGAAGTGTAACTCTTCTTTTTACTACTCCAGGAGACTAGCCTTCCTCCTAGAAAGAATGCTCCATCAGTAGTACTCTTCCAGTCATCAATATTTCCTTCCCAATCAACATTTGTGTATGCGTGCAAGTCAAAATCTCCACCATATGGATACCATAATCCATAGTCAATAGTACCTTTCAGATATCTAAATATTCTCTTAGTTGCCATCAGATGTGCCTCCTTTGGATTCTTCTGAAATCTAGCCACAATACCAACTGCATGGGCAATATCCGATCGACTGTGAACAACATAGTGTAGTTTGCCAATCATTGACCAGAATTCCTTTTGATCTACAGACTTAGATGCATCTTCCTTAGACAATTTACAACCTGTAACCATTGGGGTTCCAACTGGTTTACAATCACTCATACCAAAAGTATTCAAAACCTCCTCCACATATTTGGATTGAGTAAAGAAAATACCATTCTTCATCTGTTGTATCTGTAAACCTATGAATTTTTTTATTTCCCCCACTAATGACATCTCAAATTCATTCTTCATTTCATCTACAAAACAATTACTCATGTCATCATTTCCTTTAAATATAATGTCATCTACAAATACTTCACTGACCAATATATCATCTCCTTCAGACTTGAGATGAGTATGAAGTTGTTCATACCATGCTCTGGGTGCCTGCTTTAATCCATACAAAGCTTTATGCAATTTGTGCACCATGTCTTCCTTATCTGTCAATGCATAACCGTGAGGTTGCTCTATATAAACCTTTTCTTCTATTATCCCATTCAAGAATGCAGACTTGACATCTATCTGGTATACTTTGAACTTCTTATGAGCTGCAAATGCAAGTAGTGTTCTGACACCTTCAAGTCTTGCTACTAGAACAAAATTTTCTCCATATCCTTCTCCTTCTTCTTGCGCATAACCTTTGCATACTAATCTTTCCTTATTGCAAACTACAACACCATCTTCATTTAACTTGTTTCTAAATACCCATTTAGTACCTATAACATTCTTGTTTACCGATCGAGGTACCAGGGTCCAAGTGTTGTTCTTCTTAATTTGTTCCAACTCCTCCCCCATATCTTTCACCCAATGATCATCACCAAATGCTTCCTTAGCATTTCTAGGTTCAAAGGTGGATACCATGCAAGAGTTCTCTCTTATTCTCCTTCTAGTTAGTACTCCAGAATCCTTATCCCCAATTATCTATTCAGGACTATGATTCAGTCTCACCTACCTAGGAATAACATGATCATTCTCTTCAAGTTCATCTTCTTCATCATCATCTTCCTCTAAATTTATTTGTTCCGATTGAACAAGTACATCAAGATTTTCTTTACCAGTTTTTGATTTAACACTTTCATGTTCTAAAAGCAAAATGCAAGGATCTTCATCCTTCTTCTTAGAACTGGTTCATTCTGAAATTTCAGGACTTTCATCTACACGAACATTAGCACTCTCAACAATTTTATTTGTCTAGTTGTTGAAGCATTTATAGGCCTTACTCTTGGTGGAATAACCAAGAAATATGCCTTCATCACTTTTAGCTTCAAACTCTCTTATGTAGTCACCTCTTTTAATAAAACATTTGCTACCAAATATTTTAAAATAGCTAACATCAAGTGATCTCCCATACCAGTACTCATATAGGGTCTTGTCCTTACCTCTTTTTACCAGAAATCGGTTCATTGTGTAGACAGTTGTACTTACAGCTTCTTTCCAAAAGGTTTTTGATACACCTCCTTGAATCAACATAGTTCTAGTAGCTTCAACCACTGACTGGTTGTTTCTCTCTGTTATACCATTCTGGTGTGGTGTCCTTGGTGTAGAAAGTTGCCGCTTGATACCATTATCATCACAATATTTAGTGAACTTTGCAGAAGTGAATTCACCACCTTGATTTGTTCTTAGACATTTTATCTTTTTGCCACTCTCTTTCTCAACTAAGGCTCTAAATGCCTTGAATTTGCCAAAAGCTTCATTCTTATCCTTCAAGAATGTGTCCCACATCATCCTTGAACAATCATCAGTGAAGATCATGAAGTATCTGTCACCTTGAATGCTTCTTGTTCTTACCGGTCCACATAGGTCTGTATGAACCAAATCTAACAATTGCTCTGCTAAGGACTTGCTCTTGAAAGTTGAAGAAGTCATCTTTCCTAGTTGACATTCTTTACAAAGAGCATTAACTGATTTGTCTAGCTGAGGCATACCTCTTACTGTCTTAGATTTGCTTACTTTAATAATATTGTCAAAATTTATTAGACAAAATCTCCTATGTCAAAGCTAGCTGTCATCTATTTTTGCAATCAAACAGTTGTTAACTTTAGGATTGAGATTAAATAGATTACCTCTGGTTTGTTTCCTGATTGCAATCAATTCACCTCTATTGTCAAAGATTTTGCATATACCATTTCTAAGTTCTAGTGGGTAACCTCTGTCATTAAGTTGTGCCACTCTTAACAGATTGTGCTTTAGGCCTTCAACCCAATAGACATCATCAGCACTGCTCTTCCCATTAAGAGAAATAACTCCCTTACCTTTTACCATAGAGGGTGAGTCATTGCCAAATATGACAACACTGCCATCAAATTCCTTCAGGGAAAGAAATTTTATTCGATCACCGGTCATGTGATGTGAACAACCACTATCAATGATCCAATCATCAGAGTTATCCATTCTAGGTACTAGTGCCTTCTGATCTGATACTTCTTCCTTAATTGCTACAAACACAATGTCTTCACTAACATCATCATTAGATTCATCATCAGTAATACCACTGTCAATAGCCACAAGACAATCTCTCTTGCCTTTACCCATGTACTTCTTAAATTTGTCTCTCTTGTAATCATTTTCAACATTAGGGTAGTTTGCTGCTATATGACCAATCTTTTTGAATGCAAAACATTTTAAAGGTATCTTACCTCTATATTTACCAGTGCCTCTAGGCAATCATTTTGCCAACAATGCTTCAAGTTCCACTGAGTTGTCTTTATCATCAACATCTTTGGTGGATCTAGATTCATAGCTATTGCCGATATCTCTACTTCTTCTCACAGATGAGTTAGTGACAGAAGCTCTGAATGCAGATTCTGATTTCTATACACTACCATCATAGCCATTTAGTTCAAAAGCAATAAGTTTTCCAATAATAGAGTCAAGAGCTACTTTTGTCTTGTCAATGGATTTTAGCTCCTGAATAGCTGCAACTCGGATAACATAGGCTAGTAATAGGGTTCTCAGTAGCTTACTGATTACTGTGGCATCTTTCACTTTCCCTCCTACACTCTTTATCTCTCCAACCATGTCTTTGATCCTTTGACCATATTGTTGCATGTTCTCACCTTCAGACATTCTCATGTCATCAAACTTGTCTCTTAAACTCTCTTCTTTAGCAATCTTGACATGCTCATCACCGCTATAGATATCTTCAAGTTTCTTCCATACTTCATATGTAGTTTCAAGACCATGAACATCTACATATTCAGCATCAGACAGTGAACTGATAATAGCTTCTAATGCCTAGTGATTTTCTTGTTGTTCTCTCTTCTAATCATCAGTCAGGGGTCTAGTAGGTGTAGTATACTTATGTTCTATATGATCACAATACTGACTACCCAAACTCTTAATGTAAATATTTATTCTGTCACTCCTTATTCTATAGCTATCTTTGTTAAACTTTGGACCTTCTTTCTTCATCATGATCTACAAGATCTTTTCCTCAAGCTGTTAGGCTTTTAGATTAAGAGGACCCGGATAGCTCTGATACCAATTGATGGTATGATGAAAGAATAAGTATCTGGTAGAGTACTGAGAGGGGGGGGTGAATCGGTATATTGAAAAACTAATACAAATTTCCCAAGCTCAAATTCAGTCAAACAAAGTAAACATATCTCAGTCAAGATCAATATTCTTAGGAATAATTGACATTAACCGGTTTAACTGTTATGACAACTTTTAACAATAAACACCTTCAATCTTGTAAACATCAACAATGCTTAATCTTAACTCAACATATTCATCTCTCAATGCTTCTACTTAAAATGCCTTATCAGAAGTTAACCAAATCAACAAATAAGATCACAACCACAAAAGCATTCACCACTTGACACAAATGTTTATATGTGGAAAACCCAAATAGTTAAAAACCACGGTGAGATGGGCACTAATACATTTGGACTAGATTTCCGACTGATTTTTCCAACGAATAAGGTATATTGTGGCCAAATTTGAATTTTTTTGAAAAAAATGCCCAAATTCGTCGTAATTCCGACAATAATTTGCCATTTGGTTTCGACGAAGAAGGCACTAGCAATGAAAATTTTCTTTTTTTCAAAATAGTGCTCGAGTTCGTCATAATTCTGATGACAATGACCATTACTTAAAAAAAAAGGAGAGGGCAATTCATTTGTGCATTGCAATCCTGTGTAGGCATCCGTGGTGACTTCAACCCCCAACAACATCAAACCCGCGTCGAAGGCATTTGTGCATTGCTTGCAATCCCACACAAGAGGTAGATTCTTCACCTTAATTTCATGTTGCAAAAAATATACCATTCAAGAGATTTTATGCAAAAGATGTTAGGAAATGAGACATGTGGTGGTTATCTTCCCTAGTTTTTATTGCAAATTGGTCAATCTCGTATTCATATTGATTATCCAATCTTAGGCTGGATGGCTTCTAGTCAAAGGTGTGGTTCCCTAAATGTGTAATACCCTATAGGAATCTACTCTTCATAAAACCATAGAATTGTGATTGAGGAGTGAGCATTCAATTTTGTCGCAACAATCCCTTCCTCCCATATATGCGCATATTGATTGTTCACTATTATACGAGCTAATATATAGGGCGGTGTCTGCCTCTGGCTGTTGAATCGATGGAGATCAAACCAACACACAATAAAATAATGGGAATGAATATTATTCAATTGATTTGCAACCTTCATTCAGTGTTGTTTGGGCAAGCCTTTCTTTCTCTTGCCAGCCAGCCTAACACACCCGACCCGGAAGCCCTAGGGAGATACAATTGTGTTCGGTTCAGCACAATCCTAACCTAGAAGGGGTGGACTGAAAATCTCCAACCACACAAATTATCACTTTGTAATTAACATACAATATAAAGCTAGTCTATATGACCCTCGAACCATTTTCTTACTATCTCGGGTTACCCTATTTTAGGGTATTGTCATTTTTTACTAAATCTTCTCTATTTTAGGGTATTGGCAACTTTCTCTCCTTTTTCATAGGTTTTGGTGGCATACAAAGTCATTGCCTTCTTTGGCTTCCTTACGGCCTCAACCTCAATGATCATCTTTTGCAAACTTACATTCTTCAATACTCTCTTCTTTATCCTTTCAAAGTTGAATTGTAACCACTTAGGAACATCTAGATTCTCATCACTTTGGATGGACATGTTCATGGTAGTTACAACCTACTTTGGCCTTTGTTCTTTATCTTGTTGCTTGTGCACCTAAGTTTAAAATTTTTGGAGGAGTCATCTGGGGGGTGGGGGCCTAGATAGATCCTCTTTTTCTTGTTCTCCATGCTTCTTTGACTCCATATTCTAAGTTCCTTCTGACTTATATTTCATTTTCATGAGTCAACTTATAGTTCTTAATTCAGTTATAGGCTAGTATCTTGTGTGTTGATTGTACCTCTTAGTTTGATAAGGTTTTGGGTGGAATTTAGTCTCTAATTTTGAGGAAAAAGTTTCCCTATAAATATAATTTCAAAATTCATTTTGAGGGTGTAATAGTTGATTATTTAATGTCCAAGTTTAGTAACACTCATTAGTGTGTTTTCTTTCAAAAGACATTTAGCAATAGCCTATAGATTGAATATGTGTTCTTTGCTAGTATATTTTGAAGAATTAATGGAAATGAAGTTCATAGTTTGCAACGGTATTGGTAGTCTTTTTTGATTGCTTGGTATTCTTTTATTTCTTTCATTTTCCTTAGTCCTGAGTTAATATTTACATTTATGAAACATCTTCTTTGCTATAATAAATTTGTGCATCTTTCATGGTGATTGAGGTTAATAAGGAACATGTGAATGAATAGTAGTAGTTGTTCTAGAGCTTTCCTTGGTCTCATTTTCATGTTAGAATTGGCAATTTTGGCATGATAAATTATTTACATATAAGGTTATTTCTATCTTTTGTTGATAATGTGGATTTAGGTAATACTGATGATTCATTTTCTCATAGCCTTGTTCTATCTATTGCAATGTATTTTAACCTTTTACCTTAGGCAAATTGATAAATTGACATTTCAACTTGATTAGGAAATGATAAATTCTAAAGGAAAGCTAACTTAACTCAAGGGACTGAGATGGTGTCCTACCACGAAAGATGATAGTTCTAAGCAAAAGACTACCTACTGATATGAAAGTTGATGCAAGATAGTAAGGACAACAAGGAAATTTATTTTGAACTTTGACAAGATTGAATCTTTGGGTGGAAGTTTGAATGGATTGATAGCGAAAAGGCATGATGATGCAGAGAATCCAATAAACTCAACCAACAAGGGAGATATTTCTCCCAACTCACCTATTCAATTAGGTGTCAACCCTTCACTTACTCACAAGACCCCTCACAAGGCCACAAGTTACTCAAAAGGATTCAATACCCCAAAACACACCTATACTCACCAACCCTCACCCAACCATTGAATCACACTCAAATAAGACAAATAAACATGTCTAAGTCACAATCCAACTCTCCAAAATTCAATCACCACCAACACCCTCAACCCTTATTCACACAAAACCTCCTTCAACTGGGTCTTCTAATCCCCCTGGTACTCAACTCACAAAATGTACTAGATATCCAAAAATCCAGAATGGGCGTCCATGGACAAAATCCCAAAGTAAATAAATTGAGTCACCTCTCTCTTTTCTTTTCAATTTGGGTGGCAGGACACCTTAAATCTCTGTGTGTTATGGGACTCTTTAGGGATGTTTATGTTTGAAGACCCTAGTTTTGTAATTAGGATTGTTTCAAAGGAATGTTTAAAAAATATTTTTTTATCCTCTGCAAATGAGATTGCTTTGTCCAAAAGTTTGGCATAATTTTTTCTTGATAAGTGCAAAAATTAGATAAACTATTTATAACATATGAGATTTAGAGCACAAAATCAGAGTGAAAGCTTCTGTAAGAGGACTTGTAGTTTAAATAATTTCACAACTCAAAATGGGTCCATAGCAAGGATTCTCTTAGGCTAATATTTGCCAAAAAACTATTATTAGCATATCTTAGAAAACTAGTTGGATACCATGTATATAGTGTAAGGTTGTGTTAGCTATACAAATTTGTTTATGAAAAAAATATCTTTTCTGTTTTAGAATTTGGCAACATAAAGTCCATCTATTGGGGAATTTGGTATAGCTATTGTGTGATTTTACTACAGCATCTTCATGGTAATGTCTGGATGGAATGCACTTACTATCCAAGCTCTTCAAATGTCTTAGTCATTTATTTGTGTTTGGATTACTGCTACACAGCTTGATGTTCAGTTATATTTATTTCCTATATGTTGTGGGTGCACTTTTTGGCAAACCAACATGTTAGTAACTCTGTAATGAACTTATGGGGCCCTCATTGAAAGTTAGCCATAACTGGGAAATATAGTTGTAGTCCTTGTTTGGGGCAGATGGTGTTATTCCCTTTTTCCAAAATGAATAAAGGGAAACCCAATTGTAATAATGTTTTAAGTTTGTCCAATTGAATTTTTTTAAAAAAAGGATAGCTTATGGATTAAAATAAAGTGTAATATTTAATTGGGCCAGATAAGGCCTTTTGTAACCCCCAAGATCTAGTTTTGGATTTTCAAGAGTTGGGCACCCATGTGAGAAGGGAAATATATAAAAAAATTTGCAAAAATCAAATGATCATCCAATTTGTCATGTTATCAAACCTTGTTTCCAGAGCAATTCAGTGTGATTCAATCAAAGAACAAAAACCCTTGCGGTTGAAAGGGATCCAAGGTGGAATACCTAGGTTGTGGGACAGGGACTAGTAAGGGTTCGAGGTTCTGGTAGTTTGGTACATCCTTGGGTATGGTATAGCTGACAACTCCTAGTCAAATGGGAGTGGAGACCTATGTGGCATTCCATTTCCTATTTCCTCTCCACCTTCCCTACATTGTAGAGATTGGTTTCTCCACATCATCCTAGTCAAAAGAGACTCATAAGACACTTGTCTCATGAATCCTATATTCCCTCCAACCTCCCTACAACTTAGATTCCTTCTTCCATCTTTCTCTCATGGTCTTTGTGAGCATCTTCCCATGTGGCTCTTTATCCCACATATCCTTCCATCATGTCAATGAAGTAGGAACATCCTCCATTTATCTCTCCCCTCACTCAACCAATTTGATCTTGACCTTCCATTTCATAAGACCAATTCCCAATCGTTGATTTCTTCCACCTTGGATCTAAGCAATGAATTTCCTATAAAGAGGAAGCCTCTCATCTCCATTTAGAGTCTAGAGTGTCTATTACACTTTCACGTTGTTTTGAAGAGCTTAGGATATCATAGCAATAGCAAAGTGTGCCTTTGGCTTTAGTTTACATTATCATAGGCATTTGCAAGTTCATTAGCATAGCATTTCAACTTCCATTGTTGCATTCTAGCTGCACTATTTGTAATGTCGCCTAATAGGAGGCTGCCAATTCCTATAACTTAATAATAGTTATGATCTGATCTAATCAATGGTGATGTCACTAGATGCTTTTGATTCCTTCCCTTTATATCTCTCAATCTGAGAAAGAGGTCACACCTCTTCGTCATGTATGCCCTTTGCAAGAGACACACCCTTTCACCATTAGCACCATTAGCACCCTTTGAAAGAGAGCAATTCTTCATTATTTCTGCCCTTTGAAAGGAACACAACCTTCCACAATCAGATCTGCACTTCTTAAATCAGTTCTTCTCTTCTCATTTCCAAAATTCTCCCCTTCTCAGAATGAGGTTCTCTTCTCCCTTTTATATCCCATGTTTGAGGGAGTCACAATTTTTCCTTCCATGTCTTTTGACTATTCATTAACTTAATTAAATTTTAATTATATTATTTTATATTTTATTTTTATTCTTTTCTAATTTAATATTATTATTATTATTTATTATAAAATTCTATTCCAAAGTGGGGACATTATAGTCTGCCCCGCTCAAGATTGCTTGTCCTCAAGCAATGATCATGGAATGTTCAAAATGATTCCCAATATGAAATAGATTTCGAAACACTCATAGAATAAACATGCTACTACTTTTTTTTGTAAAAACCCTAGTTCTTGCCCTAAATCACCATTTTATGTAAAATTACAAATGGAATAAGATGTGTACCTGATTGAGGTCCTGCAATAGGTTAGAAATCCATCAGAACTAATAATACCAATCTCTAAAGAAAGATAATTAAGCATAAATTAACTTGACCAGTGTCTGGTCCAACTCCCTATAGGAGCTCAATCATAAGAAAGTGGGAGTAAGAGGAATGATGAGGTGTCCAAGAGACCCTCTACCCTAGGCCCAAGAGCAGAGTGAAAGCCAGAGCCCTCTTGGCCTCATGTGACCATTGGCCAAACTACCATGAGGTGGGCTACCTAGTGAGGTATCCTATCACTATTCCCCGTCATCACTTCAATCCTTATCCCCTTGTCAATAATCAATAATGATATAGTTTGGAAAGATACAATAGTGTGTCTAGAATGTCCATCCCTTCTAGTTCCAAGAGCGGTGGAATTCATCTTACACCCCCTTGGCCTTATGGAACCATCAGTCAACTACCATAAGGTGGGCTACCTAGAGGAGGACCTCATCACCGTTCTCCCTCCTTGTACTTCCTTATATTACTATCATGGTAGTCCACTCAATATATGCATCCTAAGGTATGATAATAGAAGTTACATATACATTTCATAATTATTTAATTTTAAGACAAGTTTTCTTTCATCCTTGTTTATCATCACTTCTTAAATGGTTTGCACAATATCATAGATATGTTGAGATAGTAGATAGCTCAGATACCTATCTATTGTATTTAAATGTTGTCAATGACAAATTAAAATACACATGTATTATCTATTATGTAAATCGAACTTAGGAATAGGCTCAAAAACATGTAACTTGTAATTATGTCTTGCTTGGGCAAGACCACCCAAAGGTCAAAGGAAGATTCACTACTGCAACACTCAGTTTTTGTGATAGTATCAAGCACTAAGGATAGTAACTCCTTTTATGAAAGTATCAAGTGGGTAATAATAGAACCGCCAACAATGTATTTCTCATCTCAAATAATAAAGAGAATATAGGGCTGCATCTATGAAGAAAAAAAATGTTGGAAAAGACTATTTCCACCTACTTGGTCATCAGAGTGGTTTTTGAGGTGTATTCAAATCTTTTACTCCTTTTGTTGCATTTTCACTTGAAATATGGTTGAATTGGATTTGTAAGCTCCTAGATACTTGGTACATGTTCTAATTGAGTTAAAAGAGTCTCAAGACTACCCTATAGTCATGCTCTACCTTATCCAGCTACTCAATTAGCTTCCCAAACTTATAAGACATATGGTTCTATTCCTTACTTTGAGTTGAAATTGTCTTGGGTTAGATATAACTAAAATACACCATTCCTTCAACTACTTCAAAAATCATCAAAAAGACTTCATACTACTATCTACATGTGTTTCTAACCTTAAGAAGTCTAATTTATGCAAGTGAAAAAACACCTAAGAGGTCATAGCTACTCATTTTGACTTGGTAATATTCATGGTTTTTCTTTGTCTATTTAACTTCATTCCTTGCATCTTACCCACTATCTTGTAGCATACTTTGTTTTCTTTTTTAGTTAATTGCATTTAGTGGACTGTTGTGCATCTTTAAAATCATTTGACAACTTCAGGAAATGGTTTTCCTTCTTTATTACTTGACTATATCATTTAATATGCATGGATGGTATTATCATTTATTTTTCAAGATGGACCTTATATGGATGGTCCTTGCACCTTTCCAAATTGAACTTTTGCAAAAGTCCAAATTTGGAGAGGAAATTCCTACTATTTGCAAATCCACCATTCATCTTTCAAATTTTAGGTCCAATTTCCATGAATAAGGGTTCCCAAGACCCTAGTCCTATAAAAATGAGCCATGAGGAACATCATGAATAAGGGAATGAACCAAATGTATGGAAACTTTGTCAAATCTAAGTACAATTAGGCATAAATAAGGCTCAACCACTTAAATTGAGTCCAAACTTAGTGTATATTTTTAAAGAGATACAACTTATGATGCAATATTTAGCCCCCTCTTAGCAAGAGTATGAAATTATGCTCATTTACTCTTTGGAAAATATGGAGAAACCAAATATTCTTTCACCAAGATATTGAAGAGTCAAGATGTCTACAAGTTTGGAAAGGTGGTAGCTCCCAAGACTTATGATATTGTCAATCTACAATATTTAGTTAAAAGGGAAGTAGAAAGTGAGTAATATGAGTAACATTGGTGACACACATGAAGCATGCAAAACACAAAGTCATGACATTTAGAACTAGTAAGATTCATATATTCTCACTAGGAACCATATCAAAAAGACAAGGCATAGATCTAGGACTAGTAAGATCCTTATATAGTTAATAGGAGTCATTTAAAAGACACATAAAAGCATGATACCCAAGTTAGTAAGATCCTCTAATACGTAGTCATAGACCGCATTCTAACAACAAATAGAGACCTAATTGTGAAAGTTTGAGGTCCATTGGGAAATAATTTGTCATATTTCCATGACAAATTTTGCATTTCTTGTAGAAAGGTTCAAACTAGTTTTGGCCTTCCATTCAATACCCAAATGTCCAAACCCCAATTTCCTCCTACTAGCCATAGAGCCCCTATTAGCCCTACAACGAGAGAAATTTAATGATAACTCTACAAAATTCCAAGACACAAGAAAAATAAAATATATTTTTGGATACCCTTTTGACTTTTATATAACATAGTTAGAGAATTTAGCAAGTTGATTTAGAAAGTATCTTCTATTTTTAGACTGTCCTTCATTTTCAAGCAACTAGAACAGTGGATTAACAAAGCAACTACAAGAAATATTACTTCTGGGTACTTCTAACCTTAAAAAATTCTTTCTAAATATCAAATGATGAAGTAATCCACAATCAATTTCAGTTTGTGAGGCCTCTAACCCCAAAAGCCCCAAATCTTCATCAAAAAACCCTAAAATCTAGGGTTTCTCCAATCTCCCACGTCCACTCTCTCCTGGTTAAAATTGGTTGTTGATCCACCTTTAGATAGATGTTTTACCAATTTCCAAATCATAAAAAACTACCCCTCATGTAGTTAGATCTCTCCAACCTTCACCCTATCGAGCCTCTTCACTAGGCTTCTCACTCCTTCAAATGGTGATCACCTGCACTAAACCCCTCAATTGCACATTTTAGTTGTTAGAATGTATTTTAAATGTTATAAAATAGGCATCCCATGATAAAAAGCATTCAAAATTCATGGAATGACCCCATGATTGAATTTTGTCAAAGCTACCAAAGGAAAATACTCAAAAAGTTATGACAGTCAGCCCTATAATAGAATTTTAGAATGAATAATGAACTCAAATCATCCATAGAGGTGTGGAATGTTGATAAAAGTTCTTTAAAATGTTAGGTCATGAACAAATTTAAAGTAAAACTTCACGAAGAATAGAAAATATGAGAAATTACTCCAAAATTCTAAATTTTCATTGAGTTTCTACAACATTCTGTACTCCTTGGCATTCAATCCACCTTACAAAGTATGTTTGTGGCTTTAAATAGCCTCTCCAAGTTTTTTCATCCACCATATGGTTTGTTACAAATTTTATTTAACACTAAAAAAATTAAAACTTGCTTTTCCCTCCTAATTCTTCCTAACCGTTGGAACTTGAAAATTTGAATTTTACATTTTTTGCAAATGCTTGACAACCTTTTGAATAAAACCTACAATTATTGAATTTTCATCCTTATTGGAATATTTGATGAATCTAAACCCTCCTAAATCCATTTTTGGGTGTTTTGACCCAATATCCAACATTTGACAACATTTTACAACTTTCAGGACAATTTGACAACTTTTGCATTTTTTTAGTTTCAAAAGCCATTATTGGCTTTAGGTTCGTATGATTGATTTTATTAAATTTGTTTGATGTTGGACACTCCTCCTTGGTCTCAAAGGTCATAAAATTTGAATTTGTTTGCCTTGGTGCACGTGCACTACAAATACCTTGTTGTA